>NC_065599.1:2230109-2548697 GCF_024542745.1 Macaca thibetana thibetana | reverse complement strand
CCTCCTCCTCCCCCTCCTCCTCCTCCTCCTCCTCCTCTCCTCCTCCTCCTCCTTCTTCTTCTTGATTGTTTGTTTTTACTTAGTCACACACCCATCAATATATGGAGATCTGTCATTTCTGTTTTTTTTTTCAGCTACATAACAGTTCGATGTGCTGTAATTTGTGCCATCCACATATAAGATGGATTGATGTGTAAGCTGTATTCGGTTTCACAAAATAGAGAAGCATTTCCAGTTCTCACAGGTATTTTAAGTATACTCCCTAAGTGACTTAATCTCACAATTAAATAAATATAAAGCAATCATCACTATTTAATGAGAAAAAGATATTTATGTGAAGATTATAGTTACTAGGTTTCAGAACAATATTTCTTATGAAGTGTTCAATTTACACTGAGAAAACGCTAATGTTCTTCTATTCATGTAAATTTCTGATGACCGTGTATTGAATACACTTATTTCAAGTACAAAGGTTTTTCATCAGTAAACTCACAATGGTTAAAGTTAAGTGTGTGTTAGCCTATGAAAATTTAATACTTTACCATAGTATATAACGTTTTTCAAAGAAAACTGTTACAGAAGCAATGCCATTAAAAACACGGACTTAAGATATCTCTAGTTAATGACTGGTATATTGGATCACGTTGCTGATGATATAAAAGTTTAAAGTGTTATTTCAAAATTGCTGTGTTAGCCTGATAAAATGAACTTCCCAGCCTGATTAGAAGCACAATGGACAGAATCATCATTTTTGTAGCATAAGTATATTTCTTCTTCTCTCAGGTTGAGAAACAGTCAGTTACTAGGAATATCTGCCCCCAATTGGACTCTGCCCACAAAAATGACCTGGGGACTCAAAGAAGCTGGCACTACTAATCACATAAATTGTGTGATCGAACAACTGTACATAATCTCAGTCATCAGAAACAGTATTTCTAACAACTGAAAACACACGTGGTGAGGTAGACCATGATTGTTCAAAGATGAGAAACAAAAGTGTGAGGTAACTTTTAATTATTTATTTGTTTTTAATATTCTGATACCAGGTACTGTTTCTCTTCCTGACATTACAGTACTTTCACGAGATTTTGTCAGGACTGCATTTCGATGATGTGGTTAGAATGTCTGAGATACTATGACTTGGCACATTTGTCGTGCTCACTATCTAATAACTTGAAATTTCACTTGACAATGTTTACTATTTTTTCTTTGCTTTCAAAGCACAATTGATAAAATCACATTTGTATGACATGGTAAATGCAATTCAGAATTTCAAGAGTAAAAAATATTTATTTTTAATGAGTGTGTTCTCATCTTGTATGTAAAATATGCTATTTTTTTTAGCTGCTATCCTATCTGTGTTATACAAGTTGTGTTTATTTTTAGGATTATCTGGGTATTTATCTCAAATTAATATTGTTCTGTTCAAGAAAAAAATTGTTTTCAGATAATGGGACATGCACCTGTTATCTACACTATTTCACAGTTACAATAAGTCTGCTAAAGTTATAAAATCACCTGGTCAAAAATAAAAAGTGTTTGGTTGATAATAAGACAGCAAAATCTTAGGCTTTATTGGCAGATCACATATTAAAGATGTAGCAATTAAGTAAGTGAATATAGAAAACTTGAATTTTGCAAAATGTTTGAAGTGAAACTGTTTATCCTTCCTTTACTTTTTTGCATAGATATTGATACATACTAAAGAAAGAAATTAGAATATTTTAATTGTAGTAAACAGTTCTAAAATTTCTACATTTCTTTTCCTCAGTGGTCAGGAATAATTTGGCTTTCAAACAGCATCTCAGCACCTATCATATATAGACCTATTCCTTCTTCTCCTCCTCCTCCTCCTCCCTTCTCCTCCCTCCTCCTCCACCCTCCTCGTCCTCTTCTTCCTCCTCCTCCTCCCTACTACTCTTTCTCCTCCTCCTCCCCTTCTTCTCCTTCTTCCTTCCTTCTTCCTTCCTTCTCCTCTTCCTCTTCCTACTCCTCCTCCTCCTCCCCTTCTCCTTCTCCTTCTCCTTCTCCTTCTCCTTCTCCTTCTCCTTCTCCTTCTCCTTCTTCTTCTTCTTCTTCCTTCTTCTTCTGCCTTTCTAGATCTGGTAGATCACACTATGCAGGCATTACAATCTGGGTAGAGTTCCTTTTACTAGAATCTCCTTATGGGATATCCACTCTTGGCTTGGGTGTCCAGTAGCGGTTTGGTTAAAAGCCACTAGTAGACCAAAAGCTAGAATTTAAGTCCTCATCCTGTAGCTGTTTTTTCCCCTAGGGTTTGGAACTTAAAACAGATAGAGATGGAGGATGGTACTGGCAAGAAGCGAATGAGGTAAACAGAATATAACATTCCAATTAAGTTCCCACCATTGTGCTTTGTTGCTTGTGCTTTATGTTGTCTCCGTCGTTCACTGTGGCATACATGTCTGCCTAGTTACTTTTTCTATGGGTGAACGTCGTTAGGACAGGAAGCAGATATTTTTTATTCCTGTATCAAAAACCTCAGATGCAAACCAAAGCATAGAGACATGTTGCATATGCATAAAACAACTGTATTTTGCTTTGTAGCTACAAGGAATTTGTGACATTTGGAGCTTCTGTGTATGCTCTCAATCCTTCAAAAGCTACTCTTAATAGCCATATTTATTGATTGGTAATAATTCTCAATACGTCACATAATTATATCATATAAACTGCAAAAATGCATTATACAGACAAGAAGACACTGAATTCTATCAGAACAAATGAATTAGTTCTCGTACGGTATTTACGGAAGAGGACTGATTTCTTTCTTATCTTATCTACTTGACAAGATTGTAGTCTATTTTATTACCTGTGATGTATATTATTGTTTTTTTATTTCTAGTGATAACTTTTCTGTGTCCTCTTCCTGTGAAATAAACACTAACGCTAAACATTAAAAACAACAAGTTCTTTGAAAACACTATGAAAAATTGCATATTATTTTATTAACTCAGTTTTGGCATAAATTTCATTCAACTACATTCATCATGCTTTTAAAGTTGGATGAGTGCATCACTGCCTTTTTTTTTTTTCACTTATATGTGGCATTTTATTTTATTTTTTTTCTTTTTTGTTTTTATTTTTCTTTTTTCTTTTTTTTATTTTTTATTATTATTATACTTTAAGTCCTAGGGTACATGTGCATAATGTGCTGGTTTGTTACATATGTATACTTGTGCCATGTTGCTGTGCTGCACCCATCAACTCGTCAGCACCCATCAACTCATCATTTACATCAGGTATAACTCCCAATGCAATCCCTCCCCCCTCCCTCCTCCCAATGATAGGCCGCGGTGTGTGATGTCCCCCTTCCTGAGTCCAAGTGATCTCATTGTTCAGTTCCCACCTATGAGTGAGAACATGCGGTGTTTGGTTTTCTGTTCTTGTGATAGTTTGCTAAGAATGATGCTTTCCAGCTGCATCCATGTCCCTACAAAGGACACAAACTCATCCTTTTTTATGGCTGCATAGTATTCCGTGGTGTATATGTGCCACATTTTCTTAATCCAATCTGTCACTGATGGACATTTGGGTTGATTCCAAGTCTTTGCTATTGTGAATAGTGCTGCAATAAACATACATGTGCATGTGTCTTTTTAGCAGCATGATTTATAATCCTTTGGATATATACCCAGTAATGGGATGGCTGGGTCATATGGTACTTCTAGTTCTAGATCCCTGAGGAATCGCCATACTGTTTTCCATAATGGTTGGACTAGTTTACAATCCCACCAACAGTGTAAAAGTGTTCCTATTTCTCCACATCCTCTCCAGCGCCTGTGGTTTCCTGACTTTTAATGATCGCCATTCTAACTGGTGTGAGGTGATATCTCATTGTGGTTTTGATTTGCATTTCTCTGATGGCCAGCATGGCCTCTAGAGTAAAGCTCATCCTCACGATGATGTATTTTCGTATTATCATAAATTTGAAGACAAACTAGCATCAAACAAGACAGAAGATTGAAAAGAGTATAATTATGGTATACTAAGACAACTTCACGTCATCTTTTTGATTTAGCTGCTTTCTGACTAAAGTTCTATGTGCCGAAAATGTTTTGGAAAACTGTTCAGGTAAGTTATGGGTGAATTATCATTTCATTTTCATAAAATCATCTCTACACAAACTAAAAATTTTAAATATATCTTAAAATCCATAATGTATTTGTTGTTAAATATTTAAACAATAGTAATATTATAGTGGTCTTTCCTGTTGATTTCTACTATTCTTATCCCAATAGAAAGAGGTTAAAATTGTCCCAGCAAAGACAGGCCATGTATTCTTTCATCTCTTAAGGTATAATTAACTTCTTATTATAAGAAGATTTATACCCTCTGTATAAACAGAACTTTAAAATATAGTCATCTTTTTGATTTAACAGTTCTCTAATGAAGCAAATCTCAAGCATATCATTTTATTTGTATAAACGTTTCAATGTATCTCTAAACTTTTTCCTTAAAAAGTTGACTATGGTGCTGTCATCACACATAATAAAAATCACTGTATAAGCTTGGGCAACATGGCAAAACCATGTCTCCACAAATAATGCAAAACAATATTCAAGTGTGGTGATTTGAGCCTGTAGTGTCAGCCACTTGGTAAGGTAAAATGCCATTTCATTCACTGACTTTCGGTATTCACGTAAAGTTCCTTCATTAGAGTTTTCAAATTAGATTACTGCATCAATGATGTCTTTTAGTTTCTAGAGTAATATTTTCCGTGAGATTATGTATAATAATCATCGCAAAGATCAGCGTTATTCATCATCAGATAAGCATTTTTTCTTGTCAAATGAACATTTTCATCACTGACAAGAAAGTACCCCTTTCTAGCCCTGAAAGAAAAAATATATATGATATACTCATAGATACATATATAGTGTATAACTTTATATATGTGTATATGTATACATATGCATATATACGTGCGTGTATATATATATTTTATATATCTGTACATTTTCAAACTTGTAATCATATAGCTATTCAGCCTCATACAAAAGTCACCAGCCACCCTGGGTCTTTCTTTAGATTTGAAACATTCAGTTAGGCCGGGCAATGTCCTTCACACTGGTAGTGTTAGCACTTTGGGGAGCCAAGGCAGGCAGAGTACTTGATTTCAGGAGTTCAAAACCAGCCTGAGCAACTTGGTGATATCTATTAAGATACACAAAGTTAGCTGAGTGTAATGATCTGCACCAGTAGTCCCTGCTACCTGGGACACTGAGGTGAAAACATCTCCTGAGCTGTGATTGTGTTGCTGTACCCCAACCTTAGCAGTGAAGAGAAGCGCTGCCCCCCCTCCCCACCCTTACACACACACACAAAGGGTAATAGCATCTTGATTTTTTAGCTTTGTTATATTCATTTTATCAAAGCCTAATTTGTGGCATGCATGAAAATAAAACACTGTCACACAACTTTTTACTATATACTGTAGTATGTAACTCTTTCTAGTTCCGAAAACAAGCTGCACCCCCTCAGAAGAGTTTACTGTTCTTTCAAGAAGGTGCTTCTTAGATATCTGAGAGGTAGAAGGAACAAGGGATCTTCTGATTTATGGGCTGCCTTGCATTTCACTCATAGCAGCTCCCTTCCCTGTATTAGCATATCACTTAGATTTCTTTTAAATGTCTGTAGTGCACCTGTAATGCGGTGACTCCCCATTATATCTCCCAGTACAAGTTTCCAGATTCCATAGCTAAACTGTAAACCTAGGCTTGTAAATGTAACATGTTTATGTAATTCTTATTTACCTATTTCAGTTCCATAGCCTTGCGGGTGACTAACGCTCCTTTAATCTTGGTCAACAAGATAATTTCATTTCCCTGATCTACTCAAAACAATTTTTTTTTTTTTCTGAAATCTAGTCAACATTTCTGTTCTTGTTCATTCAAATTATTATAACACTATGAGTTTCTGTCTTTGAATCTTTCACTCAATAATTCAAGTGCTCATGCATCTGTGTGTGATTGCTTCCAAACTATTGGCACCAGGGACCATGTTTGTGAAAGACAATTGTCTGTTGTCTTCACAGGAAAACAAAACAAAGCAAAACAAAAATGTAAGGAATATATGTTTATAATCTGTTTCTTTAATAATCCCTTTCGGTACAAATGTGAAAAATCTGTTAATACTTTAAATGTGGACCCTAACAAGCATCAAAATCTTCTTGGTTCTTTGGAACAGTATATCCAATGAAAGGGACAAATCCACATTGCTGTAAAATGTGATAGAATGTATGCTTTGTTCAGTTTTCAGAGAAAAAAGATGTCATGGAACAGAACCAGAAGACATTAGAGTTGTTTGTGCTCATCCACAAAATGAACTTCTGGTTTCTGTTTACCGTTTTAGTGGTAACAGACAGGTAGTCCAGATGATAACTGGTTTAAAGGAAAATAATATTGACAAAATACAGTGACTGACTTGAAGAAAAATGATTCTTGTTAAATGAATAATTCTGGATATAAAATATCTCACAGATTGTTTTCATCTCTCATCTAAAATAAATTTCAATTTAACGATTGAATATTGAAGAGTTGATAGAAGAAAACCTTATACGTTTTCTACTGTAGACACCTCTTGAAGGAAAAAGTGCCTTCCTCTTTTGTGGCTACAACAGATTTTAACAACCATGTATAGTTTCACAAACAGATTTCATTCTTTAGGCCTAACCATTCTATTTTGTCTCTTTGGAACTTGTTTGGGAGATGGAATGATAAAATATCTTTGAAGATGTTGTATGTTAACTAACATGGATGTCTTCCTTGGCCTTCGTAACTTCTCACCTTCAAGCTGCCTGTATTGTTGTGCACCTTGCTGCCATTTAGATTATGGTTTATTTAGAACATCATACTGTCTGCTATTGACATCTCTCAGAATTGGAATAATTTCTTTTCACCCTTTCTCTCACTCTTAATACACACCTCTTAAAGTAACTACACATAGATCTTAACATTTTTCATAAGACACTGAGACTGGCCTGGTCAAAAGGGTGAAACACGATCTCTACTAAAAAAATAAAAAATTAGCCAGGCCTTGTGCCAGGTGCCTGTAAAATTAGCTGCTGGGGAGGCTGAGACAGTTGAATTCCTTGAATCTGGGAGGCATAGGTTACAGTGAGCAGAGATCCTGCCATTGCACTGCAGCTTAGGGAAGGGCATGAAACTCCATGTCAAAAAATAAACAAATAAAAACATGTGAGAATTAAACTTACTAGTATCTGTGCGTCTTTTAGTCTATTGACTCTTCTTTAAGTGCAATAAGTATCAGCTGCTGTTATTATTGCTTATCATATATCTTCAATTTACCCACCCCAAACTCTGCTTAATAGTATGAAAGAAAACATCAGAGCAGTAACACAGTCAGACAGTAGTGTCTGTATGGAACCACATGAGCATCAGCGTCAGCATCAGTAATGTTTTCTAATTTACAAGAATTAAGTGACCTTTTACACCCACAGATTCTGCAAACACAGATTTCTCAAAATGGAAACCGTACCTAGTGTAAGCATTTACATTTGCTTCTTATGACAAGTAATTTGTGTTTGGCTTGTAGGATTTCTTTTTAGAAGGTGTCAAATGTGTTTAACCTCTTTCTTCAGTCTTCCTCCTTTTTTTGTAAAATCATTAGCTCTAATTTATATGAATGTGTTGCCTTTTTGGTTTAGTTATTTCGAGGTAAAATATGTATGATATCTGTACCTTATAATATGGTTTTTAATATATGGAAATGTAGAAGAGCATTTATTTATTATATTAATTATTATTTTTCATTCATGCAGTTTGAAATATGAGTTAGTGAAGTGATGAGATAATCACAAAGATTTAGTCTTAACTGACGTACACTTTATTAAGAACTTGAAAATAAAAATGTTTTTGATTGCATATGTAATTTCTAATTCAAGAGTAGAATTATTTTTCTGCCTGAAAGAACATAATTTACTATGATTAGTATACAAATTGCCTCTATATTCCTGATTACCACTGGAATTTACACCAAAAAAAAGTCTGTGTTCCTGCCAGTGACAGGGAAATGGCTTTGGATTTCATTCGTAGTTACTTACAATTGGTTTGGTTGTCTTTTTTTTTTTTTTTTTTTTTTTTTTTAATATTATACTTTAAGTTCTAGGGTACATGTGCACTACATGCAGGTTTGTTACATATGTATACTTGTGCCATGTTGGTGTGCTGCACCCATTAATTCATCATTTACATCAGGTATATCTCCTAATGCACTCCCTCCCCTCCCCCCTCCCCCCTCCCCACAATAGGACCCAGTGTGTGATGTCCCCCTTCCTGTGTCCAAGTGATCTCATTGTTCAGTTCCCACCTATGAGTGAGAACATGCGGTGTTTGGTTTTCTGTTCTTGTGATAGTTTGCTGAGAATGATGGTTTCCAGCTGTATCCATGTCCCTACAAAGGACACAAACTCATCCTTTTTTATGGCTGCATAGTATTCCATGGTGTATGTATGCCATATTTTCTTAATCCAGTCTGTCAGTGATGGACGTTTGGGTTGATTCCAAGTCTTTGCTATTGTGAATGGTGCTGCAATAAACAAACGTGTGCATGTGTCTTTATAGCAGCGTGATTTATAATTCTTTGGGTACATCCCCAATAAACAAACGTGTGCATGTGTCTTTATAGCAGCGTGATTTATAATTCTTTGGGTACATCCCCAGTAATGGGATGGCTGGGTTGAATGGTATTTCTAGATCTAGATCCTTGAGGAATCACCACACTGTTTTCCACAATGTGAACTAGTTTACAGTCCCATCAACAATGTAAAAGTGTTCCTATTTCTCCATATCCTCTCCAGCACCTGTTATTTCCTGATTTTTTAATTTTTGAGACCAAGTCTTGCTCTGTCCCCCAGCCTGGAGTGTAGTGGTGTGATCTCGGCTCACTGCCAGCTCTACCTCCAAGTTTCATGCTAGTCTCCTGTCTCAGCCTCCCCAATACCTTGGATTACAGGCGCTTGCTGTCAGGCCCAGCCTTTTTTTTTTTTTTTTTTCTTCTCCAGGATGATCTCCATCTCCTGACCTCGTGGTCCACCTTCCTCAGCCTCCCAGAGTGCTGGGATTACAGGCATGAGCCACCGTGCCTGTCTGGTTTGTTGTCTATTATATTGCTTTATACTTTCCTAATTGGAAAAACATTATTTCAATTTCAAATACACAAAAAACATTTTGGCAATAATTGTGTGAAAATTCTGGTGAAACATAAAGTTCTCTAATCTAAATATGCATTTATTATTTAAAAATTGGCTCTCACTCCAATAATTTTTTTATTATTCTACCTTATCATTCAGCATTAAGCTTTATCTATTCTAAACAAAATCTTACCTTAAAATTGAAAACCTGGATCATTTTTTTACACCAGATTTTGTTTCTCATATTGATAATTCCAATAAGTGGGAAGGCCAAGGGAAAAAGAACACTTGAGGCCAGGAATTTGGAACGCAGTTTGGCAAAATATGAAACACCGTCCTAACAAAAAGTTTGTAAAAATTAGAAGGATGTGGTAGCTCAACATCCTAAAGTGCTACCATAAAGTGGTAGCACTTTATGAGGCCAAGTTGGATGTATCACTGTAGTCCTAGAATTTGAGGCCAGCCTGAGTAACATGGCAAGATTCTGTGTCTATGAAAAAGTTAAAATATAAATAAGTTATCAGTTGAGCCTACTGGGCTTTTGGTCTAGAGGCAGCTAATTGGGAGATTGAGGAAGCAGGATGACATGAGTCCAGTAGTTAGAAGCTGCAGTTAGCGATGATGGCACCACTGAATTCATTCTGGCTAGAGCGTTATAGAGTCTGTCTCTTAAAAGGAAAAGTAAAATGACTAGTCTTAAGTTAGTACTAATTGTAAAAGCATAGAATACATTGCAATAACCTGACTTCGCAGCTCTTTCAGCATTGCTTATATTAAAATACGTTAAGATAATGTTATTGAACTAAAAAGTGTTTGATATAAATTTTCAGAGACCTACACACATTTGCATTTTACTTACTTCTTAACTTGACTGTGAAACTAAAGTCGCAGAGCTGTACTAATCAATCTCATATTTGTACTATTTTAGTCCATTTTCATGCACTTATAAAGATGTATGCTAGACTGGGCAATTTATAAGAGGAAGAGGGGTTTATTGACTTAGAGATTTATATGTCCGGCAAGGCAAAGAGGAGCAAGTCACAGATTACACAGTTGGCAGCAAGCAAAGAGAGAGCTTGTGCAGGGAAACGCTGATGTTTAAAGCCATCAGATGTAATGAGACTTATTCACTGTCACAAGAACAGCACACACAAAAAACAAAACACCTGCCCCCATAATCCGATTACTCCCTATCTCATCCCCCCACCACCACATGTGAAAATTCAAGATAAAATTTGGGTGGGGACACAGTCAAATCATATCATTCCAACCTGGCCCCTCTAAAATCTCAAATCCTCACATTTCAAAACCAGTCATGCTTTTCCAATAGTACTTCAATGTCTTAGCTCGTTCAAGCATTAACTCGATAGTCTATAGTCTGATAGTTTATGTGAGACAAGGCAAGTTTTTTCTGCATATGAACCCGTAAAATATAAAGCAAGTTAGTTACTTCCCAGATACAGGTAGGTAGTGGAATTGGGAAAATATAGGCATTCCAACTGTGAGAAATTGACCAGAATAAAGGGGTTATGGGCCCTAAGTACGTCTCAAATCCAACGAGGCATGAAAAACCTAAGGCTCCAGGATGACCTTCTTTAACTTAATGTCTCATATCCAGGTCATGCTGATGCAAGAGGTGGGTTTCCATGGTCTTGTGCAGCTCCTCTCGTGAGACTTTACAGGGCACAGCCTTTCTCCCAACTGCTTTTAGCAGCCTGACGTTGAGTGTCTCTGGGATTTTCTGGGCACCCTTCAAGTTGTCAGTGGATCTATCGTTCTGAGGTCTGGAGGATGAAAACCCTCTTTTCCCAGCCCCACAATCATCATCTATGTCACTACTTGTGTTTTCAGTGCTAGAAATACGGTTGCTGATGACAGGGATCAGGTATAGGTGTCGGATCACCGAATGTATTTGAGAAGCAGCACCAGCGTCTTTGAGCCCCACAAATCTTTTCCTTGACTGGGGTCCAAGGGGGGCAGAAATTCCCACTCAGTAAGTGTTTCACAAGCTGAGATAAGAAAGAAAAACCACTTTCCTTAAAATAGTTACAGAATATAGTATAGTATTAAATTTTCATGTGTTAATCGCAGGCTTAGCTTTAATCATTATGGGTTTACTCATTAAAAACTTCTGCATTTAAAATGAGTGTTTCAATTGATTGCCATTAGAAGTTTGTATAAACAAAACATTAGAGATTTCCCAGTTTTAATTGAGATTGTTCTGACTCATAAAAACTATAACCTTCACGTAAATATCTGCTTTCTTTCCTCAGTAAAGAATGACAATTGCTTTGTCTGTACTCAGAGTTATGTGTGAGATGAAGTCAATGAGACGGTGTGTTTAAAATCATGGCAGAAGTATAAATTCTTCTTTACTTAGTGTAAAACTGAACACCACTTAACACATCAATCCACCTTAGAGGTGGATTGCATGAATGAGAGCACATTGAACTGCAAGTTATGTAGCTACAAACAGAATTAAGCGATTCTTCATCAACTGACACATATGTGACTAAGTACAAAACAAAGTTAACAATATAGTCTATTGTGTGTACTCGTTTGCGTAAAAATAAACAAATACTATATGGATGGATTACTGCAAGGCCAGAGATAACTCTGGAACAGGAATATACAATTAGTGGTCAGTTAATAATTGCTAGGTCATATTCTCTTATGTATTTGAAAATATACATTAGCCATGAAAAACGGTTAGCTAAAGTGTTTAACAACAGCAGTGCTATTTAAAAAATCTCTTTGCAAATAATATTTACTATGTCAATACAGTCATTAAATAAATTAACCAAAAGGTATATTTAAGAAGCAAACTTTTCCCTCTACATAGATCTCACAACACAAATAAAGACTTGATCCTTTAAGCAGTGAGTTTATCTGGGTACTCCGACAATATGCTAGAAAAAAATACACAGAAAGAAATATATAAATATAATTTCATATTTACGAATTAAAGGTCTCTACAGAATATGTTTGTGATTTATATACTTAACCCTCACATTTCTCTTGAAATGCACTAAATTTTATGTTATTAAGTGTTAATTTGCTTACATGACCTCCCACTTTGAGTTTCAGTTCCGTGTAAGCTTGAAACATTGCTACCCTTTTTGTGGAACGTATCTGGACAGTTAGAAGTAATAAAATGCACTCAAAGTTTCCCTTTCTATATCATGATTTTCAAAACCATATCCTTATTAGAGTTTAACTAAAGAAACATGAAGTAACTTCAATTTGGGGGTTATGAAATTCTTTTTAATGTATGTATTTTAAATATTAACTTTTTATAGCATTCAATTTGGCTCCTCGTTAATGTAACATTTCAGTATTTTTTTTCACGTGTGATTAAAACAACTCACTGTGTTAAGCTGCCAAAAACAACAACAGGATAGCACTAAAGAAATGCATCTTCTTCAAAAAGTTTATATTCTCTCACTAAAACTCTTCTAATTACATACCTGATGGCTACAAAATGTTGGGCTAGTTGTCCAAAAACAAAGGAAAAAATCATGAATAACTTCCTTTTCTAAATGAAAAGAAAGAAAGAAAGAAAAAAAAAACATTTTTAAACCAAACTAAATGAATATTAATGAATACAAGTGGCTTTATAATTTAAGCTTCTCACTAGTTACTGCTTTGTCTATGTCATATGTTACAGTCAAAGAGCCTACTCTGTTTTTTAGATTTTTTACACAGTCTATAGCTGGTGCCACAAGTAGCTCAACACCAGGATTCACTGTATTGGGTGAGCTATAGATTGGAACCACCTGCTCTGCTGGCAGTTCTTACTTCTCATACATTGCAAGTGAACTTTTGATGCAGGGAAGATGACAATATCAATTAATTTTAGGAAGTGAGAGAAAGTAATCACAATATTATTTGTGGAAAACCTAGGTTAAGAAACACCTGTCTTTTCAAAGAAAATACCTTTAAATTTACTTGACATAATTAAACATCTCATTGTATCCTGAAAGAATATAGAATTTTCTTACAAGAAAGACCCTTAGAAAACACCCATTTATATCAAAAAATGTAATCAGTTTCCAAAGTTATATTTTTAAAGAAATTTGAAAAACCTGAGAGTTTTACACAAAAGAAAAATGACATTCTAAATAGAATAACTTTTTAATTACACACTAATGGAAATACAAACATTTCCAATGAAAACAATGCATTAAAATTATATTATTTTTCTTGACTTATGAGACATATGAAGAAACTCATAAAACTACGGCATAGAGAATAAAGCTTTGCAAGATGGATATATTTCTCAGCTAGGAATTCAATCAAGGGCCAGGCACACTGGCTCACACTTATAATCCCAGGACTTTCAGATAATGTGGCAGGAAGATTACTTGACATCAGCAGTCTGAGACTAGTCTGGCCAACATGGTGAAACCCCATCAGCTGTGTTGGTGCACAGGTGCAATCTCAGCTAATCCAAAGGCTAAGGCAGATTAATCCCTTGAAGCTGGGAGGCAGGGGGTTGCAACGTGCCAAGATTGCACCACTGCACTCCAGCTGAAGAGACTATGTAAGATTCCATCCGCAAAGTGAAAGGAAATAAATTCAATCAACCCCAAATTGAAATATACTACTTTCCTACTTATTTACTTTTCAGTAGTTTGTGAAAACTCTGATTTGTAGTTATTTTACAAAATGTCTTAAATAAGGTGTGACACACTTTGCAAAGTTAATATAACCGCTACAAAAAGGAATGTTTTTAATTTTTACTTTATTTAACTGTATTTCATATTAATTTCAAGATATATATGTAGGACATGCGTGTTTACTTCACAGGGAAACGTGTGCCGTGGTTGTTCACTGAACCCATCAACCCATCACCTTGGTATTTAGCCCTGTCTAAATTAGCTATTTGTCCTGAAGCTGTTTTTATCCCTGCCCCCTGATAAACCCAGATGTGCCTGGTTCCCCTCCCTGCGTCCATGTGTCTTAGATGTTCAGTTCCCACTCATGAGTGTGAACGTGCTGCGTTTGTTCTTTTGTTTCTGTTTTAGTTTGCTGAGGATGATGGCTAACAGGTTCATTCATGTCTCTTCACGGAACATGATTTTGGTTTTTTTTATGGCTTCATATGATTTTGTGGTGTATTGTGTACCACACTTTCTTCATCCAGTCTGTCACTGAGGGACCTTTGGGTTAACTCCATGTATTTGATAATGTGACTAGAGCCGTAATACACATACGCATGCATGCGTCCTTGTAATGGAATGACTTTTTTTTTTGGGGGGGGGTAGGGGGTCTGTACACCCAGTAATGAAATTGCTGAGTCCAGTGGTATTTCTCATTCTAGATACTTGATGAATTGCCGCACACTTTTCCACATTGCCTGTACTAATTTACATTGCGAACAACAGTGTAAAAACATTCCTATAATTTCACTACCTCACTACCATCTGTTGTTTCATGGGTTTTTCGTAAACACCATTTTTACTGGCCCACGATGGTGTCTCATTACAATTCAGATTTCTATTTCCTTCATATTTAGTGATGTTGAGCTTTTTGAGATGAAGATGGAAGACCCGTAACTCTTTTCTTACCCCAATTCGGCCTTTTTATACCGACTCTTAAACGCCCATTTCACCTGTGTTTTTACACTATCCTGCAAAAAGGAAAAGCATTATGGGCTTAATCTATATGATAGAGATAGTCATCAATTTTGCTTCCACAAGACACAAACATATTTGGGTATTTCTTCTGTGTAAAAAGGAGATACAATTCCACTTAATGGAAGAGGTCTGAAATGCTGCTCATCATCCTACAATGCCCAGTCAAAGCTTCTCAGAAAAAGAAATTATATGGGTATAAAATGTCAAAATCCAGGGATCAGAAATTCTGTTCCATGAGTAAGCTTTATAATCTACTGGAAGAGCGCTAACTTGAAGCCCAGTGTCATGAATTACAGAAGCATATTCTCATAGACTATATGTCTATGTAACTAAGAGAGATAGGGTGGTTCAATGAAAATACCAGTCTTTCAACTTTAATTATTAAAAGATTTTGAAATATAATGATTTTCAAATAAGGTTTAAAAGTTTCCAAATTGTAGGAGACTGAATTATAAGTATTTCAAGATCCAATAGAAGAAAAGCATTTAAACCCAACTAGCTATGCTCCTTTTGTCATGGGACTTTGGGGGAGTCACCTGGAAAGTTGAAAAAATGTGTGACCAGTGGTGCCTTTGCGTGAGTTTTACTCAGCCCTGCTAAGCTTGCTCTACCCACTCTTCCTGGGAGGCTGCACTCAGGTTGCCTTATGGGCCAGGATTTAACACCTAGCAGGGGCAAACGTGAGGTAGAGTATCAAGTGGTGCATCAGCAAGTGTGAGGCCCAGCCGCTGTGCACGGCGAGGCCTTCCAGCTGTGGCAAAGCAGGAAATTTTAGGTGCCAACAGAAGTGCCATCTCTCTGAGAAGCAGCAATTGGACCAGGCATACTGGAAGCAACTTCCACAGCTGATACTGGGGAATGCACTGGTTCCCAGAAGTTTGGGGATTCCAGAAATAGCAAAGCCCTAAAGAGGGTGTCACAGCCCTGGCTTTCAGAGACCCTAGGTCTGTGCACCCTTATGGGCCACAGCTATCCTCTTATTTTTGCTTTCACAATGTGATGGGCAACAGACAACTTTTTATCCCTGTGGATGTCACAGTTCTTTCAGCTCCAACATTCAGTGATTCTCAAATAGCTGTTCTCCATCCAGGAACATGCAGACAGACGGACAAGTGGAGAATGAGAAACGTATAGATAAGATTCACTGAGGGACAGAACTCAAATGAGATCCCCATTGGGGGATATTCTGCACTCCACAGGCTGGATGTTCTGATGAGTGTCCAGCTCTCAGCAGAGAGATGACTTTACAGTGGGCAGCTCCTCTACAGGCAAGCTGTCAAGGGTTAGTGTCCAACTCTCAGTAGGAAAGAAATCCTGGACTTGGTAGCTTCTCTATCTAGCTGATCATCTTCTGAGATGTTAAGCTCTCCACAGAGAGAAGACCCTGGAGTGGGTAGGGTAGGTCCTCTTCACACCTAGAGGCCCCAACATCAGCTAAAACTTCAGAAAGAAAAGACCCTCATGTTGGTAGCTCTTCACTCTTGCTGGCCATATGGTTACCTCCCCAGCTTTCAACAGAGGCTGTGGTGGGTAGCTCCAGCCCACTGCTGATAGTCCTGACGTCTCCTCAGCTCACAGCAGAGAGATGGCCCTTGAGAGGGGAGCTCCTCTCCACAGCTGGTCATCTGAAAAGTCCTCAAATCTGGTTGAGTCCAGGAATATGATGTGCTTCAAAGGGAAGAAAGTGCTTGCTGAATGGATTATTTGGCAACAACAGGTGCCTTTCAGAAAAGCACCACTGGTTTCCATTCTTGACCAGCAGCCTAGGACCCGGACTTCAGGCTGTCACCAGCTTGAAGGTGGAGCCTTAGTGGGGACCAGCAAATTTATCGCCACGAGCCTGTGATGGGTAACACTGAGTGTCAACTTAACTGCATTGAGTGATACAGAGTATTAGTTTGGCATGTGTCTGTATGAATGTTGCCTAAAAGAGATAAACACTTGAGTCAGTGGGCTGGGGAAGGCAGAAGCACGCCTAATCTGGTGGGCGCAATATGTTAACTTCCAGGGAATATAAAACAGGCAGAAAAACGTGACTAAGTGAGATGGGTTTAGCCCCGCATCCTACCTCTTTGCCCTGTGCTAGATGCTCCCTGCCCTCACATGTTGGACTCCTATTTGTTCAGTTTTAGAACTCAGACTGGTTCTTGTTGCTCTTTAACTTGCCAAGAGCCTATTATCTGACATTGCAATGGTGTACTTTAGTACTTAATACACTGTGCTAAAGTACTGTGCCTGTAAGAGAACCCTGAGTAATAGAGATTTTGGAACCAGAAGTGGTTCTAGAAAAACAGAATATTAAAAAGGAAGTTCTTTTATTGGTTTTGGAGTTTCTGTGGTTGGCTGATAATTTAATTTGATGTATCAATGCTAAGGACTCTACTCCTAATAATATGGAGAACACTGATAATCCTTGGTGGACACTGTGTATAGAGTTATGCAAAGTAAATGCATTTGAGACTCCTGAGTCATCGATTGTGAGAGGCAAGGAGTTTAGTTACTCTCTTCATAATACCTCTGACCCTAGGTGGAGAACTAAGGATCAAAATAAAGCTGCTTTGTAGCTCTTAAGTCCATGGGCAAAATGATAAGAGGTAATGATGAATTCAGAAATTCTGTCTCCCAGATTTAGAAGCAGGTACCGAGTCCCAAGTCTGCTAATTTTGCCCTGAGTGATAGTCTTATCACCTGTAGGGAAAGAGCCAAAATTCCAGACTCTTATCATGTAAGTGACTGACCTTCAGTGAAAGATGCATGCACATCCTCAAAAGGTGTCTACACTTACAGTGAGGGCATTGATTAAATACAATGGGACCCTGCAACTTGGAATGAGGATGTGTAGGAGGACGCTGACGAAGCAGAGGATACTGAGTGTTTAAACTCTGATGAAGCTTTTTTTTTGCCAAAAACAACAGCTTTCTTATCTCTGAAAAGGCCAACATCGTCTTTCTGATCCATGCTGTCATCAGTCTATCCAACTCAGTCTTAAGAGATAAACCCTGCACTGGGTGAGGCAACAGATACGGCCTTCCCTGAGGCAGTTGCCAGGCAAGATAATATTGATTCTTCTCAGAAGCCATCCTGAACACCTCCGTTTGTTTCTAGACCGGGCTAGAATGCTGTGGTGGGCTCCTAGAAGTGAGGTAGGGAGTGTGACCCAGGAGGTGGTGTGCTACACACACCCACCACAAAAAAAAAAAAAAAAGAAAAAAAAGTTCGAGTTACCTCATTTATACGAATATCAATCTGGAGAACAGGTATGGGAATAGATATTATGTGTATGGGATTATGGTGGAAGGAACATAAAGTTTTATCAGGCTGAATTTACTGATTAGGGCCCACGAAGTAGTGACCTTGTGTTTAATGAGGCAGCTAGGGAGTTAAAAAAAAAGTTCTAATAGTTTTTTTGCTTAGTTAACTGAGATGTGGATTAAAAAATGGCCTTCTGTGAGAGAGCTCGAACTACCTGGGGGGTGTTACATTAGTTTAATGGAAAGGAGGAGATCCAAAGCTTAGGGCGATTGGGATGGTGAACTAGACTTATCCTTTAGACATACTCATCCAATCTGGTAGGGTCCAGAAGACATCCTTGACCAATGCCTTGTGAAACAGATTTGGGAGATCAACATCTGCATCTTTGAATAGCCCTGTAATTGCTTTTCTCTGGAAACCACAGTAACTCAACTCCAACATTTAAATATGATGAGAAAAATTGGTTCCTGATGTGACAAGGGCCAGGTAGCAGCACTCAACCATCCAAGGCAATGTGGGCAGAGCTAAGGGATAGTGGCGGTCAGAATAATGTGA
Organism: Macaca thibetana thibetana; assembly: GCF_024542745.1. NCBI lineage: Eukaryota > Metazoa > Chordata > Mammalia > Primates > Cercopithecidae > Macaca > Macaca thibetana. Next base: position 2,530,076 of record NC_065599.1, on the reverse strand, counting down.
CTCCTGTAGAAGTCTGTCATTGGTTAATTAATCCTGGTGTTCATGGAAGTGAAATTGATGGAAAGCCAACTACAATCTTACTTAGGTTATACATACAGAAATCTCTGGGACAAAAGGACAAAAGACTATTCTGAATGATGAAAACAGAGAAGTCCAGCACCTCTATCAATTTCCAGACTAGAGCCAGTTTAAAGACCCAGAATGCATTGAATGAAGGGGAGACTGGGTAACCCTGACCAAGAAACCCACTACATAACTGACTATTTATGCAGTGAATCTTTACACCATCTTTCCCCAAGGAGACCTCCAGGCATTTTCCAAGGTAACTGTGCAGTACAGAAAGGGAAATAATGAGACTTTTCAGAAACTACTGGACACTAGCTCTGTGCCGATGTGAGTTCCAGGGGACGCAAAATACTGTCATTGTCCTACAGTTAAAGTAGGAACTTAGGGAGGTCAGGTAATTAATAGAGCTTTAGCTTATGAGGTCAGATTTACAGAGTGTCCAGTGAGTTCCTGGAGTCATCCTGTGGTCATTTTCCCAGTGCTGAAATGATAACTGACATAGATATACTGAGCAACTAGCAGAATCCCACATTTCCCTGACTTACATCGTGAAGGCTGTGACAATACAAAAGGACAAATGGAAGCCACTAGAGCTGCCCCTACCTAGAAAAATAGTAAATAAGAAACAATATCAAAACCCTGAGAAGATAGTGAAGATGGGTGCCACCATCAAAAATTTCAAAGATGCCAGGGTGGTAATTACCGGCACATCCTTATTCTACTCTCCCATTTGGCCTGTGCAGAAGACAGGTGGATCTTGGAGTATGACATTGGAGCATCATAACTTTACAAAGTTGTGAATCAGCTTGCAGCTGATGTACTAGATGTGGCTTATTGTTTGAGCAAATTAGTACATCTCCTGTTATGTAGTATGCAGCCATTCACTTGGACAATGCCCTTTTCTTTATTCCTTTCTATAAAGATCACCAGAAGCAATTTGCCTTTAGCTGGCAAGGCCAGCAATATGAATTTATTATTCTCCCTCAGGGGTACTATAACTCTCTGGCTTTCTGTCATAAACTTATTTAGAGATACCTTGATTTTTTCCGCTTCTGTAAGATAGCACATTGGTCCATCACACTGATGAAATTAGGCTGATTTGATTAGTGAGCAAGAAGTAGCAAGCACACTTTGAATTATTGGAGAGACAATTATGTACCAGAGAATGGGAAATAAATCTGACTAAAATTCAGAGACCTTCTACTTCTGTAATGTTCCTAGGGGTCCAGTCTTTTGAATCCCGTCAAAATATCTTTTCCAGTGTAAAGAACAAGTTGTTGTATGAGACCCTCTTCTAACCAAGAAAGAGGCACAATGCCAACTAGGCCTGTTTGGATTTTTGAGGCCACACATTTTTCATCTGAATATGTCCCCCTGGCCCACTTATTTGAGTGACCTGAAGGACTGCCAGTTTTCAGGGGCATCCAGGACTGGAAAATACTCTGCAACTGCTGCAGGGTCCAGTACAAACCCCTCTACCACGTGCACCACATGAAAAAGCAGATTCAATGGTGTTTGAGGTTTCAGTGGCAGACAGTAATGCTGTTTGGAGCCCATAGTTAAAGAACTGTGGCAGCGATGTCCTGCTTATTAAATTTCCCGGTCTTACGATGTTTCCCATTATCCTGAAGCAGCTGGATTTAAAAGAATGGAGAAATGTCTTTTTAAAGTTACAATGACAAAGCCAACCATGTAACAGTACTTTGCAGTGCTCCCACAGGTGAATCACAGCATACACCTCTAGGATTTTTAAGCAAGGCCTTACCATCTTCTGCAGATAATCTCTGTCCTTTGGAGACACAACTATTGGCCCATTGCGGGGCTTAGCTGGAAACTGAACGTGTGACTATTGGTCATCATGTCGCCATGTGAACTACACTGCCTATCGTGAATTTGGTGCTTTCTGACACATCGAGTCATAAAGTAGGTTGTGCACAGCAGCATTTCATCATCAAAAGGATGTGGTGTATACGTGACCAAGCTTGAGCAGTTCCTGAAGCAAAACTATGTTACATGAGAAAGTGGCTCAAATGCCCAGAATCTCTACTCCAGCCACCCCACCTTGGATCCTTCAGCCTGTACCAGTGCCCTCATGTGAAGTTCCCTATGATCAGTTGACAGAGGAAGAGAAGACAGGGTCCTGGTTCACAAATGGTTCTGCACGATATGCAGTCCCTACCTGAAACTGGACAGCTGAAGCACTAGAGCCCCTTTCTAGGACACCCCTAGAGGACAACCGTGAGGAGAAATCTTCCCAGTGGGCAGAATTTTGAGCAGTGAACCTGGTCGCACACCTTTCATTGGAAGAGAAATGGTCAGATTTCTGACTATATACTGATTCTTGATCCAAAGCCAATGGTTTGGCTGGATGTCAGGCACTTATGAGATGCATAACTAGAATATTGGTGAGAAATAAATTTGGGAAAGAGGTAGCTGGACGGACATTTGTGAGTGGTCAAAAGCTGTGAAAATATTTGTATTCCATGTGAGTCCTCACCAACAAGAGACCTCAGTGGATAAAGAGTTTAATAATCAAGTAGATAGAAACACTGGTCCTGGGGCACTACTCTGCCTCTTTCCTCAGTCACCCCTTCATAGCCCAATGGGTTCATGAACAAAGTGTTTGTTTGTTTCCAATTCACAGACTCTCAAAATGCCTAATCACCAATATAGTGTTGAACACAATATTGCCTCTGACCAGTGCACTCACTTTACTGCAAACAAAATGTAGCAGTGGGCTCCCACTAATTAAATCCACTGGTCTTACCATGTTTTTCATTTTCCTGAAGCAGTTAAATAATAGAATGGTGACGTGGCCTTTTGATATTATAATTGCAATTCCAACTATGTAACCATACTTTGCAGGTCTGTGGCAAAGTTCTCCACAAGATCATGTATTCTCTGAATCAGCATCCAATATATGGTATTGTTTCCTCCATAGCCAAAATTCTTGGGTCCAGGAATCAAGCGACAGAAGTAGACATTTCACCACTCAGTATCATTCCTGGTGTTCCTCTATCAACATTTTTGTTTCTGGTTTTTTATGACATTATGCTTTGCTGGCCTAGAGGACTTTGTTCCCCCGGGAAAAATGCTGCCACTGGAAGAAACAATAATGATTTCATTAAACCAGAATTTAAGATTACCACCTGAACACTTTGGCCTCCTTCTACCTTATGTCAACATTCTAAGAAGGCAGTTACAGTGTTGACTGGGGTGATTGATCTGAACTATCAAGATGAAATCAGTCTACTACTCCACAATGGAGGGAAGGAAGACTAAGCATAAAAAACAGAAGAAGCATTAGGACGTGTTTTAGTATTACTATGACATATGATTAAGGTCAATGGGAAACTACAACAGCCCAATCCTGAGAGGACTGCAGTTGGATCAGACCATTCAGGTAGTCAGGTTTGGGTCACTCTCCAGGATAATAAAAACAACAAAACAATAAAAACCACAACCTGTTGAAGTGCTTATTGTGGGCAAAGGGAACAGATAATTTGTAGTAGAAGAAGTTAGTCATCCATATCTGCTATAAACACCTGACCAGCTACAGAAATGAAGACGTTAATTGTTCTAAGTATTTCCTCCTTTTGTTAAAAAACAAAAAGTTTGTGCACATATACACATGTACTAAGAAAATATCTTTTTAAATTTTCCTTTATCATGTTACATAATATTTATTGAGTTCTTATCAACATTTGCGTATTGTAAACTTGATTAAATAGTGTTTGGATTGGGGATTATTGCATTCCTGTTTGTAAGAGGGTGAGTGTACTATGTTAGGTATAATTATGACCTCATTTTAGTGTGTATTTGAAGATTATGTTTTATATAAGGAGGTGTCTATTGATTCAAGTGGAAAAGGGGTGGACTTCTGATCATTACTACTGAGTGTCTAATTCATTGGATTGAGGGATACAGAATATTAATCCTGGATATGTTTCTTGAGGGTTTCCCCAAAAAATATTAATATATGAGTCAATTGGAAGATCTACATTAATCCAGTGAGCACAATCTAATAAGTTTCTAGCAAATATCAAGGAGACAGAAACACATGAAAAAACGAGATGGGCCTAGCTTCCAAAGCATATATCTGTCTCCTATGCTGGATACTTCTTGCTTTCTTGCTCCCTGGCATCGGATTCCAAGTTCTTCAGTTTTGGGTCTCAGACTTGCTCTCCTTCTTCCTCAGTTTGCAGGCAGCCTATTGTGATCATGTACACAAGTAATTATAACCTCCCCTACATATATATATATGTGTGTGTGTGTGTGTACATATGTATATGTATGTGTATATATGTATATATGTATGTATATGTGTATATATATACAGACATACATACACGTATATGTGTATATATAAACATATAAACGGGTGGCAAATTAAACACTTTGTAAGTATTCTCAAAAAGCATTCTTTGAATAAATACTGAAAGTGTAAACCTTTTAATAAGTCAGCTTTTTTGATGGTGATATCATAAACTATTTACATACAAATATTCCCTATATATGGGTATATACACGTGCGTATGTGTTTCAGTCATCCATATGCATGTGTGCAAAAAACACACTTTCAAAGTACTTATTTTTCTATTTACTTACTGCAAGGCTCTAGAAACTGTAGCAAAGGAGTTACTTAATAACTGTTACAATTAGTAAATTCTCTTCGTTTATTTAAAAAGCAAGGTGTATTACGTCTTCTTAGAAAATGACAATTTGGGCCGGGCGCGGTGGCTCAAGCCTGTAATCCTAGCACTTTGGGAGGCCGAGACGGGTGGATCACGAGGTCAGGAGATCGAGACCATCCTGGCTAACACGGTGAAACCCCGTCTCTACTAAAAAATACAAAAAACTAGCCGGGCGAGGTGGCGGGCGCCTGTAGTCCCAGCTACTCGGGAGGCTGAGGCAGGAGAATGGCGTGAACCCGGGAGGCGGAGCTTGCAGTGAGCCGAGATCCGGCCACTGCACTCCAGCCTGGGGGACAGAGCGAGACTCCGTCTCAAAAAAAAAAAAAAAAAAAAAAAAAAAAGAAAATGACAATTTAAATTTCAGAAAGATTTAGTAAATACTGATTCTGTATTCATGTTAAAATGTAGCCATTAAAATCAGGTTTAAATTTAAGTCATCTATAAAGCCTAATTACCTCAGTGAAAAAGCTTTTGCAAGTAATAATAGTAATAGTAATAATACTAAAACAGTGCCAGCACTTTGAAAAATCAGGAGATCAGGCACAGACTTCAATAAATATTTCTCCTTCACTACAAGCTTGACCTGAACAACTTTGCTTCTACAAAGAAAACCAGCTTCTGTACACAACTTAATATCTGCCAGTGCCTCGATTTCACACTCTCTGCGTTGTTCCAAGAATGTGTCTAAACAGCAGAGCTCTCCCTTAAAGCAAAACAAAAACAAAAACAAAAACAAAACAAAACAAACAAACAAACAAAAAAACTTGTCTTTTCATTTTAGCTGTTGAATAGCGTTTTATTAATCTTGGCAAAAAGCAAGCCCTATATGGGTACGACTTCTGCCTTGTGCTAAAGGCTGTAGCATCAAGAACAGAGCCCACAGCTCAGGGGCTAAGTGGGAACTAAAGAAGCAGTTTAAACGTGTATAACTACCATGTTGCTGCTATTTGCGAATGTTCTGAAACAAATTTTTGATTCAAATGAAAATGATTTTGTATTGTAGAAATTCACCTCCTTTTTAATTCATATTAACATTTTCATATATTTTTCCTATTACATCAATTTCCTCATTCGCTGATGTTTATTTTCCCTTATTATCTAATATGCATGTTTGTGAATGCAATTTTTGTTATGTTGGAACAAGGCAGAGCACAAAAAATTCTGATCACAGATGACCAATATGCAAACTTCTATCAAACAGTTTTTTAAAAAGTAGAAGATACTTGAGCATTACTTCTACTAAACAAATTTAGCAAAATTGAAAATCCTGTAACTCAGCCTACAACCCTTGAAAACTTGGTTTTCATTTGGCTCACTTATTGTAATATCCTAGGATCACTGGTGTCATAAGACTTTCTGAATGCATGATGTGTACCCATAATATGGTGTGCCAGTGCACATGTGTGCATGTCTATTATTCACATGCCTTTCTTTTTTCTTTTTTTTTTTTTTTTTTTTTTTTTGAGACGGAGTCTGGCTCTGTTGCCCAGGCTGGAGTGCAGTGGCCGGATCTCGGCTCACTGCAAGCTCCGCCTCCCGGGTTCACGCCATTCTCCTGCCTCAGCCTCCCGAGTAGCTGGGACTACAGGCGCCCGCAACCGCGCCCAGCTAGTTTTTTGTATTTTTTTTAGTAGAGACGGGGTTTCACCACCTTAGCCAGGATGGTCTCTATCTCCTGACCTCGTGATCCGCCCGTCTCGGCCTCCCAAACTGCTGGGATTACAGGCTTGAGCCACCGCGCCCGGCCATCCATATGCCTTTCAATTGTAGTCGACAGTCGCTCTATTTGAAATGCCATTGATTGAGTTTTCTTCCTTTGTACTTCCAAAACAGAGGCTGAAAAGGGTTTTACTTTTTGCCATTAATGTTTTACAAAAATATTAAAAATATTTAAAAAGTAATGGGAATGAAAAGAAGAGAAACAGAAAACATATGGTTTTGTTTCTAATCATTGATTAACTGAACCGATCTTACTTTACTAATGCTTACCCTAAGTTGAATCAATTGAACCTACATAAGCTTTTTCAAATCTTTCTGCTTTATGGAAACCAAAGTTGGAGTTAAGAAATTCTTCAAAACATAATACCAAAGAGTTCTAAGTCTGTGTTTTTTAAAATAATTTTCTTGAGAGATGGTTCAACACTGTTAATTTCTCAAAGGTGCCTGAGACTCAAGATTTTAGGATATTTAGGAGCATTTCTAACCTCTCAGCAATAGACACTAGTAACAACCTTATGAATTCCACTTTCAGTCACGAACCAGGTTAGAGTGAAATCTAAAGTAAAATCTACTGACCTATAAAAACGCTAGACAATCACATGAGCCATATGAGCTCATCCTCTATAATTTTTTGCCTTCTACAGTCTCCTGCAGCCTGTAGTTTATATCAACCAAGTAAGAATTTAATCAAGAAAGACAATTATAAAATGGTAAAGTTTTTGTTTGTATGTTTGTTTCCTTTGTGCATTGCCATATCACCTTCTAGTCACAGATGAAGCCTTCAGAATTGAAATCCACATTGTCAAAGTGAGAACCTGAGTTCTGCTTCTGGATAAAGCAAAGAAGCACAATAAAATAAACATTTCTTTCTCTTTTGCCTAACTCAGAAGTCACTCTCAGATGGAAATGCCAACAATTAGTCACAAATGTTTAAGTTGCTGAGCTGAAAACAAAAATTACACAATTTTATACAATAGGCAAACTATACACAAGAGCAAAAGTTGGAGAGATTTGCATTTGCAAAAATCTGAATATTCAAATGCCGTTTAAATTACTGAGACACTTAGAAAGTCATGCATATGCTTACAATGGAAATATTCTAAAAAAATGTAAAACAATATGCATTAACCCTCAAGTTTATCTATAGCTTCAAGGTGAGAAGAAAGTGAAGGTTAAAACAGAATTATAAACAATCCCTTCAGAGTTAAAGGAGAGTGTTACTACATATTCAGTTTTTAAAAGTGATAGTTTTTATACTGCTCTTATTCAAAGTGCTACTGCAATGCAGGCTAAGCTTTTAAGAACTAAGAAAACACATTGCGTTTCAGAAATAAAGAAAAGCATTCAGAGTTAACACATTATGACATTTCAAATACACAGTTAGCATTCAGTGTTAGCACATTATGACAATTTAGTTTTCTGAAAAGCAAGAACACAAAAACAAGAGAAAATTCTGGCCAATGTAAAGTAAATGCAGGAACTAAAAATGTCCCAAATTTCATAGACAAAGAACTGTAAAAGACAGTTTTAAGTATGGCTAAAGAAAAATGACCGGCAAATGATGAATGAACAAAATGAGAGCATCAGTGAGATAAATTATAAAAGAAAACTTTAAAAAATTGAGATAAAGATTGAAGTAAATTCTATAATAAAGAAGTTTTATAGCAGATTTGAGCAGGTAAATATTCAGTCCATCTGAAGGAATAAAAGCTGAAATAACCCAGTCTGAGAAGAAAAATTAAAATAAAATATGTGAAAAAAAGAAATTAAAGAGTAAACAGAACACCATGAAGTACACCAGTACATGCAATATGGGCATCTTATAAATGAAGAAAAAATAGAGACCAAAAAAATTTAAGGCAAAAATTGCTGAACATTTCCTGAACTTAAAAATCTGAACCTAAAAGTTGAAAGAGAACAAATATCTTTAACCACAATAGTCAATGATAGCCACATCAGAAAATATCAGTCAGTCAAGAGCCGATACAAAGAAAGTTGTAGAAACAGAAAGGGAACAGGCACTTGTTATGTATAAGAAAATCTTGATTAAAATTAACAGGTGACTGTTCAGCAGAAACCACAGATGTCAGAAGGTGCTGAGATATCCAAGTTTTAATAGAAAACAATGCTATCAAACCTGAAATTTATGACTGGTAAAATGATACTCAAGCAAAAATATCTAGATAAAGAAAAGCTAAAGGAAATTGTGACTAATGCTTCTCTAAAAGAAAAATGCTATAACTATTACAACCCTGGCAAACATAACTATTAGGGAACACTCTGTGTGAACAGATATAGTGAGAGACAATAATACAAATTGAGAAGGATGGAAAACTATAAGAGCTGCATATTTTTATATTGTTGACCTTAAACATTAGATTATTCACCCAAGTTAGTATTGTTCATAGTAGGCTATTTTAAGTTTTCAATAATAATTGAAGTCTCAAATATACCTCATTGTGATATAAAAAAATAACAAAAGTTTAAAAAAAAAACAAATATTTTAAATGTTCAAAAATGAAATTGAAGACCAAGTCAGAGGAAGAATCTATGGAAAACAAATATGTCAATGCCAGAATATGTAATATTGTACTTATAACAACTTTAAATGTGAGCTCTGGCTTAAAAAGGCACACACTGGTGCAAATGTACCTTTCAACGAAGGAGTCACTTCTGTGACTTCTATTCAAGGCATACTTTAGGTTCAAAGACAAATACACCAAAGCAAAATGACAGTAGATTCTGGGGAAGTGCTGCAATGTACTACAGAGCACTGTATACCTGCCTCTTCAACTATACAATAGGGGCTGTGGCAGGATTAGTATGAGGCAATTACTATAGAATTCCAGAGTCTATCTGAAGGTTTACAGCTTCTAAAAAGATTTGTAGAGTAAACATAAATTAAAGTTTATCAATTATATATAGCACAGATCAACAGCAGCTACTTATTCTTTATTAATCAAAACTGTGGGATGCTGCCTTGCAAGTATATCCAGAGCAGCTTACAAGAGCCATGATAAACAAAAAGAACCCTATCCTCCAAATCTCAGAAGGACTTGTTCATCGGCTGTTGCTTCTGCTTTATAGAGGTCTGATGTAATATTTTTCTTTTCTATTTTGGACATGCTTTCGAATGCGAGCCAAGCATTCATGAATGATCCCTTCAGATTCTGATTTTGCTCAGCCCAGTGTTCCAGACAAAGCTTTTACTTTAGCCTGTCATTTTTCCCAGGCCAGGTACTGAACCTAGCTGAGTAGTGCTTTCTTCAAGACAGCCCACAGACACTTCAGAATATTTCATTCATTCCAGTTCATAAAAAGTCCTGACCCAGCTGTATAGTTGGAAACTCTCAAAAATCCCCTCTACTGTGGAGAGCTTTCTTCTCTTGTTTATTAACCTTTTCTTCCTACCTGAACTTGAACTTTGCATCATCCAGCCTCCTTAATTATTGTGGCCATGAGACATTACTTCAGCCTGTGATTGGACCCAGGCCAAGTTATCAGGCAAAGCTGTCACTTCAGTTCCTTCTTGGTCCAGGGCCAAGTGGCAAGGCTGAGCTTAGCAGCTTCTATAAATCATCACTTCAGCTCCAGATGAACCCAAGTCCAAGGTTCAGGATCAAGCCGAATAATGCTTACTCCAACACCACTAAGCACATTCATTTACTTCTCTGCCTTTAGAAACCATAAATCTCAGCCTCACAGTAGGTAAACCTCAAAGTAGGCATTCCACTTCCACTGTGTAGAGTTTTTTACTTTCACTCTTAAATGTTTTGCTTCAATGTTCCAATGTTTTGCTTCAAAAATTCCACTGTTATAACATTTTGAATGTTCCACTAGCTTACCTTAAGTAACATACAAAACCTTTACTCCTGTGTTACTTAACTCCATTATTTCACTTACTGAGTTCTCAAAATTATACCTTTATGCATTGTATATCAAAAATTAATGGTAGTTTTTTAATTAAATGTATTACTGTTTTAAGTTATGTGGAGAACAAATTTTGGAGGTGCACGTTGTTAATTTTTTATCTTTTATATTTTTTTCATGTATTTATCTTTACCTTAGTCTTGTTTGTTCATACTGCTTTTGAGTGTCTGTTAATTCTACCCTGATGAAGTACTCCATAAGACATTTCTTAAAGGGTAGTCTACTGGTAAAAGGTGCCAGTTTTTATCTGGGAATGTCATAATTCGTCTCTCACATTAGATGAACAATTTGTTTGCTTATAAGTTTTAGGTTTTACAGTTTTTTTCTGACATCACTTGAAATATATTAGTCTAGTGCTTTCTATCATCTTAGTTTTCAAATAAGAAATCCACTGGTTATTCAGTGGTTATTCAGATAAGATATCCACTGGTTATTTTTGAGGGTCCCATTTACATGATTATTTAATTCTCTTGCTTCCCTTGAAAATCCTCAAAATTCTCTCTGTATTTTTTCTTTTTTGACAGTTTAATTATCAGGTAAGTTTGATATTTTTTCTTTGAGTTTCTGTTACTTGGAATTTGTTGAACTTCTTGCGTGCTTAGTTATTGTCTTAAATTGTTGCATTCCTTACGAGTATTTTGTTTAATTGTCTCCGTGATTCTTTGTCGCTTCCTTTGAATGTGAAAATGCATAAGTGTGGCTGCTTGATGGTGTCCCTCAGGTTTCTAGACTGTGTAAAGGTACCTTGAACCTTTCTAGCCTGTGTTGGTGACCACTATGTGGTTGACTGCCCCCATGGGTGTGTATCACAGTGTGGTGCCAATTTGTTAGTAGGTCTTACAAGGCTGATGCCTCCCAGAGCTCAATTCCCAGACTTCAAACATTGCAGTCTCATTAGTGCACCAGAATGTAGCAATCTCTAATTGTGAGGTGTCACACAGAGCTTTTTGCCTCATGACCAAGAAAATTAGGGCGATGGATGCACTGGAGGCAGAAAACTAAGGTAAAGCACTGGAGGCAGAAAGATGTGGCCATGTGGAGACACAACTAAAACAAAGTTGGCACAGCAACTGCTCCAATCCTGTGTCTTTCTTCATGGCTTCAGGAGTTTGAGGTTGAAATTATTGTCAACAAATGACAAGACAAAAATGGAAATACAGTGTATTTGTTTCGGTGGAATGGTTTCGACAAACAGGATAACACTTGGGAACCACAGCAACACTTCATGAACTGTGAAAAACATATACATGATTTTAATAGATGGAAGACTGAAAAAAAAAGAAAAAAAAACTTGCATGGACTAGAACAAGTAGAATTTTTCAAACAATGCCAGAGGAAGAACTTCCAGATCTACCAAGGCTAATTATTCTTTTTTTTTTTTTTTTTTTTTGAGACAGAATCTCGCTCTGTCGCCCAGGCTGGAGTGCAGTGGCCAGATCTCAGCTCACTGCAAGCTCCACCTCCCAGGTTCACACCATTTTCCTTCCTCAGCCTCCTGAGTAGCTGGGACTACACATGCCCGCTATCTCGCCTGGCTAGTTTTTTGTATTTTTTAATAGAGACGAAATTTCACCGGGTTAGCCAGGATGGTCTCGATCTCCTGACCTCGTGATCCACCTGTCTCAGCCTCCCAAAGTGCTGGGATTACAGGCTTGAGCCACAACGCCTGGCCAAGGCTAATTATTCTAAGAGCTCTCCTAAAATGTTAGTGAGTGGAAAACACGACAGATCCAAAACCAGGCAGTTATTTGCTGACAGCAAGAACGTTAGGAAAAAAGCAGCTTCACTTCTCTCCCAAAAAAAGAATGTGGAGCTAGTAAATTCACCTATCAAGACACTTGCACCTCACAGTCCTGTTAACAGCAAGAAAACTGTGAGTGTATTTCAGGTACTGTAGAAACTGGACCCCATTACAGCAGATCAGCAGGACACAGTGGTTTTCAAGGTGACAGAAGGGAAAACAGTCAGGGATGCTTTCTCAGGTCCCAGTGCAGAACAGGCTGGAATAGAGAACAGGACCCTGCTACAGCCACTAATGTCTCAGATGTCTGGCTCAGTTACTGCTTCCGTGGCCACGGGCTCAGCTGCCCAAAAAGCTATAATGGTATTAATAGACCCATTAGCAGCCACTGGAACAACAGACACACATACATCAGTTCCAAGAATGAAAGTTGGGTGAAGAAATGATACTGACAATGGCTGAAGACAGTCTTTAATCAAGAAGATATACTTCATCATAAGGTTAACAGAGAGTGCCAGCACATACAGAGACATTGTAGTGAGGAAAGAGGATGGATTCACCCAGATATTGCTATCAACTAGATTGACTGAAAAAAAATGCAGGAATACATTAGTAATTAAAGAAATGGCGAATGCTCTGAATTAGGGTGCTGCAGATGACAGCAAGCTTGTGCTGTTCAGTGCAGCTGGAAGTGTCGTTTGTTGTGGTCTTGATTTGGGTTCTTTGTGAAGCATTGAAGGAATGACAGAAAGCAAGCAAGTCTAGAAATGGTGGACACCAGCACGAACCTTGTGAATACTTTTCTTCAATTTAAAAAGCCTATTGTTTTATCAGTCAATGGCCCTGCCATTCGACTCGGTACTTCCATATTGCCTCTTTGTGATCTCGTGTAGGATACTCAAAAAGCTGGATTCCAAACCCCTTATATGACCTTTAGACAGAGTCCAGATGGATGTTCTACTGTTACATTTCTGAAAATGATGGGTGAAGCCTCTGCCAATGAAATGTTAATTACTGGGCGAAAGCAGACAGCACGGGAGTCATGTGCCAAAGGCCTGGTCTCTCAGGTGTTTTTGACTGGAACTTTCACCAAGAGGTTATGATTCAAATTAAGGAGCTTGCCTCATATAATCGAATTGTGCTGGAAGAATGTAAAGCCCTTGTTTGCTGTAATATTAAGACTGAGTTGGAAAGGGCCAATGAGAGAGAATGTGAGGTGCTGAGGAAGATCTGGGGCTCAGCCCAAGGGAGAGAATCCATGTTAAAATATGCTGAAAATAAAATGGATGACTTATTTTTGATTGTCAGGCTGTCTGTTCAGGACCGAAGAACTAAGGTGAACCAGATACATCATGAGTTTCAAAATGCCCTATCCATCTTCATAGCCCAAAACAATTTCACCCATAGCGAAAGCTTGGAAACAGAACTGGAAATGTCCAAACTATGCATTTAAATTATTATGGCATTTTTAAGCATTGTGGCTTTAAAATAATTAATAAAACGATTCTTTGCCCAAATGTGATTATTTTATGCACAGATGAGCCCAAATATAAAAGCAGACAGGTGAGTACTAGTTCTTGCAAGCTCTAAATTGTATCTATGGCTACTACTACATTTAAGACCAGAATTGTGTTTTATTAGATGTGGATGACAGAGAATTCCATAATAATTTTTTGTTTTTCTTATTTTTATATCCTAGAATATAGAGTCCACTGGGGCATGAGGCAGCCCCAGCTTCCCTCCCACAAAGACAGACATAGAACTATTGGAGATGGTGCCCTTGACTTTAGAGTGGCACAAAAACTTCAGAGACACAAAATTATGAATTAAAAGACTTATCTTTTAGAATAAATATTTCTGACACAAAATTCACTGATCATCATTCTCCTAAACTGAACATATGATTAGAATTTATGTTGAGATATAACTTGATTTTCTTTTCGTTTATGAATGTCTAGTTCTTACCCAGTTAACAAAAGAAAAGTTTATCTCTCCAAAGTAAAACTTGTTGCATCCTATTAGTGAATTATAGAATCATTTTAGTGGAAATATCCATGTTCTAATGTTTGTAATATGCAGATTTAGGTTACCTTAGAGTATGTTAGGGTTAATAACTTTACCCTTGCATTACTTTGTTAATGTTAACCCCAGTTTGTTCAAAGGAAACCTTATAGATCTCTTTATTTAGTCTCAACCAATTTGACCATGAGTTGAAATATTTACAAACCTTTTAAAACCCTTTTACTAAGGGGCAGATTAGTTTCTTAAGAACTCATTCGTGTGCTTTTATTTCAATACTCAAGTTAGAAAAAGACCATACCATACCTCTTGAGTTTAGTTAATGTTCACTGTTGACATTTAGCAACTTTCATTTTTGGTGAACACACTGGCGAATAAGAGATTTTACTTATATACAAGGTGTTGATCCTGTAAATCAAGCAGGAAACAACCCTGGAACTTTTTTAGCAAGCTGCGTGTCTAAGTTTTGTGATTTAGATGACCTATTTCCATTTTGATGACACCTGCATTTTACCAATAATCCTTAAGAATGTATTTCTTAAACTCACATTAATTAAAACATATTTAAGTTGTTACTTTTCTTTGAGACAATTAATTAGAGCCTGTTTTTATAGACACTACACACATCACATATATAGCAACACAAACAGAAGATTCAAAGATTTTTATATGCCAGTTTCTTAATTGGATTACTGCCTTCAGGTTGTAGCCTTTGGAGGAACAGGGTTATTATCATGCATTTTTAGGGACTAATAAGCAGACCCAGCTAAAGGCAATTATCCTATCCCCCTTGGGAATCTTGTTTCTACTGGTGGTTGTGGAGGTGATGATGTTTCTCTGTGTGTTATGTAGACAAGAGCATGCTTATGTGATTTATAACTACTATTAGCGATTTCATACAATGAATTTTCTAACTAGTTATTACACACCAAAGCTCTCTTCTAATGTGAAATAACTTGATATCCGAAGACTTAGAAGGGTAAGTAACATAGTACACATCAGTACAGAGCCTTTGGTTTTGGGAGGGAACAATCTGCTTTCAATTTTCGGGGTATCATGAGGAAAATATTTGTGTTTTGTTTTGTGTTATGTTCGTGTGTGTGTTTCCTCATATGGGGAATTTGGCACCTACTCCATTTTCCCCCAGGAGTCCCATATTATCAGAAGTTATCTTAGGGCCTCTCAGGCATGCATTAAGAGTGTTAAGACAAAAAATGGAGAAAGCTACATCACTTGACTGCAAAAAAAAAGCAGCTTTTTTTCCAGAAAAAAAATAAACAAATATACTGATCACTTGAATATCTACTTGTAATTAAATTGAACACTTTTTAAGAAAATTCTTTAAAAATTTTTTATTACCTGACTTTAGCCATGCCAACAAGGTAAGACTTTTGGTTTTGAACTTCACAAAATGAAACCTCACAGATAAAACCAATCTAGGTTATGACTTAACTGTGAGTATCCAAGTAATTTGAGAGGAATGCTAGTCAGCTTTTGAATCTTTCATTGCAAAATTGTGAGATGTAAACAAATCTATTTCATTTTCTACCCCCAACCTGTCTTTGCTTATTGCTCGGCTTAGACTGAACCAACTTTATAGGAGGAGCCTGATTTAGAATCTACAGTCTAAAACAAAGATGGTAATAGCTGCTTCCAAGTTAGACTTTCCTCTTTTCTGGAAACCAGAGCAAGAAGCTAGGATTAGGTGCCAGGGAGTTGGAGGCTACAAGATTTTGACCTTCCCTAAACTGGTCTCAAGATCAGTGTTTAAGAGATTTTGTCAGCTAGGATCGCCCAGAATGAATAACTGGCTTATCAGATTTTGTGGCCATCACCCATGAACTGACTTACAGAAGATGAAAGTCACCTTTGTAAAGTGGCAGAGACTAAAACAAAGTATTGACACATGGTTACACGTTATTTTCCCAAAGACAAGGAACAACATGTAGGACAGTAGCTCACTTTGTTACTCACCATTTAGTTGCTCTGGGTTAAACATCAGGCATATAGGGTCCTGGGTCTTCACCCTGACTTAAGATACACTTCTGTTGACAGAAACATACAGAAGGACACATAAAGCAGACAAATTGTCTACAACTTAAGACCTACCTCACAAATCTTTTTTCCTTATTTATAAATTTACATAGAATATAAAAATAATATTTATTTGCTTTTTTACCTGTTTGTGTAGGGATAGAGAAGTCAAAAGCCCAAGTGGTAAGAAATTTTTACCATTTTGCCAGCATATCACGTTTCTAAGTTTCCTTTCCTCCAGCTCAACTCTAAGCCAAGCATTTTAAAGTTTGGAAAGTAAACATTTCCCCCGTTGGACGAACATTATAAAAGAGATCAAAGCTATTTTAAATCTTGAAAAAAGGAAAAACACTATACAAAGTGGTTCAAATTAGGATTTTCAAGAAGTGTTGCCCCATTTCCTATTGGGAAGTGTATTTCCCCTATTTTTTTGTCTACCCTATTTTCTCTTTTCCCTTTTAGCCTACTATGGAAAAAATATTGCTCATCTCCACAATTTTATTTTCCTTGCAGTGCTGCCTGTTTTAGCTGAAGTTAGGGTTTGGCTTAGGGCACTCTGTAACTATATTTTTTTCTTTGCCCCTGAATTTTGACACTAATTTAAACATGACACCAGAGAAACTAAACTTTTGGTTCTTAATTATGGCTTCACAAGCAGTCTTATTCCTCTGTCTTTTATTTTTCTTTTATTTCTTAGATTGTGGGACCTGTATGCCTTTCTTAAAGAAAATATTTCAGGAATAACCATGCAATTAGGCAAGACTCCTTTAATTGAAGTGTCTGTTAGATTGAACTCTATATTCTACTATTACGGCAGATACTAAAGCATTTACCCATACTGAAATGATTCCCATTAACTTCTGGACTTAAATTCCTCTTACTAATTTAGTATTGTCTTAATGGGAGAGAGAAAGGATGCTTTAAAGTATTATAGGAACGAAAAGGCAGATTATTTACCTGCTAGTGGGACACTATAGACTAAAATCTGGCTACAGAAAATATTTTACTCCTAATTGCTACAGGCAGAAACTGCCCATCCGAGAAGACACCTAGAGTCTGATTTCTAACAGTGTAAAATAAATCTTTGGGGTTGTTCTAAAAAAAGAGGAACAATGTATGCTTCTTAGAGGATTTCCTTTCTCAATAGGTGGTGGTACTGGCTTAGAAATGCTACATGCTCACCAGAGAAGTGGTAGCAAGTAATCTCACCACAGAGAAAAAAGGAGAAAATTCTGTTCCTAGACTGTAACTATCCCTGACCGTTTCATGCAGAGAAGGAGTAAGAGGCTGGAGATGGAGAGGAAGAGTTTTACAAAAGGATAGTTATGGATTCTCTGCAAACACCCTGAATGGACTGTTGGAGGCTGTGTTCAGACCACAGGCCTGTGAAACACGCCCAGGTGTGCCCTGGCCAGAAATTCAATAGCCACGTGTAATGTGGCATTCTCCATGTTCTCCCCAGCAAGCCTTACATCCATGCTTTTATTATGGCAGTCAACACTAACCACATGTAGTAGGATGATGGATTCCTATTGATTTGTTGGAATTATTTTAATATAGAGGCTAAGAGCACCTCACAATGATAAAACAGGTTTTAAGCTTGCTTGCATACTCACCATTCAGACAAAGACTCTACCTTGGATTCTCAGGCACTGTACCAAAACGATTCAGCTCTGATGTGTGGAGAAACACTAGGGCTTTTGCATTCTGCTAATTGTGTGAACAACATAGACACATGTGGAGTGGTTTAAGGAGCAGAGAGTTTAATAGGAAAGAAAGAAGGAAGAAGAAAGAAGGAAAAAGCTTCTCTATATGGAGAGAGAGGGAAGGAGGAGCTCCAAAGCCTAGAGAGAAAATCCCAAGGGAGGCAGAAACCAGACAGTTACATGAGGAGGGTGGAGGAGGTGGTTCCTGGTTCGCATAGGCTTGAGGGATTGCTTTGACCTGGCATGTCACCCACGTAACCCCTAAAAAACTGGCTCTCCCACCCTTGACTTTTAATATGCAGATGCAGTGTGTGTAGGGGCAAGATCAAGGAGAAGAAAGATACAATGATATTATCATAAAATATTATCATAAAAATAAGATTGTGTAAACAGTGACTGAGCAGGGACTGAAAGCTCTGAAAACAATTGTATGCATTGTGATTTTTAGGTTTTTGTATGCATTTATTAAAAGAATTGGCAGAATATCATCATTTAGTCTGCATAAGAGCAATTAGTAAAGTCCAAATTCTCACATCCAAGATCTAGAGCTTTTTGTACTATACAGCCGGTCAACACTGCCATTCTGCCCTTCATTTTTGTGCTCAGTAGAGTAACATGATGTACTTAATGGATATTTTGACCTTCCTTATTCTTAAATAGTAATAGTAGCAACTTAGAAGATAAATTGGATATTTGTAGTATATGATTACACCTTTAATTGAATGTAGGTTTAATTCTATTAGCAACATATTACTTGAAAATTATCAAAGCAGTACTGTCCAATAGGTGAGCCATATGCATAATGCTTAGTTTTCTAGCAGCCACACTGAAAACAGTTAAAAGAAATAGGTAAAATCAGCTTAAATAATATATTTAATCCAATGCTGTGAAAATATTATTTCAACATATATTAAATATAAAAAATATGAATGAGATATTTTGTTTGACTTCTGTGGGAAAGAGAGTTTCTGTGGTGCCAGTTGATTTGGTCTCCCCGTGTGGTACATCCATGGGCAGCCATGGGCGTAGTTTGAGGAGAAAAATCTCCTTATTGCCTTCATGTCTTTATGTCTCAAGAGCATAAACACTCAGTGGCATTCCACAGGTTGCTCAGAGACGTAACATTCCCTTGACCCAGAGGAGTATAATCAAACATCTTGGCCCCTCCTGGAACCAGCTCCCACCTGTTTCAGTCCCCACACATTAAACATCTTAAGTAGTTTAGACACAGTCCTTTGCTCAAGGAATTTCACAGAAACTACTGCTGTTATACATCTTGTTGAATGACTCATGGGTTCTCCTGCACTGATTAGTCCTTTTCCTCATCCCTCCCTACCCCCACCCCCGGCATCTGCCCTAAGGACAAAGAGCTTGTAAACCAATGAATTGGGTGGAGGCTGAGAACTGTAGTTGGTGAGCAAGCCTCTGATGCTCCCGTCCCCTGGACAAGCCTTTTAAATACTTATTCTCTTTCCTTCTAACTCCTTTGTCTCTGCCGGACTCAGGATACCCATTGGGTGGTGTTGGGCTGCTTTCCCCCACATCTGATTCCCAACACGGTGCTCCCCACAATCTCTACAATTAAACTGGTGAAGAAATGCCAGAGGGTGGAAAGTGGAGGACGCCCGATTACGTTTTCACTTCAAGCTCTAAGGGTAAGCAGGGCACTCAGAGAATTCCAGGATAAACTCAGGAAAATATGGGTAAGGCTGAAAATAAGTTTGGTAGTTACTTAAGCCTGGTGCGGCAGTTTTTCTGCTGCAGAGGGGTAATTGTGAGTACCCCAAATCTCTCATCTTCGTTCCATCTCATAGAAAAATTTTCCTCTTGGTTCCCAGAACATGGAACCATGAACGTAAAAGATTGGGATAAGGACAGATCAGACTTAAAACGAGCACAACAAGAGGTCCACAATATTCCCTTCTCCACCTGGTCTGTGTGTTTGGCTATTAAAACTTCTCTTGAGACCTTCCACACTGAGGATGAGGAGGAGGAGTTTCAGGATGACATAGAAACCTTTAATAATCTGGTGTCTGATGATCAGCAAAGTGAGACTTCACAGTCTAGTTTAAAAAGGGGGAGAAACAGGAAGGTATATATGTTAATTCCAAAAAACTTATGAAAGAAAGAGTTCCACCCACTGCAGAAACAGTGCCAACTACTGCACATTTAGGGGAAGGTCTGAAACAGCCACCTGCTCCTCAGCCTTGTGAATTCATGATACAGAAGCCTGAGATTCAGCTTGCCACTCCCATTGTTGCATGCCCTGCCATTAACTATGGTGAAGGGAAGCTTCAGGCTCGCACACAAGCCAACTACGGTGAGGGAATGATCTAGGTTTGTCCACCTGTTAATGATAGTAAAGGAATGCTGCGGGCCAGCCCACATGCAAATTATGGTGCAGAGACAATTCAGAAATCCATTTACCATGCACAAGAGATTGGGAATTTGGATGCTTGGCAGTTGCTGGTAATGATTTTGCCAGCTGAGGAGCCCAGAGAACATGCTGAGGCAAGCTGCGAGCCATTTCCTTTTACAGGAAATATTTCCTTTTAAAATATTAAAACACCTAAAGCAAGCAATTGGACAATATGGGCCAAATTTGCCTTATGTTCATTACTTGTTACAATCTGTGGCTTATAACTGGCATTTAATACCCATGGATTAGGGGTCAATAGGCCGATCCACCCTGTCCATCTCTCAATTTCTCCAATCTATAACCTGGTGGATGGATGAAGCAAAGTATCAGGCACACCAGAAATGCTCAAGTTCAAACTCCCATTAATATCTGATCAATTGCTTGGAATCAGACATGCATGGGTTACTGTAAATCAACAGATGGTAATGGTGATGAGGCTATTGATCAGCTCAGAACTATATGCCTAGGAGCCTAAAAAAAAAAATCAGAACCCTGGTACTACTTATCCTTCTTTTAACTCAGTTTGAAACGGTCCAAGGGAGACTTATCCAGATTTTATCATCCATTTGCAAGAAGCGAATCAAAAGGCTGTTTCAGATTCTCATGCCAGGAAATTGACCGTTCTGCTGCTTTCTTATGAAATGCTAATTCAGAATGTCAGGTAGCAATTAGACCTATTAAGAGAGAGGCAGATCAAAATTACACTTATTGAGTCTATTCCATTCCCACCCCTGATTAAGCCTGTTACATGTTTAGACACCCCAGTGGAGGTTTATGTTAATGATAGCACCTGGATGCCTGGACCAACAAATAACCAAGGTCCTACTCTTCCAGAAGAGGAGGGAATGTCAATGAATGTTTCCATCGGTTATTGCTTTCCTCCCATCTGTGTGGGCCTGGCACCAGGATGTTTAAATTGTGATAAACAAAGTTGTATGTTTTATGTCCCTGCACATAATGAACCAAAAGTGTCTATTCATGCAATCAGTGGAAGAACATTTCAATCTTCCGACACTATTAGACCATGGCTATGTTATGACACATCACCAGATTAATAAATTTAAACCTAATAAGAAGCCCTGCCCCAGGCAAGGCACTAAATGATCTGAAAGGCTAGAGCTGCTAACCTGGGAAGATCGTATTGCAAATAGTGCTGCTGTACTGCAAAATATATTACATTTATTTCATCTTTAGTTTTATCTCACTCACTGTATTTGTAGGACTTACTCAAAAGGCATAAACAAATGTCAACAGAAATAAAAACATTGTGCACAATAAGAGAGTCTCCAATTTTTATTAAAATGTCTAGATTTGTTTTATATACCTAACATTAAGACTTTAAAAGACTGTTGGGAAACCAGCCCCACACCACCCAGAGGATAACCTGAGTCTGGGGGAGACCAAGGAGTTAGAAAGAAACAGAATAAGTGTTTAAAAGGCAAGTCCAGGGGAACGGAAGTTCGTATGAGCTTGCTAACAGTGAGTCAGAATGACCCATGAACTGAAACATTCAGACAGCACAAACACTAAACTGTGGGATTATATTCTTTTGGAGTTTTATTGCTGAATGCACATTTTGTTCAATGGTTCTTCCTGAAGAACTTATCAAATTTTAGTTAATGGGGCCAGATATGGTGACTTATGCCTGTAATCATAGCACTTTGAGAGGCCAAGGTGGGCATATCACTGGAACCCAGAGGTTCCAGAGCAGTCTGGGCATCATGATAAAACCCCATCTCTACAAAAAATACAAAAAAATTAGCCAGACTTGGTGGTGTGTGCTTGTAGTCCTAGCTACATGGGAGAGATAGGAGGATCCCTTCAGCCCAGGAGGCAGAGGTTGCAGTGAGTCAAGACCTCACCAGTGCACTACAACCTAGGCAATAGGGCAGCACCCTATCAAAAAAAAAAAATTACTTTAGATAAATGACTGAGAAATGGTAAAGCACTAAGTAGCATATATTACATAAGGGATACTAGGAATATATGAAAATATAGTTTAACAGTAATTAGGAGAGTCAATTTGTTTGCAGCTAGAATATCTTGTTGAATAAGTTTGAAACTTTGCTTTCCAACAGATTGAAAAGATTTGAACTCAAGGCTGGAGTTTTGTTTGTTTGTTTGTTTGTTTTTGATATGGAGTCTCACTCTGTCACCTAGGCTAGAGTGCTGTGGTAATTGTCAGCTCACTGCAACCTTAGCCTCCCCTGTTCAGGTGATTCTCCTGCTTCAGCCTACCAAGTAGCAGAAACTACAGGTTCCTACCACGATGCCTGGCTAATTTTTGCATCTTGCTAAAGATGTGGTTTTGCAGTGTTAGCCAAGCTGGCCTCAAACTCCTGATCTCCGGTGATTTGACCACAATGGGCTTCCAAAGTGCTAAGATTACAGTTGTGAGCCACAGTGATCAGCCAAGTTGGACTCTTTTGAAAGTGAAATTGTTATCCTCAATGTCTGTACTTTGCTTTGTGGAATTTAGGAAACAGTATATTCATTTACAGCG
Source organism: Macaca thibetana thibetana (assembly GCF_024542745.1). Lineage (NCBI taxonomy): Eukaryota > Metazoa > Chordata > Mammalia > Primates > Cercopithecidae > Macaca > Macaca thibetana. Next base: position 2,507,245 of record NC_065599.1, on the reverse strand, counting down.
GTTTGGCTTTCATCAGTTTTCTTGCTAAAAATTAATTATCTGCTATGTAGATGGAAATAAAAGAAATTTCTGACCAAAGGCAACTTTAAGTAAAAGCCATGGATTTGCTAAGAGGAAGAGAAGCAGAACTAAATTAGAGGTTGAATCTGTTGAATTGTAGGTATGCACATCTTTTTTTTTGGATATTCAGAATTATGAGAGTAAAATAATTACTAAATATATGTCGAAATATTCTAATGTTTACTGCCAAGTATAGTTGTTGCTTATAAAGGTGAGTTAGAAAGGACAAATTAAGAGGAATGAACACTAGGGTTTTGCTTTTGAAATATTAAACATTAAGATGGAAAAGAGAATGAGATGCTATCACCAGCTTACATGGGTGACCAGACAGAAATTTTGGAGAGACTATTAATATTTGAACAGTTCATACGTTTTGCAGTTAACTTCAGTCCTTCAGGTCTGATAGTTGTGTGTGTTTATGTACAAGAACTGAGTTCCATATTTCTACACTTGCAGCTTTACCAGCTCTGTGCTCAATGAAGAACACATGGCAGTCTGACTTTACTTGCACTGGGTGAAACGATTTTTCTTGCGTTATTCACTTTCTCTAAGTGCTTACAAATATTTCATTCTTCAGATCTTTCCTGGGATTAACAGCCAGCTCATCTGTCTATAGTTTGTGCAATAAGTCTTATTTTTCACCTGGGAATGTTTTGTTAATTAATGCACGCAGATACTCCAGGGATCTTAGTTCATTAAAGAATGTGCCTCCATCTTCTTTAATGTTATTTTCTCACTTCTATAGATTTGATTTGTTTGATTCCAACATCTGCCTACCTTACTCTGCTTTTGGCAATAATGAAAAGGTAAATTAGTCAAGAGAGATAAAAAAATAAAGAACAACATTTTGTCAGAGAGAGTTTATCACTTCCCTACCTCAGTTTTCTCTACCCTGTTTCCTCTTTCTCCACGTATAAAAAAAATAAATGTAGTTTTCACCTCTAGATGGCATTCCAGAATACTATCAAAGAGATCTATTACCTAGAGCATTTAACTTTCCTTAGACTAGTCAGTGTTTTGTAGTACTTCTCAGAATGCCTGGATCTCAGCACCTGTGAACCCACCTCCCTGGTTTGCAAATTGGTGTTATGGTTGATCTGAAGTATTACTATAAGGAGCATTCTATTCTTAAGTATTTGAAAGCCCATACTGGTTCATCCAACTTTGGCTTTCTCTTTGGGTACTTTTTCCTTATTTAATCAACAGTTTTTTTGTTTTGTTTTGTTTTGTTTTTTCTAGGTTTTAGTTGTTTGCTTGTTTTGTTTTGCTTTGTTTTAAGACACAGGGCCTTGCTATGTTGTCCAGGCTGGTCTCAAGCTCTTGGGCTCAAGTGACCCTCCTCCCTCATCCTTCTGAAAAGCTGGGATTATAGGTGCTGGCAACCACAGTTGGTTACCGCTGATAGATTATTAAATGACAAAAATTAATATTTTACCTTAAATATCTATGGGATAATTAATTAAAGCTCACAGTTAGAAACAGCATTATAAAATTCAAGTACAAAAATTCCCATTTGTCTCTTTGTAACTAATAGGATCACTCTTTCATCCCACAATTTACTTTGGCTATTTTGCACCTGTAACTATTGTTTAAGTTTTAATTGGTCTGCATGGGAAATCACTTCCCTTTTGAGACACTCATACTTACCCCCCTCAGTCAGATACCACAGTCTTGTCTCTGCTAGTTTCAATACACTACAACTAGATTAGTTCATAAACTACAATGAGTTCTTCTACTCTTTTCATCTGCTTCCCAGTAGTAATAGTCATGTAGCAGTTTTAGTCAGTTGAATCAAAAATGACCCATTTTTTTTTCTAAATGTGTTACCTCAGCTATTGCAGTTTGTTTACTTTTTATCCCTTTGCTATTTTCAGAAAGCAGAAGTTTCAGGAAGAAAAACATAACACCATTGACACGGGCACTTAGAAGACAGGAGCAGAATATAAAGAATCTTGAGGAGACCTATGACCAAAATCTTAGAAATGAACTGCTAATGTAAATTTTGACACTTTTGAAGAAGTAATATGTTTAAATTAAGTTAATGTAAATATAATGAAAACTGAGGAAGTAGTCTGTGATTCACATCCTATGCAAACTGTAGTGTTTGAAAAAAATACTTATTTTCATCAATAGCCAATAATTTACTGCATTTGAGTTAGGTTAGCTTTAAAACATAAGGTGCAGAGATGCAAATCCTCTGCTTTTCTTATGCATGGATTCTCTAACATTTATTGAGGGCAGTCAGTTACTTTAATTTTCAGGGCACCTTGTTACTTGCTCAGCTGGCCTAGTTGATAAGCTGTAAAATTGGAATTATAATCACTTAGTGTTTTTTCCTCTACCCCATTCATACTGCCACAAAGATGGTGATACCTAACAATATAGAAATTATATTAGTGGTCACAGTATTTATCAGTGAGCGTGTGCCTTTTACTCCTTCACAATTCTGCAAAGCAGGAATGAAAAGAAAAGAGCTAAAATTAACTATGTGAGGCAAATGTGTTATAAGGAAAGGAAAATTAGGGCAACTACAGTTACTTTGGCTTTTCTGTACACTGTTTTGTACAATGGAAAATGTCACAAGGCTAAGACATTGTGCCCATGTGGTAACATTTCAGTGGGTGGAAAAATGAACTGGCACATGAAAAGTGCCCAGTTAATATTTTTTGTAAATGTACATGAGGAAGTGACTCAACTCGGGTCCTTTGGGCGTTTATTTGGCCTCTTTTTATTGCATTCCTCATGATTTGACATTGATACTTCATTACATAATAGGTGCAAAGATTTCTTGAGGTTGTTATTTAAACAAATTCTATTTAAAAACATACAAGAGCTTTTTTTTTTCATTGATTTTTAAATGATGTATTTTACCCACATCTTCTATGTTGATTCCTATACTAGAACAATGGACATGGAAGTTACTGTAGATGCTAAATATTTAGAAATAAATAAAGTATGTGGGTTAATTTTACATAGTTTTGGAGCTAGTGAACTATTTGGTTCTGTTGTGACATCTTCCACAGGCTGAATGGTGTCTGTCTGGCTTGCAGAGTCTTCATATGATTTTGGCAAGTGTTGGAGTTTGGAGGCTGTTCACCACAAGAGTGTTTCTTTTCCCTTTTGGAACAAAAAGGAAAGTTTGTAATGTCTTGGAAAGAGAAATGAAACTGCAAAAATGTGTCTTTGAGTATTGCTAATTCAGATATAATGCTCTTGGCACTTGCCTCTCAGGATTGTTCTTAGTCCCTTGGCACAAAAATTCTTAAGTTGGTTGTGGGTGGGCTGATAGTACGGAGGGTTGGAAATAACTATCTAATTATCATTCGCGATTGAGTCTATTGTATGCTGTGTAAATTTGATTTTCTTCTTGCTCTTTGTGTCCATTGAGACCAACTGAAAAGTGATTATTTCAGTAACCTTGTGATAACATGACTGTCCATTTTGTGTGTTTGAGCTTTATAAAGTTCCCGCATTGATAATGGGCTCTCTAGAAAGAAAACTGAGAAAGTCATTTTGATTCTCAGGTAACAACTTGAATTAAAAGATAACTACCTCATTAGTATTAATCAACTAATTGAAGGTGAAAGCAAAGGAAGAATTAATTATTGCTTTTTGAAATAGATTTTAAGCAATATATGAAATTTTAGAGATAAAATATTTATTCTAAGTCATCCCCTAGAGACGTTTGTGTTTCTATTTGTATGGTTAAGAGGATGATGACTGACATAAATTTAGTAATACTTATTTTCAATTAAGGTCACACAAAAAAATGGAGATAGCGCTTGGGTCCTGAAGTCCTGCTTCAAACCTATCTGTGTGTCTAACTGCTTGTGTGCTTTGGGGCATGTTTGCGAGTGCAGGTTCCTGAACTGTAAGTCTAGGAAGTTTTCTACATTATAGGGTTGTTGAGGGAATTTAGTGAGCTAACTGACATGCATCATTCATAGTAGGTGGCCAACACTATTATTTCTTACCTCAGTCTGTTCACTCTTTCCATCAGCAGCTTTTCTCTTCATTCATCTGCTTGTTGTTGGAAATTAAAACTTTAAGTACTTACAACATATTTTACATATAAAATTTATCTTTGCTTCTTTGGTTTATGAGAGAACTTTGTAGACTTTCATAATCAAATATGAGATATGGTATATTAAGAAAATTGAGGCATTTCACATGTTCAGAATATTTGTTTCTCTCTTACAAGGTAGAGTGTTATTCTGTCACCCAGGCTAGGGTGTACCAGCATGATCTCAACTCACTACAACCTCCACATCCTGGCTTCAAGTGATTCTTATGCCTCACTCTCCCAAGTAGCGTGGATTACAATAGTGTGTCACCACACCAGGTAATTTTTGTATTCCTGCCTCCACCCACCCAGAGATGAAGTCTCATCGTGTCACCCAGGCTGGAGTGTAATGTCCTGGTCTCAGCTCACTGCAAACTCCGCTTCTTGATTTCAAGTGATTCTCCTGATTCAGCCTCCCAAGTAGCTGAGACCACAGGTGCCTGGAAGCATGCTCAACTAATTTTTGTACTTTTAGTAGAGATGGTATTTCACCATGTTGTCCAAGATGCTCTCGAATTTCTGACCTCAAGTGATTTGCGTGCCTCAGCCTCTCAAAGTCGAGCCACCATGCCCGACTGTCTTTGAGTAGACAGCTTTGCCATGTTGCCCGGGCTCATCTAAACTCCTGGAGTCAGCCAGTTCTCCCAGTTCAGACTCTGAAATCACTGGGATTACAGGCATTGGCCACCATGCCTGGCCATTTTTACCTTACCTTTTTATATTGAAAAAATACACATTGCTATAATGTGTGATTGTTGTTGCATCCTTGCTTGTTTCTGGAAAATGGTGTGATAGTCTTAGAAGGATATGCTTCATGGGATATCGTCTATAAGCTTTCTTCCTCAACTCCAGGGCAGAGGATAATTTTTTTAGTGTAGTTTGGGCCTTATTGCAGAGATTCACACATCTCTTTAGTGACCTTAAATAATTGTGACACTATGCCTACAGGAGCATGCCAGATTTTAGTTTTGCAGCACTGTAAAGTCATTACTCAATGTAAATATTCCTTTTTAAATTTTAGTTTGAGTTAGAGTGTGTCAGAGCCCAGTCTGGCCAATAACAAAACAAAACCTTGTGCTGAATGAAAAGGTTGAAGAGAAGAGTGATTATTGACTAATTAAAAGACAGTAGAAATGAAAAATTGCATTTCCTAAACCATATATCTTTTTCCTGGATTTCCGTGTTTTAGTAATTTACATTAAGACAGTATTTTAAAACTATGATTTCTACTTGTAAGGGGAGGGTTAAATTGGAAAGATTTATAAAATTAAGATCCTTGAATTAAACTCTGCAATCATGGCACTAGGTGGTGTCAAGGCATCTCTTGCCCTTTGCTAACTGATTGGGTTTGTCCAGTAAGGATACCAGCTTCCACATACAGTGGCCCAAGACTGGTCATTGTACCTCACAGTCAAGTCAGGTCATAGTGCCCGTGATGACTTCTTCCCAGTGCTCTGTGCCTTCTCTCTGTCTCCAGTGCTGAGAATATCTCCCTACTCTGATACTCCAGGCACAAAGCGTGCTAACAGAGTGGGCCTGTTACTATCTCAGGGAACTTCACCATCATTTGTGGGCATGCTGCATGAGTCCCTCTTTATTAGAGGATCATTAAATGACTTTGACTGTGGAAGCCATATGCTTTCTGCCTGAATCCCAACTGCTGCTGACAGATGCACAGATTATATTGGATCTTGGGGATGTCATCAACAGGTAGATCAGATAAGAGAGCTCCTTCTGTGCATGGTAGAGGAGAGAAACAGCCTTTTAGGTTAATCTGAGAATTTGAAACAGTTCTTTTACTTGGAGTAGGACTCCAAGAGCAATATCATTTGCATTAAAATGCACTAAATTCTTTTGTTCTGAAATTTGAGTGTCAGGGTTAATTTGAGCTCATTAAATAGAATTAATATTATATTTATTGCATGAGTACCAAGAAAAGAAACAACTATGTAAATCTCCTATAAATATTTTTGTTAAATGAAATAAGAAAACTTAAGATTGATAATGAATAGGATTTCTTTTGATGTTCTTTGGTCTAGCTCAGTTGGCTCATGAAATTGTTCTATTTTAGAAAGAACTGTGGAAAAAATGAAATGCTATCAAAGCTGAGTATAAGAAGTTCAAAAAACGGAGGCCAGCTCTGCAAAACAATTGCAAGATGAAATGAGTATTGTTTTTTTTGCCAGTTCCAGTATGGATACCAGTATATTTTGTCAATAAGTAAACTTGGCCCAAGTCACACCTGTGTAAATCAGATTGATTTTAACATCAAACATTACTCCCTCAAATATAATAAAAGTATGCTGCAAAATTTGTCACCTACAAAAAGTATCTAGTGGTAACATAATCTTATATTAATAATAGTAATAACATGGAGAAGAAAGCAAACACACCTAAATATAAATTTTCAGAGTGCCTGATTGTATTCACTATTATCTTTTATTCTCAACCTGAGGATTAAAAACGTTCACTCTGCCTCCTGTCTGCATGCCCCATAATTTTTTGACGTGACTGAAAAAGATGGGGAAATCTGTGAAACACATCTTGCTTTTGTTCTGTTTGTCATTTTTAAAATAAGGACCCTGTTGTTTACCGGCATAAATCTTCTTGACTAAAAGAATACAAACAGGATAAGAAAAGTTTCCCTTTTGAAGCAAGCTGTGATTTGTTTTACAATAATTTCTTTTCCTATTCTGAATCTTTTCAGATTGAGCATTCAGCATGGCTGAAGGCCCAGATACTAGATTAGAAAGCTTCGGCAAAAAAGTTAACTATTCAAGTGGCCAATTTAAAATTACAACTGAAGCTTGTGAAAATGTAATGATCCTAATTTATTGAATATTAAGTAATTATTATGTTAGAGTAAATGCCACAGAAATATGTGTCATCTTAGAAGTAAAACTCCTTATCCACTTTGGTAATACCATCTGGATAATCAGCAAAAGTGACTTGCTTCATAGGTGTCTCATGGCTTGGGAGAGCCTCATGTCCCAAATGGGAAAGGCATGGTGGTGACATAGAAGTCTCCAAATTTATCTTAGAATTTCATTTTCTATTTGTTACCCCACTGTTAACACCAGTTCAGTACTTTTATGGATTCCTTGATGGACAGATATATGCATACACAGGAGAAGCAGGGTGATTTAGCAAAGAGTACATTGTCCTCAGAATCAGAGAGCTGCTCTTCTTTTCGATCCCAGTTCCAAAGTTACTTGTTTGATCTTGGACAGGTTACCATAACTTCATTGGGCCTCAGTTTCCTCATTTGTAATGGGGAAACTAATACCTATTGAGCCATGAGGAAAGCTTTGATGCTTTCTTCTTCAGTTGCCTTCAAGCTCAAAGAAAGTGTGTACATGTTACCAGTTCAACTGGTTTCTCATACTTGCTCTGGGCCTTCCTCGTTCCCATTTTCACATTTTCCCTATCAGTCCCTTGCTCCCTTCTACCAACACTTGACTTATTGTTATGCCTTTATTCATTTCTACTTATTTATGTTCTTCATTTTTTTTTCAGTTCTGTCTGTGAAACTTCTCACAACTGAAACCATAGTCTTATGTTAATACAAATAATTGAATGAGAATATAACTTTTGCAAGAGCATGCATTGCTGAGGGCAAGCTTCTTTCTGACAGCATCGTAGGAATGCATTGCAGGAGAGTGGGACACATGTACTGACTTTGTCTTAGGGAAGTCCAGTAGGTCTTGGACCTGCTAACTGTGTGATCCAGCCTCAGTAAGCTTTAGTCCTCCATCTATAAAATGGGAGCTGTGATAGTTCCTTGACCACAGCATTGTTATGAATGCAGGTTCTTACTTCCTTGCCTGAAACTCATGCCATATGCCATGGATGTCACAGCATATGAAATTCACAGCACGTGAGTTCTGAAGCTCCTATTGTAGTTAAATGCATTCATTATTTTCCTGGCAGCTGTATGAATATTCATGCTTGGGTAAATAAAGACAATATATGGGTTCACATCAGTTCAAGTCAAACTATTTAACCAAATGAGTTCAAGTCTGGCTAGGGTTTTCCACCAAATAACTTAGGAATAAAATTTTGGTTTTCAGAGCTTTTGGGATGTGAAATTTGTGCATAATGGATTCTGAAATTGTACCATGTAACAAAATACATATGAAGCTGTAGCTGGTACAATAAGCCCACAATAAATATTATTGGTTATTACTACCATGGCTTCAGAAACTGCTTAATGTGCAAGTTTGTCCTTATTATTGCTGTCTTCAATTTTTAAAAAAATAATATTCTCAAGCATATGAATTTTTTAATCTTCCTTGTGCACTCACTTCTGAAATTAGCTTTTTGTACTGTGCAGTCCTAGAGAACAAATTGTCCTGCAATCCAAAACAGTCTCTGATCGATCATTCTGTCAGTGGATTAATAAGTGGCAATATGGTGCCTTGTAATGGTGCTATACTTCAGGATTTCTTGAACAAGTCTTTTAAACAGAAAAGTGTTCTAGAAGGATGATTACATCAAGGATCCCAAACTATCCAAATGGAGGTGTGGAAGATAGTTTTTTGAGGTCTGGCCTTGAGCTTGTGGTTAATTCTAAGCAAGGGTCAAAAAACTTAAGTGAGAGTCAAAGAGCTTAAGCAAGAGGCCAGACACTTGGAAAAGACTCTCAGAAGTTGCCATCAGACAGTCATTAACATCACTGCCAAAAGCCCACTACCTGCAAAGAGCTCACCACCTCTGCACTTGCTGAAAGCTTTCAAACACATTACTTCCATTACGCCCGGTTCTTCAGAAAGACATATATTTGCAGAGGACAGAGTTGTCTCTGAGCCACCTCAAGTGAAAACACTTAAAGAATAAAGGAATGGAACCTTGGAAGCACCCACAGGCAGTGCAGTCTCGAGGCTACACAGGGGCAGTTCCTCCATATAACTCTTCTCCATACCCTTTCCAAAAGCAAAAAGCAGCCTTGAAAGTAAAATGTATCTGGAAGGTTACCACCTAGACAAAGCCTTGTGTGCTGCACTGGAGTTGGGTAGCTACCCTCCTGTGTTCCCACCTATGATACAGGGTTGCTTTGAGGGTCAGTGGGACAGATTAGCGAGTGATAACTAGTGTTATCACTAGTCCTAGTGTTTACATACTAATAGTTGCTTTTCCTTTGCTGCCTGTTGCTTTTATACATTTTATGATTGCCACTGCAATTAACTTGGGTGCTTGAATCATTACTTTTGTGGATCTTATGCATCGTACTTTGCTATTTGCAATGATGATAATTTATTTTTGAACCAATAGAGCTCTTTAGAAATCTCTTGGTATCTTCATGGAATTGGTAATATTTTTGCTTTGGTTCCTTCTGAACCTTAGGCCTGGGCAGATCACATGGTGCTTCCCCCATTTTTTGTTCTGAAGGAATGGCCCAGCAATCACTCACTGAGTCAAGGCACAGCCTCTCCATCCCTCCAGACCAGAAGTTCTTGTCAATGCAACTTTCTGATTGACTGGCTTCAGATGAATCATGTTACTTGCTCTGTCACCCTTCACTCATTTTACTCTTTTTTTTTTTTTTTTTTTTTTTTTTTTTGAGATAAATTTTGCAGACCATATGGCAGTATGGAAGTTAGAATCAGATTGAAAAAGGATGTGTCATCTTTCAGAATCATCTAAATTAGGAGGATGAAAAAAGGATGGCTTTTAGCAAATAAGTAGATAATGCATATCTGCTAAAATGAACGCATAGACCATGCAATATGGCATTAATAAGGATCTTCATTATTCTGTGAATAGAATCAATTTATTAAGATAAAAATGTACAAAATCTGTGAAAGCAAATAAATGGAGGTTATTTCTAAAGTTGGAACAATTATACAGATCATTAAAATGTCATTTAAAAATATTTTGGAATGGAAATATAAACAGATAAGATTTTGTTTTTGCTTTTTGGTGAGTGAAGGCAGAGTCTTACTCTGCCATCCTGGCTGGAGTGCAGTGGCATGATCTCTACTCACTGTAACCTCTGCCTCCCAAGCTCAAGTGTTTTTCCTGCCTCAGCCTCCCACGTAGCCTGGACTACAGGTGTGGACCACCACACTTGGCTAATTTTTGTATATTTAGTAGAAATGGGGCTTCACTCTCTTGGCCAGGCTGATCTCAAACTTCTAATTTCAGTTAATCTGCCCACCTCGGCCTCCTAAAGTGCTGAAATTATAGATACGAGCCACAGTGCCTGGCCTGGATAAGGTTCTCAATTCCATGTCATTGCAATAAATTCATACGTGGCATTGGACTCTAGAGCCTGATTGTTTAAACAGTAATGAGTGAATGTTTTTAGAAACTAGACCATGGGGTTACCCAGGCTGTGATTTGAGTCTTGAGCAGACTTCTACCCATACCTGGGTCCCACAGCAGACAGAACTGATTCCAAAGTTCGAGGTGTGAGCTTCAGTGTCTGCACGTTTAATATATTTCTCTTCCACAAGTGCCAGTGTGGCAAGACTAGGGTTAAATAGAAAAGAAAAACAAGTTGTCCTCTGCTTATTCAGCTTACTCCAAGGATGGTTATAAGATAACACTTTTGGAAAGTTGAGGCCAAAGGAAAGGGTTGCAAACACACAACTCCAGAGCAAAGTTTAAAAGAAAAATGAAGACCTACACTGTATCTCCTTCTCTGAACCATTAATTGTGACTGTGTTTCCCAATGCTTGTATTTAGCATGCTTTGAAGGTTACTGTTTTTTCTCTCGATGCAGCTGCAAGGCTACAAGTTATGCAAGGATGTAAGTTATGCTAAGTCATCAGTTATGCTATAAATCAGGTAATCTGTCATTGTGTATTCAGTTGCTTTTGTTCTGCTTTTGTAATTTCACTTATAAATACCCTGCTCAGTCTTTGTTCAATACTCAGCCTTTTTGGATATAGCTCCACTGAGCCAGGGCACCTAAATAAATCCTGTTTTTTCCCCATATCAGTGTCTCTGGTCCTCTGCTTCTCACAACATTACTGTCCAGCCAGCCAGGAGTGGAGATGACAGATTTACTGTCTCCTTCACCTTTAGGGACTTAAGCCCTGGAACACAGGATTCCTGTGACCCCAGGAGCATCATCAGGAGAATTTCAGCCTGGAGGAGAGGTCAGGGCCTTCGCAACCCAGTGCCCCTACCTAGCAGTACAATTGTACCTAAGGGGCTACAGGATGATACCAGGAACAACTCACTTCAGAAACCATAGTAACATATTGGGACTCAAAGCAGGACACATCCCATAAGGACTGAAAGGCAGCCTAATCACCTCCTAGGATGTAATTGGTAATCTGACTGAGAGGGAATGCAGGTGGTGAGAGTGGCTCACCAGTTCAGAAGAAACTTATACCCCAACCAACACAGCATGTGAGAGTGGCTTGCTACCTCAGCTCAGAAGGAACCTGGAGGTGGTGAAAGTGGCTCACCACCTCAACTAGGAACACAGGAACTGATAGTGGGGTGATGTGTGAAAGTGTGTGAATGGAGAGGCCTAAATAGGCAAATCAGCCATGATGTGAGGAACCACAATTCTCTTAGCCGTGACTGTGCTCCAAGTCAAGTGTGGGGCCAACCAAGACTAGTGGCAATCCACATATGGCTAATAGAAGCTACCTTGCAACTTCAGAAAATGTGGTGGGCTTAATAAACTCTCCAAAACAAAGTAGTATCTAAAAACCCCTATTAGAGGGGATGATCTAGCTGGTCTGTAACAGAAGTTAAAAGTGAGCCTGAGTGTACTGCATCATAATTGGGAGGAAATGGGAAAAGAGTCATCAAAACCTACACCATTCAAATACATGTTAAAAAAAAAAAAAAAAAAAAAAAACTTTAAGAAAAGTTGTACAGGGATCTATAAAATTAAGCTAACTCCCCAAAGGTGAAAAACTCTCTGTAAACTAAAATGACCCTCTTCTGGTTTTAAATAGATGACCAAAGAAACTATACACAGGGAAACAATTGACTATGGGTTTGCGGTAATGACAGGGGTCTAAGGACAGCTAGGGCACCAGAGCAATTTCTTTAATTAAGTCATAATTCAATATAACACAGACAAGAACAGCGTGAATCCAGCCCTGTTTAGCAGCTTACTGCACAACACTTGTAGTGCAGGCTGAGCCAAATGTGAAAATACAAGCAGCTTTACTAGCAAACACTGAGTTAAAGGAAAAGTCCCAAGGACAGCAAGGAAAACCAGTTTTACAAAAACCACAGGAGAAAAAACTTTCTCCTCCATATATCACAGCCTAGCTCCCTTTGCTGAGGGCAGCAGCCCCCTAGGAGCCAGGTTCCATTGCCAGCACACCCCAAGTTTCACCTTAGAGGGAAGAATCAGAGCTTTCAGAGGCCAGAGAAGGAAGTCAGGATAGGCAGTCAGGCTGTCTCAAATCTGGTCATGTTCAAGCTACGCAATTGCCTCTCAGGGAAATGAAAGGGTTCAACAATTATAATGGCCAGCGCCACATCTACCTCCTACACGGAAAAGCCCCAAACTCTCATCAATCTAATGCAGTCCAACTTTCTAACACACAACCCAACCTGGCTAAATTGCAGCTGACTTTGTTAACATTGTTTAACGTAGAGGAGTGCCAGAGGATAGCTCAGGAAGGCCTTCATTGGAGAAAAGCCCATGCACCATCAAACACAGAAAAATGCTCAGGCACATACTCAGGGCAAGTTTCAAGAAGCAGGACCCAACTGAGATCCAGATAATGCAAGCCAGCAGCAGCACCTGCAGAGGAACCTGGAGGCACACTTGGGAGAGATAAAGGTTTGGAAAAAAAAGCAATTAATATTAAAAAAATTCAAAATACTTCAGAAAGATAACAAAAACCAAAAACCAAAGCCAGTTTTATAAAAACTCTGTAAAATATCCTGGCTTTACACTTCATATGACACTGAGACTACTGAAAATCAATGCATAGTAAACACAGTATGTATAAGACAGGCCCAGCGTGACATCAAGCAGAAGCTGCCAAAGCTACAGGGTTTTGGTTAAAAGGCATGAATACAACCCAGTTTATAGCAATGGCCACCAAAATGTATGTTAACTGTTACCAAAAATCAAAAAACAAAAAAAGAAAGAAAAAATAATGAGAGGCTTGAAGAAGAGGCCAATGTCTTCACAGCAGCCATCCTTGGAAAAAAGTGACTAGCAATATACAAGGATGTGGGTGTCCATGTGCTTGTGAAAGAGTTCAAATTAGTCAAAAATTTAAAAGTCAGCCAAGGCTGGAGAGAGAACAGTGTGTGGGATGGGAAAGAAAAATACTGAAAAAATAAATGTCCAGAAGGTAATAAAAAATATAATAAGGACTTTGGTATAAAAAACTCAACAGCTAAAGGCTGCCTCACTGTGGGAAACCAGGCTGGCTAGCACTAAAGGATGTGGGAATTAGGACAGAGCAGGCTCCTTCTTATTACATCTCTATGAGCCCTTGGTCACATTAAAAGCTGAAGGCCAGCTAATGGACCTTATGATAAATAGGAGGGCCACACATTTGGTAGTGACTCTACCCTTAGGACCATTATCCAAAACCTACAAAACTATTATGAAAGCCATGGAAGTCTCAGAGAAGAAGCTGTTCTATCAGTCAAGGAGTCCATTGTAAAAGAACAAGAAGTGAAACACAAATTTCTATACCTGCCAATATGTCCAGTACCCTGTTAAGATAAAAAATTTACTCCAAAAACTGAAAGCACAAATTACCCATTTCAGCTGCAAAAAAATATATATATATATAACTTTAAATCTAATTCACCCCAAAACCATGGTGTTAACCCTTATCATCCTGTAGGCTAAGAAATGGAAACTTGATACAAAGAAAGTGCAAGCAGCAGATTAGACTTGTAGGTGGAATGAAAAAAAAAAAAAGCTATTCTTTCAGTTAGTTAATAATATTCCTGCAGTATGAGCCAAAGACAATTCATCTGGTTTAGCTGTAAATCAAGCACAGGTGGTAGTCATGTTAAAACCAAAAGAAACTCTGATTTGGGTTCATTAGTACCCAGTCCCCCAAGAAGCTATTTAAGGTGTCTGTAAGCATTTCAACTGGCTTTACCAGCAGGAAATCTTAGTTGGATGCCAGTCTCTCTAGAACACTCCATTTTTGCCAGTATGAAAACCATTGTCAGGCCCAGAGTCTAGTAAGCATAGGCTAGTGCAGGACTTGTGCGCCATAAACCAGGCCACAGTGACCATCCTCCCAGTGGTACAAAATGCACATATTTTAATAAATCTCATTCCAGCAAGTGTTCCCTGATTTACAGTCCTAATGTTAAAGAATGCTTTACCCACAAAAGGAAGCCAACCCTTTACACATACTACATAGTCCAAAAACAATATAACCAGACACACTGCTACTCAGGTAATAGCTCTAACTAAACATCAACCATTGCCCAAAGAAGAAAACATGTTTTCCCATAAAGAATAAAATAATACTAATGCCTTCTATTAAATTTCTCCTATAAAAGACATCCAAAAAAAAAAAAAGAGAGAGAGAGAGAAACATGTGGCAAGACAAGGGGTAAAATTTTCTCTGTGTAGCTAGCTCACTCCAAGGAGAGCTATAAAATAATAGTCTAAAAAGCTGAGACCAAGGAATTGGGTTGCAAATACCCCCTACTCAAGTAAAGTTGAAAAGGAAAGTGAATTACTTTACTCTCTCTCCTTCTCTGAAGCATAAATTATGACTATGTTTACCAACGCTTGTATGTAGTAAAAATTTGTAGGTTCTTGTTTTTCTTTCAACACAGCTGCAAACCCCAGCTATGCAAGGCAAGAAGTTATGCTAAGTGAACAGTTATGCTATAAATTACATAACCTTCATAGTATAATTAGCTGCTTTACTTCTGCTTCTGTAAGTTTGCTTATAAAAACTCTGCTCAGTCTTTACTCAATACTCAACTTTTTGGATATAAGTTCACTGAGCTGGTGCACCTAAATAAATCCTCCTGTTTCCTCATATCAGCTTCTCTGATCCTCTGTTTCCTGCAACACCAGTTATGTTCCCAATGCTTTTTTCTTTTTTTGAGACAGAGTCTCACTCTGTTGCCCAAGCTGGAGTTCAGTCTCACCTTACTGCAGCCTCTGCCTCCTGGGTTCAAACAATTCTCCTGCCTCAGTCTCCTGAATAGCTGGAACTACAGACTTGCAACACCATGCTCAGCTAATTTTTATATTTTTAGTAGAGACGAGTTTTCACTGTGTTGGCCAGGATCGTCGCAAGCTCCTGACTTTGTGATCTGCCAGCCTCAGCCTCTCAAAATGCTAGGATTAGAGGTGTGATCCACCACACATGACCAGGTTTGTCTTTTTTTTTTTTTTTTTTTTTTTTTTTGTAACTATGATAAGCAAAAAGAAAGGATAAGACACACAAATCCTGTGTAGGGCACTCTGCTCACTCAAGTTTGTGCTATTGCCTGTTTGTCTGATTCATGCTGTAATATGCAGATATTTCTGGAAATGTTTTATTATTGTTGAAAAATTAAACTCAGGAATAGCATTCAGAGTCCAACACTATTCTTCTTTAACAACTGTATTACCTACTTCACAGCCTATCATAGTTACAAGGAGTAACTGTGTAAACAGGTATTAATTGTTGTGAACAATGTCCCATGGTCTTGGTAAGGTGGAGCTAATCTTTGCAAGAAGAACAGAAAAGGAATATTTCAGAGCATTTTACTGAGTAACAGAGGCTTTTTTTTTTTTTTTTTTTTTTTTTTGCCATGTGATGCTCTTGGGTTTTCCACTATTAAAACTTCATATTCATGAATTTATATGTTGAATTTGTATGTTGGATTATAAATCCAACATATAAATTTATATGTTGGAATGTAAATGCCCCAGTGTGATAGACCTAAAAAGTGGAGATTTTGGGAGGTGATTAAGAGTGCAATTAGCAACCATTTAAAAAAAACTGAATGGAACTAACTAGGCTTTTTAGCCCTTCTGCCATTAGAGGACACTGTATTAGTCCCTTGTGAAGAACACAGAAACAAGATGCCATTCTGGATACAGCGACCAGGACTTCATCAGACATTGAACCTCTCAGTGCCTTGATGTTGGACTTACCAGTATTTAAAACTTTAAGAAATTTATTTCTGATTTCATAAGTTATCGAGTCCAAGGTATTGTGTTATAGCAGCAGGAACATACTGAAATAGCATCTTTATTGTGGAACCTTTGGTCCTTATAGTTTCTGAATGGGATTCAAGTATTTCATTAGTTCTTAAACACAGGGTTCCTCCTTTACAATTGACTTCATTTTTCTTTTTCAAAAATCAAGTTTTACAACATAGAACTAGGGGAAAAAAAAACCTATTCAAACCTGTTGAGTGTCCTAGGTTTTGTGACAGAATCAATGCGGATAATTTAGAGGCTGCTTGTGATCTCAACTATGTCTTATTTAAAGTTTTCTCTGTCTATTCATGTGACTTTAATAATTGCACAAAGCTCTACTTAAACAGTAGGCAGTAAGGATTGTGACAAATAGCACACTAACTGAACTGCTGATGGGTTTTCTGTCATACATGAATAAAGGGTGATGATCCAGAGTCAGCACCTCAATTAGGAGTGGCCATGTGTCAATAGTGACAAAGGCTTGGCCTCACTAAGAAAGGTCAGATAGGGAGAGTCCAAATTCAGAATTACGTTGACAGATAATGAGTTCAAAGAGATTACATAATGAATTTCTGAGTAACATATTTAGCTCTGCAACTCTAGCAAGTAATTGTTAGAACTGAGTTTCTACATATTTCTGAGTAAATCTTTGAATTTTTGTACCTTGGATTTGAAAAATAAACAAGTACACATGGGCCCTGATCATTTGTAATTTGCACAAGTTTAAACCTTGCTAATCTTATAGGTAGGTGGCCTTTATTTGTTTTAAAACTAGTCAGAAGAGTTCTTACTTTATACGGAAAACTACAGAAATGCTAGTGGCACTTTTATGTCCAATACAGCCCAGTAGATTATAATGATTTCTTAAAAATCCTGAAGAGATTTTTGTCTGAAATTAACCAAGAGTACTCACGGACTTGATTTCCATACCAATGTGAAATGTTTACTATGCACACTATTCTGAAGTAACACCAGAGTGCGGACAAATAAAGATAGGATTTATATATGGTAAAAAGGAAAGTAAATGAAGCCATATTTTTATTTCATTTCTCTTAATACATTCACAACTATTTTCACCAATATAGGTCTTTAAAATAAGCATACACAAGTATTGCCTATTATCTACAAATATTTATTTTGACCCTGGAATAGAACTATAGGAAACTCTTTTTTTTTTCTTTTTTTCTTTTTTCTTTTTAAGCTTTCTTTTATTTTAAATTGATAAATAATAATTGTACATAATATGAGGTACACTCTGATGTTTCAGTACACGTATACATCATAAAATGATCAAATCAGGGTAATTAACATACCTACCACCTCACATGTTTCTTATGTCTTTGTTGTGAGAACACTTTAAATCCACTCTTTTTGCTATTTTAACATATACAAGACACAAACTGTAGTTATCATGCTATGCAACTGGTCACCAGGCCCTGTTCCTCCTTTCTGACCGATTCTCTGTACCCTTTGACAAATATATCTCCCTTTTCCCCCCGCAATTCTCTTCCTCTCTTCTCCTGCCTGTGGTAACCACTGTTCTACTCTCTACTTCCACGAACTTGACTTTTTTAGATTTCACATATAAGTGATACTGTGTGGTATATATCTTTCTGTGCCTGGCTTATTTTACCTGGCAGAATGTCCTCTAGGTTCAGCCATGCTATTGGAAATGACAGAATTTCCTCCTTGTCTAAAGGCTGAGTAATATTCCACTGTGTAGTTCTTTCCACAGCCTTTTTTTAAAATTATTTATTTATTTATTTATTTATTTATTATTATTATATTTTAAGTTTGTGTCCTTTGTAGGGACATGGATGCAGCTGGAAAGCATCATTCTTAGCAAACTATCACAAGAACAGAAAACCAAACACCGCATGTTCTCACTCATAGGTGGGAACTGAACAATGAGATCACTTGGACTCGGGAAGGGGAACATCACACACCAGGGCCTATCATGGGGAGGGGGGAGGGGGGAGGGGGGAGGCGGGAGGGATTGCATTGGGAGTTATACCTGATGTAAGGACGAGTTGATGGGTGCAGCACACCAACATGGCACAAGTATACATATGTAACGAACCTGCACATTATGCACATGTACCCTAGAAATTAAAGTATAATAATAATAAAAATAAAATTAAAAACTCTTAACAGTGATTGAAAATATCAATTAACTGTTAGGTTACAAAAATATATATATAGTAAAATTTAACTATCTTTTAATAAAAAATATTAGGCAACATAAACAAAACTTCCAAAAGTTTCTGATAATAGGTACCAGAATTAGAAAGGTAAAAATAGGCTTGAGACACTACCTCTTCCGGAATACTGGACTTTGAATGCACCACCATTACTGGGAAAAAAATGGTTAAATCTGTCATGCAACAGAAAAACACAACACATAGCTGTTTTTGAATAGTCATTCTTTACAGAAGAGAGCTTCTCCCAGTTAAAAAAATAAATCCCAAACAGGCATTTTTATGGGTTAACCAAAAAAAGGAAAATTTGATATATGATACTTGATGTTCAAATTTAATCACATCCAGATAAAACTGTACTTCCTCTCCTAATTTGGAATATGTTTCTGCACATATGGTATTCTAAAATCCAGGAAACAGCTAAATCACAAGTAAACTTTTAACGTGAATATACATAGTGGATCCTAAATTAAGCAGCCCACTGGAATAGCACTGATGCACAGTGATGCACAGAGTTTACAATTGCTAACGCCAAGCACCTATAGTAACTTATTGTCTGGAGCACAATAATGCAGAAGGCAAACTTCTCTTAAAAGTGGCTTAAGCTCAGGCAGTTTTCTTGCGGAACATCAAATTTTTTTATTCCAAGCAATTAAGATTGGAATAAGAAAAAAACGAAATACCAACACAAACTTAAATTACTTACATCTTCAAGTCTATAAAAGTAGGAGGTTATAAGTCTGCGGAAAATTTGAAACTAGGTTTTAGATAGTTAATATGAAACTGATTACCCAGACCATGGAAAAATGGTTTAAACTGGTGGTCGTTTTGGTAAGGTAAAATTCTTAATTTTAAAAAACATATATAGCACAAAATCCTGTAAAAGATATTTGGCTGTTTGGTTATGTTATAAAATCTGAGCAATGTATACCAAATACTCCTTAAGGCAGAGCTGACATTTATTTCTCAAGGAAATAAAAACTGGAGCACTATTTTGTTGAAATAAAACCTACTATAAGAGTGCTTCTGTAACTCTTGTTAATGAGTCCAAATCCAGTTTATTTATTTATTTATTTTATTATTATTATTTTATTTTTATTTTTTTATTTTTTATTATTATTATACTTTAAGTTCTAGGGTACATGTGCATAACGTGCAGGTTCGTTACATATGAATACTTGTGCCATGTTGTTGTGCTGCACCCATCAACTCGTCAGCACCCATCAACTCGTCCTTTACATCAGGTATAACTCCCAATGCAATCCCTCCCCCCTCCCCCCTCCCCCCTCCCCCCTCCCAATGATAGGCCCCGGTGTGTGATGTTCCCCTTCCCGAGTCCAAGTGATTTCATTGTTCAGTTCCCACTTATGAGTGAGGACATGCGGTGTTTGGTTTTCTGTTCTTGTGATAGTTTGCTAAGAATGATGGTTTCCAGCTGTATCCATGTCCCTACAAAGGACACAAACTCATCCGTTTTTATGGCTGCATAGTATTCCATGGTGTATATGTGCCACATTTTCTTAATCCAGTCTGTCACTGATGGACATTTGGGTTGATTCCAAGTCTTTGCTATTGTGAATAGTGCCGCAATAAACATACGTGTGCATGTGTCTTTATACCAGCATGATTTATAATCTTTTCGGTATATACCCAGGAATGGGATGGCTGGGTCATATGGTACATCTAGTTCTAGATCCTTGAGGAATCGCCATACTGTTTTCCATAATGGTTGAACTAGTTTACAATCCCACCAACAGTGTAAAAGTGTTCCTATTTCTCCACATCCTCTCCAGCACCTGTTGTTTCCTGACTTTTTAATGATCGCCATTCTAACTGGTGTGAGATGGTATCTGATTGTGGTTTTGATTTGCATTTCTCTGATGGCCAGTGATGATGAGCATTTTTTCATGTGTCTGTTGGCTGTATTCTTCTCAGCACCACATCGCACTTATTCCAAAATTGACCACATAATTGGAAGTAAAGCACTCCTCAGCAAATGTACAAGAACAGAAATTGTAACAAACTTGTCTCTCAGACCACAGCGCAATCAAACAAGAACTCAGGACTAAGAAACTCAATCAAAACCACTCAACTACATGGAAACTGAACAACCTGCTCCTGAATGACTACTGGCTACATAACGAAATGAAGGCAGAAATAAAGATGTTCTTTGAAACCAATGAGAACAAAGATATAACATACCAGAATCTCTGGGACACATTTAAAGCAGTGTGTAGAGGGAAATTTATAGCACTAAATGCCCACAAGAGAAAGCAGGAAAGATCTAAAATTGACACTCTAACATCACAATTAAAAGAACTAGAGAAGCAAGAGCAAACGCATTCAAAAGCTAGCAGAAGGCAAGAAATGACTAAGATCAGAGCAGAACTGAAGGAGATAGAGACACAAAAAACCCTCCAAAAACTCAATGAATCCAGGAGTTGGTTTTTTGAAAAGATCAACAAAATTGACAGACCGCTAGCAAGACTAATAAAGAAGAAAAGAGAGAAGAATCAAATCGACGCAATAAAAAATGATAAAGGGGATATCACCACCGACCCCACAGAAATACAAACTACCATCAGAGAATACTATAAACACCTCTACGCAAATAAACTAGAAAATCTAGAAGAAATGGATAATTTCCTGGACACTTACACTCTTCCAAGACTAAACCAGGAAGAAGTTGAATCCCTGAATAGAACAATAGCAGGCTCTGAAATTGAGGCAATAATTAATAGCCTACCAACAAAAAAAGTGCAGGACCAGATGGATTCACAGCTGAATTCTACCAGAGGTACAAGGAGGAGCTGGTACCATTCCCTCTGAAACTAGTCCAATCAATAGAAAAAGAGGGAATCCTCCCTAACTCATTTTATGAGGCCAACATCATCCTGATACCAAAGCCTGGCAGAGACACAACAAAAAAAGAGAATTTTAGACCAATATCCCTGATGAACATCCACGCAAAAATCCTCAATAAAATACTGGCAAACTGGATTCAGCAGCACATCAAAAAGCTTATCCACCATGATCAAGTGGGCTTCATCCCTAGGATGCAAGGCTGGTTCAACATTAGCAAATCAATGAACATAATCCAGCATATAAACAGAACCAAAGACAAGAACCACATGATTATCTCAATAGATGTAGAAAAGGCTTTTGACAAAATTCAACAGCCCTTCATGCTAAAAACGCTCAATAAATTCGGTATTGATGGAACATACCTCAAAATAATAAGAGGTATTTATGACAAACCCATAGCCAATATCATACTGA
This sequence comes from Macaca thibetana thibetana, assembly GCF_024542745.1. Taxonomy (NCBI): domain Eukaryota; kingdom Metazoa; phylum Chordata; class Mammalia; order Primates; family Cercopithecidae; genus Macaca; species Macaca thibetana. The sequence continues at coordinate 2,485,533 of NC_065599.1, read as the reverse complement.
ATGGGCAAAAACTGGAAAAATTCCCTTTGAAAACTGGCACAAGACAGGGATGCCCTCTCTCACCACTCCTATTCAACATAGTGTTGGAAATTCTGGCTAGGGCAATCAGGCAAGGGAAAGAAATCAAGGGTATTCAGTTAGGAAAAGAAGAAGTCACATTGTCCCTCTTTGCAGATGACATGATTGTATATTTAGAAAACCCCATAGTCTCAGCCCAAAATCTCCTTAAGCTGATAAGCAACTTCAACAAAGTCTCAGGATACAAAATTAATGTGCAAAAATCACAAGCATTCTTATACACCAGTAACAGACAAACAGAGAGCCAAATCAGGAATGAACTTCCATTCACAATTGCTTCAAAGAGAATAAAATACCTAGGAATCCAACTTACAAGAGATGTAAAGGACCTCTTGAAAGAGAAGTACAAACCACTGCTAAGTGAAATAAAAGAGGACACAAACAAATGGAAGAACATACCATGCGCATGGATAGGAAGAATCAATATCATGAAAATGGCCATACTGCCCAAGGTTATTTACAGATTCAATGCCATCCCCATCAAGCTACCAATGACTTGCTTCACAGAATTGGAAAAACTGCTTTAAAGTTCATATGGAACCAAAAAAAGTCCACATCTCCGAGACAATCCTAAGTCAAAAGAACAAAGCTGGAGGCATCATGCTACCTGACTTCAAACTATACTACAATGCTACAGTAACCAAAACAGCATGGTACTGGTACCAAAACAGAGATATAGACCAATGGAACAGAACAGAGTCCTCAGAAATAATACCACACATCTACAGCTATCTGATCTTTGACAAACCTGACACAAACAAGAAATGGGGAAAGGATTCCCTATTTAATAAATGGTGTTGGGAAAATTGGCTAGCCATAAGTAGAAAGCTGAAACTGGATCCTTTCCTTACTCCTTATACGAAAATTAATTCAAGATGGATTAGAGACTTAAATGTTAGACCTAATACCATAAAAACTCTAGAGGAAAACCTAGGTAGTACCATTCAGGACATAGGCATCGGCAAGGACTTCATGTCTAAAACACCAAAAGCATCGGCAGCAAAAGCCAAAACTGACAAATGGGATCTAATTAAACTAAAGAGCTTCTGCACAGCAAAAGAAACTACCATCAGAGTGAACAGGCAACCTACAGAATGGGAGAAAATTTTTGCAATCTACTCATCTGACAAAGGGCTAATATCCAGAACCTACAAAGAACTCAAACAAATTTACAAGAAAAAAACAAACAACTCCATCAAAAAGTGGGCAAAGGATATAAACAGACATTTCTCAAAAGAAGACATTCATACAAATCCAGTTTTTTTAATATTAGACTGAGCACAATTGTAACTAATTTTAGCATTATCGAAAAATATTTTCTTATTAATTGAGGAAATTAAAGTGACATGGACTTGGGAGACAAAACTAATTTTAAAAGTCATCCTTTTAAAATGTGATTCAAAGCAGATGAATCACATTACCTTTGAGCCAAAGTTTAATGAACGTCAGCTGTCAGAATTGAAGTTCCACTTAATTTCCTATGTAGATAACACTCATTTGAGAATAGATGGCATATATGTGAAGTTATGGTCTCATCTTTTGATGCTGGCATGTCACAGGTCTGTATCAAAGAGTATCACATATTTCACTGAGTGTCTTGAGAGAAATGTTCTAGCAGTAAATGTGAACGTACCATAAATTTCCAAAGAGTGAAAGGTCATTTTGTCAAAGTGTTATCTTTCAAAATGGCTAACGTATTACCTCCAATATTTGTTCTATAGAAAAATATTTACTTGTTGGAAGGTATTCCAGGGGCTACATCCCAGAAGCTTGAGACAGAAAGTCAGATGTTTGAACATTTACATTAGTTTACTGGGATATGCATCTGTAACACAGAGCAGGTGTCTGATAATTTGTCAGAGTATAAATGCGTTGAATGAAACACTCCTGCAAGCATTTATGTGTAAGAATTGAGCTACTCCTTTTACTGAAACTGGGTATCTTGCAGTTCCTGTTCTTTCTTTGCTTTGATATCCTGGTAAGCCTGCATTTTGCTGGCATCCAAGTAAGCCCAGTTAGAAGACAGTATCATGAGAAAGTATATCTGGAAGAGAAGGGTGAGTATGATGTCTAGTGAGCATGTGAGAAGGCAAAGCTAGGTACTAGTTAGATTAGATGGGAGAAGGCAAAGCTAGGTACTAGTTAGATTAGATGGGCTTTACGAAATAGGGGACTACAATTATTCTGTATTCCTATTCACTATACTATCAGAGCTGCCAAATCCTGAATATGTGCTCTACTACTTGGCTTCGTATGAAAAAACTGAAGAATAGTCAATACAAAAACATTGTAAAGTATTTCTATTAACTATTAAATGTCTATACTCATCAATCTAGGTGAGTAATATATTAAACACCTCTCACTACAATTGGATTTTTCTACATAAATAGTCATAAAATTTGCCTCAGGTATATATTGAGACAATGCTACTGAGGTATTTAAATTTGTGACTGTTATACTATCTTTAATTTTTTTTTCATATTTTGATACTTCTTATTTTGTCTATCACCTTATAAGTTATATATTAATATCCCTCAGTGCTTGCATTTTTCTGAAAACTCTCCTCTTCTCATATGATGTCAGTGACCTTACTTTTTTGATAAATCCTTGTTAATTTTCTCTAAACCTATATTTTCAATATTTCAGTGTGATTATTTCTAGGTAAAAACAATTTTTTCTCATCTAATGTTGTGGTATTTTATATTTTAACACAAAAATTTAAACAGTTTACATCTAATATAGTTACTCTCTTAACTACATAACTAATATCTGATTAGACAGTTGTTCTACCCAGGATTTTCTTTGTCTCTGCCTTTGCCTCCTTTCTATCTGCCTTAGTTCTTCTCTCCCTCTCCCCACATGCCACCTGTTTTCCCAATTGTGTTGATTTAATTTTCTTGCTCATATTTATTTCTTTTCCTGCTTTTGACATTAATCACGGTATTTCTGCACTTTCTGTAGTTAATCAGTAGGATCCAGTTAGATGACTTTTTTTTCTAACAAAGTAAGACATTTATTAGCCCCATTTAAAAAAATTCTCGTAATACCTCTTTCTTTTGGAGATTTATTTTTCTTGCTAAAAATAGAAAGAAGGAACTTTTCTTCTTTTCCTTGGTCTTTTGATAAGTCTTTGATATTTACATAATCTTTGTAAGTTAGAAAATGTATTTTTAAGTAGCAATAAAGTATGTGGAATAATATTCTGTGTCAAGACTATATTTGTATTCTGCCTGTTGCCCTTTCTGCACATATTTGTTCTGTGTTTTTTTATAAATGTACATGAAAGCTTCCTACTCTGAGCTGAAGTTTCATAAGTTCTATTTCATATATGGTTATCAAGTGAAAGATTCCCAGTTACCTTTTCAATTTAAATAAACATCAAACAACATTTTACTATAATTCTCAATCTTCTTGCAATTTAGTAATACTCTCAAATTTGCATGGACAGAATTATAGGAAAAAATGATTATTTTTTCTCAATAAATTGTCAAATATCAAATTAAAATGTGACATTTAAATTTGTGTATTTTCACCCTACATAGGAAAACCATTCTTTCAGATCTACTTAGAAAATTACTTATTCTTGCTATATTTATGCTGAATCTATTATATAAGAAACAAACAAAAAATTATTTGACTTCCTTTTGTGTATGCTTCATTTTTCAATGATGAGTAAGTGTCTATTTAAAAAATTTATTTGTGCCCCGCTACCCACCAATTTTTGCCTTTAGTGTCCATTTCTTCATCTCAAACAACACCTAAGCTTATTTATTATGAAGACTGTTTTGAGTGAACTTTTATTTTTGAGTGTCACCCCTAAATGTCTTTCTTGAGTATCTCTTAGGGCATGGAACATCCACCATTGAATTAGCAAAGTTGTCTTTGAAGTGGTAAAGCAATCTTAAGTTCTTCAAGGTAAAGTTTTTCTTGGGGGGCCAGCAGTTTCTTGTTGATATTTCCAGGTTTTTAAGAACTTAACAGGTCAAGCTAATATTTTATAGTGGTTTCTGATTTTGAGGTAGTTACATCTTTTAGGTAATACAAAAATCCTCTCCTCAGTCTAGAATATCACACAGGATAGAGGTTGAAATATGAATCTTTTCTCTCACGTCTTTGAATAAAAGCCTCATTTTGTGTTAGATCCTAGTACCTGTGGGCATGGTCTTCGGTATTGACTCAAATGTTTCTACTAAATTGTATGAACAACACCTACTTTCACCAATTATTTAGGCATGGAGTCCAGCCCCACTGAACAAAGAAATGGTCCCTTTCCAGGGAATACAGCCAACTTTACTCCTCAATTGACTATTTCAACAAACAACCAAAGTTGATCTCAAACTAATGTTATTGGTGTCCAAACCTCAGAAATGATTTCTTTCTTGATAGGACTTTGATTTTTTTTTTAAAAATTGTCTTACACTTAAATAATCTCTGGCTTTTATAAGACTTGCTTTGGCAAATTTTCCATTTGCTCCAAAGAGCTAGAAATAAGTGCTTGATTTCCATTAAATCACTTGTTACTTAACAAATACAACCTCTGAGAAAGGTTTTATTATTATATCCCTTATACAACTAAGGCAAGGCATATTTTTGTTTATATTTTCTGGAAGCATTGCCAACTATATTATTTCTCCAAGTGTATGGCACATATTGTATCTTGTCTTCATAGACCTCTATTATTTTTACCCTATAAATCATTTGCTATTTCACATATATTATAAAGACTTCTTTGAAATTATTTAATTTTGGTCAAGACTTTATTTGATACAATCACTTTATTGTAGGTAAATCAAATCATGTCATTCTACATAATAATATCTTTCCATGTTTCACATTATGAGATTTGCTTTGCATGGTACCTTAAAAGCCTGTCTATAACTTCTACTTTTTAGAATTTCCAGTTACAATGCAACATGCCAAAGTTTCTGACATAACATCAGAAAACAAAGACAGACTGAAACATGGAAAGAGAAAGACAGTTTCTTTAGGGACTTCACGACTTAGAGAGTGATGGTATAATAAATTTACTGTTTTTTTTGTTTGTTTGTTTAGGTCTTCCGTGTATCTCAGATGATGGACTGTAGAAGCTTCCAATAGAGAATCTCCAATAGGGAAGGATAAAAAGGGCTTCAAGGAAATCCTGTTATCTCCCACTCAAAGTACCAGGAAAGGATAACCTACCCACACAAAAATCCAAAAAACACTTCCAGAAGGAATAGCCAAGCTACTCAAAAGTCAAGCCCAGTCTTTGATAGGGGCTGAATGTTTAAATGTTAATCTGCTCAATCAGGGTGCACACAATACAATCTTAATTTCCAACCACTGGTCTCTACTGTTCCTTAATTCCTGCAACATTTTGGAAGCTCATCTGGGATTGGAGACCACAGGTTTGCTGTCTCTTTTGCCTGTTGGACTGGAGCCCCAGGCTAGGAAAGACCCATGACCCTGGATGCACCATTTTGAGAACTTCAACCCAAAAGAGAAATCAGCTGTCCAGTGACCCTGTACACCCCCTGAGAACACAATGGAGCATAAGAAGCAACAGGATGATTCCAGGGACAGCATGTTGCTGAACCATGGGAATTTTTGGGTCCCAAGGAAGGATCCATCCCATAAAGACAGAAGGGGAGGCTGATCACCTCCCGTGGTGTATCTAGTTATCCGATCCAGGATGCACAATTTGCTCACTAATTCAGATAAAACCTACACCCCAACCTATGAAGAGGAACTTGGAGTGGGAAAGTGTGTGAATGCGTGTGCAAGAGTGGGGTGATGTGTGTGGTGCTGCAGCCCTCTTAGCATAGGTCATACATCCTGAGTGAAATGTGGGACTACTGGCAAACGTTCTCCAGAACTACCACATATGGCTTAGTGAGGCACCCCACAATTTAATGATTGTGGGGGTCTGGATTCAGGGTTTGTACAAACCCACCATTAAAGCTATGCAGCATCTGAAATATTCCTGCAAGGGAGGCAGTCTAATCAATCTGAAACAAAAGTAAAAGAATAAGTGTATAGAGCCATAACTGGGAGGAAATGTGAGGGAAGTTGACAAAACACACCCCATTATAATGTATGTTAAAATTTTTAAGAAAGGTTATTCTGGGAATTGTAGGATCAAGTTGACTCCCCAGAGGTAAAAGACTTTGTGAAATAGATGGGCCCTGTTTTAGTGTCAGGTGGCCAGTTGAAAGAAAAATAGATAGGGAGACAATTGACCGTGTACATCGAGTGGTGACCGGGGTTGGAGGACAGCCAGGACATCCAGACCAATTTTCTTACATTGACTCATGACTAAATATCATCCAACCTCGACCATCATGGCTACAGTCCTTCCTGATGGTTTATTGCCAAACACTTGTGGCTCAAGCGGAGCCTAAAATAAAAGAGGAATCAGCTTCACCAGCAGCTATGGGGGGAAAGGGAAAGCCACAAGAAGGGAAAGAAAAACTGGCTTAACAGAAACCACCAGAGGAGACAGAAATCCTTCCTCCCTATACCCAAATCTTCCCGCTGTTCCAAGACCAATGGCCCATGAGGAGTAAAGCCAGATAATGACACATCTTTGGTTTCACCCCAAAGGGAAAAATGAGAGCCGTGCCCCAGGAAGTCAAGGAAGAGTGTTGGAAAAATCAAGTGATCTGCCTCTGGTCTGGCCATGCCCTGCTTTTGCAGATACCTCTCAAGGATACTTGGGGACCCCCTACTATAATGAACATGGCCATATTCAAGGGGGGCAATGGACCTTTGCCTACCAGCCTATTTCAATTACTGAGCCCCTAAACTTGAAACACCGTATTCTGTCACACATGGAGAAACCCCAGGCCCTCGTAGATCTGGTGCAGTCCAGTATCCAGACACATAGTCCAACTTGGCCAAATAGTAAACAGCTTCTCCTGATGCTGTTTAACATCAAAGAGCACTGAAGGATGGCTCAGTCAGCCTTCCACTGGCTAGAACCCAATGTGCCAGAAGGCACATTTGCAGGCATACACTCAGGACCAGTTCCCAGAAGCAGACTCCCACTGGAACCCATGTGATTTGACCCAATTTCAGCATCTGCAGAAGTAATGAAAAGCCCTCCTGCAAAGACTAAAGAAAGGCAGAAAACCAGCAATCAATATAGGTAAAAGCTCAAAAGTGCTTCAAGAAATGGATGAGGGCCCTAGCAAGTTTTATCAGAAACTCTGTGAGGTGTTCTGGCTTTACACACCATTTGATCCTGAGGATACTAAGAATCAGCAGATGGCAAAAGCAACATTTGTAGGACAAGCCCAGGGAGACATCAAGACATCAGGTGAAAACTGAAAAAGCTAGATGGTTTTTCAGGCATGAATGCTACCCAGCTTTTACAAGTGGCCACCAAGTTGTATGTAAACCGTGACCAGGAGGCACAAAGGGTGGCTGATTGGAGACTCAGGAAGAAGGCCAATTTGCTAGTGGCAGCCCTTATGGAAAGAGAAGTCATCATGGCAAGTGAATGCAGATGCAGAGGCAGTTGTGGAATGACGAAGCAGGGGAGAGACCCAAAAGTCAGTAGAGTCTAGATAGGGATCCATGTGGGCAATGCAAAAAAAAAAAGGTGACACTGGAAAAATAAGTATTTAGAGGGCAGTAAAATAAATAGCAGAGGACATAAAACTATAAAATGGCCAGCGAAGGACCACCACACCCTGAGGCAGCTTGGTGTCAACTTGATCAGGCTGGTGGGGACTGAAAAATATGCAGATTTTGCAAGACCAGGTTCTATCTCCCAAGGCCCCCAGAAGCCCACGATCACAGTAGAAGTAGAGGAGCAACAGATAGACTTTACGCTTAACACCAGCGCTAAACACAGCCCATAGGGCCACTATCTAAACATGACACAGCTATTATTGGGGCAACAGGGGTCCCAGAAAAGAATCCATTTCACCAGCCAAGGAAGTGTGTCACAGGGGGACAAGAAGTCCAACATGAATACCTCCCAAATTACCCAGTTTCCCTACTTGGAAGAGAATTCCTCCAGAAACTGCAAGCGCAGATTGTTTTGGTCCACATGAGGATATAACTTTAAGCCTAACTCATCCAAAGGTGATGGTGTTAACCCTCATCATTCCACAGGCTGAGGAATAAAGAATATACAAAAACAGTCACTGGAACTGTCCCATTGGCCAGGGCTGGAGAAACTGATTCGGCTACTTAGTAAAAATTTTGGAGTATGGGCTAAGAATATCCCACTGGGGCTGGCTGTAAATCAGGCACCGGAATTATAGCTAAAACCGGGAACAACTCCAGTTCAAGTTCACCAATACACATTTCCCTGTGAAGACAAAAGGGGTATTCACAAACATTTAAAGCGAATCTTAGTTTGGTGCCAGTCACCCTGGAACATTCCACTTCTACCAATACAAAATCCAGGGTCTAGTACATATAAGCCAGTGCAAAACTTACATGACATGAGCCAGGCAACTGCAACCATCCACCCAGTGGTACCGAAACATACACGCTAATAGGACTCATTCTGGCAAGTGCTGCCTAATTTACTTCCCTGACTTAAAGAATAATTTGTTCTCTCTTCACCTGGTATCAATTAGTCATCCCATCTTTGCATTTCAATGGGACAATTCAGTCACAGGCACGGAGGAGAAGCTCACATGAACTAGACTCCAACAAATATTCAAAAACACTCCCGCAATCTTTGGAGACACACTGGCATCAGACCTCAGGCCTACACCCCACCAAAAGACAACTGCTCCTTGCTACAATATATAAACCACTTTCTCCTGGCAGCCCTAACCCCGGGGACTTCTATCAAGGAAGCCAAGACTTCCTCCACCATCTTTATGGAAAACTAGTTATAAGGTAATTCACAAAGAAGGCCCAAATTTGCCAAGAGAACATCATATATCTAGGTTTCATAGTAAGCCAGGGGGAACACTGGCTCAGCAGTGAGCAAAAGCAATATGTTTATGCATTCGCAACCCAAAACACCCAGTGCCAAATAAGAAAATTCTTGGGGAAAGCAGGGTCCTGCCATATCAGGATCCCAAATTTCTTATTAATGGCCAAGCCCTTATAAAAAGGCACAAAGAGCAGAGGAAGGGGACCCCTCCTTGTCGAGGCTCTCCAGGAGAGGCAGGTGTTTAAATGAACCAAAGAAGCCTTAACTCAGGCCCCAGCCATAGAACTGCCAATATAAGTAAGCCTTTCTTTCTATATGTCCAAGAATGAAAGGAATTGGTTATAGTGGTCCTGACTCGAGTCATGAAATCGTGACATCACCTGGTGATGTACATATCCATATAAGTGAACTCCGTGGTGCTAGGGTGGCCTCCTTGTCTTAGGGCACTAGCTGCCACTGCCCTATTGAAACAAGAAGCTAAAAGACTGACTCAAAGACAACAACTGACCATCGGGTTTGTCAGTCAGTTCTAACTTTAGTAGATTAGACAGGGTACCATTAGTTATCAAATCTGAAAATGACTCAGTACCGGGGCTCTTATGTAAAAATCTCCACAAAATAAACTAGATATTTGTCCTATTTTACCCGAGCAAGTTATAGAGAAATGCCACACTCTGAGACTAATTCAGTAGCCCTTTTATTGCTGCCTACTGAGAGACGGCTAGGGCTCAAAATTCTCTCGTCCCCCAGAAGGTGTTAGATTTCTTTTTATGCTGTGGTCTAAATAGGGGAGTGGGGGTATAGCTAAAGCAATTTTTGCAGAAGCAGAACAAGCAAACCAATTAAGAAAGATTAATTGGTAACAGTTACAGAAAAGTAAACAGTTCCAGGCACAGGGGTTCAAATTATCACAAAGAGATAATGCAGAGGCTTGGGTACCATCCCCCGAGTGCATCCCCAGAAACTGCTGATTCAGCTGGTCTCAATATCTTATCAGTAAGTGCATTCCTGGATGAGCTTGGAGTTACCTTGCACTAGATATGTATGGATGTGGGTGGATAAGGGGGCTGCAAGTGAAGAAACAAAAATGAAGTCTGCCTGGCTATCTCAGCTAAGAGAGACAAACAAGTTAAAAGGAGATAAGGTATCAGAGTCCTAAGAGGCTTCCACCAGCCATCCCAAATCATAGCTCAAATTACACATGACCTTTGAGAAGTAGGGAAATTTTCTTTAAGAAGGCAAATGCAGGTCTTAAAGACAGCCATGCAAGAGGTACATGACTGGGTATGGGAAAGGCTGCCCATAAATCTAACAAACCCAGCACACCACTTTAGACCCAGGGACTCTGTGTATGTCAGAAATAAAATCCAACCACTCTAGGACGCATATGGGATGGGCCCCATACTGTAACATTGTCCACCTCCACTTCTGCTAAAGTTGCAGAAATTCTGTGTTGGATCCACCAAAGGTGACTAAAACTGGCAGCTCAAGACATGTGGACCGGCCAACATGACCCAGACCATCTGAGCCAAATAATCCTAAAACAGGGCCAAGTTGCCATGAGAAATGATGACAGCCCTGCTCTGGTCACTCAAAAAGCTGACCAGTCTATGATTAGCTAAAATTTGAGGAGTCAATAGCCCCACACAGTCTGTGACCCAGGAAATGACCAGTGTTATGAATATTATAGCCCCAGATTACTACCTGGGACCTCTTTTAAAATTCATGTGTCAAAACAAGGAAACCTGCTACAACAAACCAAGGTCTCACCCTCCCACGGGGGAGTTATCTCCTTATCCTTTAATATGTGCCAGTTAACATTCATGGGATCAACCTTTCCTGTAATCTCCAATTCAGAAGAATACTATAATAGTTGCCACAAATATATATGTGCACTCCTTGCTTGCTTTGCAGTTTCTCAGAGAACCACTTGATGGAACTGCATAATTCAGTCCTATAACCTACAACCCCTGGGGCTAGTCATATTACCAAAATACCAGCAAAAACAAACCGTGAGACAAGCACTTGCAATCTTGTAAATCTCACCACCTTAAAACTGGATCTGCCCATATGGACTACAGGTTTAAACGCTCCACTAGGAAAACAAGTTAGTGGGCAGAAAACAGACTAAAAAGTCTATTTATATATTATCAAGAAAGCTCATACCCATTCCATCCAAAAACTCTGAGTTTTTAAATCATTCTGTAAAAATATCAACCAGAAACTCTTTGGGCCATCTCCCTTAACCAGAATCCTCTTTGCTCAACTGGCTGAAAGCATAGCAGCAGCCTACATATCTCCTCATTCAATGTCTGTTGGGGACAAATATGGGGCACAAATGGCCATGGGAGGCAAGAAAGCTAATGCCCCAAGATAACTTGACTCTTACTGTCTCTTCACCTGAACCTGTGTTCACAAGCTAGAGCACCTGGTTCTTAAAGATCTCCATTATAAAAAAATTCTGCATTGCTCAGTGGGCAAAAACCTTTACACACCCAGTAAGAAAGTCAACTTGCCTAGAACAACAATTTTACAATAAAACGCTAGGAAAAACTATGTGTTGGGGTGAAAATAATGGCCCAGTCACCTAGGTGGAAAATGGAATTTGGGGATAATGCACTCCTATTTACATGCTCTACCACATCGTAAGGTTACAGGCAGTGCCAAAAATAATTACTAATAATACTGCAAATGCCCTACATCTGCTGGCCCAAGAAGTCACAAAAATGAAGAATGCTACTCCTTAAAATAGCCTGGTTTTAAAAACTACCTCCTAGTCCAGGAAGGAGAGTAAGCAGAGAATTCAATGTAAATGCTACTTAGAAACTAATACCAACTGAAAGGTCATCAGAATGTAACTGCCAAAATCCCAAAATTGGCCCATGTTAAAGCCCATACATGGAAAGCGTAGGTATGGGAAGCGTTTCTCTTAGGGGACTGGTTTTCATCCCATGAGGAAAGTAAGACTTTAGTAAAAATAGTTCTAGCCATACTAGCACTTTGCCTTGTTCTCCCTTGTTTCTTACCCTTCTTGAAAAAAAGATTCAAGCTGCCATAGAGGCTCTTGTGAACAAACACACGACCACTCAACTAATGGTTCTAACTAAATATCAACCCCTGCCAAATATGGAACTATCCCCCGCTTGAAGAATTAAATTGAGATGACACTCTCTGGTAAATCTCATTTATAAAAAGCATCGAAGGTGGCAAAGAAGCAGAGAATGTTAAAAAAGAAAAAAAAGGTGAGCTGACTCAATCCAAAACCCAGCAATAAGTCAGACCCTGATGGGACTCTGATGGCATGAGCAGCACAGCCAGGGATTGTAAATAATGGTTTCTAGAAGCAGGAATGAGAAAAACAAGTTCTTCTTATCAGTTTCACCTTTTAGAACTCTCGCCCCATACTATTATTCTTTATTCTGCTCTCACAGATATTTTTATAACTACATCTGGAAGTTCACAAAAATTTTTTAAGTTCCTGTTTTCCAATCCATGTATTATTGCAAAGATCAGGAGACATACTGAGTTACAACACCTGTCACTTTGTAAAAAACTGCCTTTTTTCTGATTCTGTAAGCTTGTTTGCCCATCCTGCAGATTTCATGCCACTAGTTGGCCAATACTCTTCAGTAGCATATATAAAATTCAAATCTTGTGTTGGTTCAGTGCTCAGCCTTTAAATATTATTCCACTAAGTCAAGGCACACCCCATAAACTCCTCCGTTCCACCCATTGGTCTCTCCAATCCCTTTATTCCCACAAAAGTGGGAGCTTTGTCTTTTGTTCTAGGGATGAACAAACAGCCAGACCTTTTTCTTTTGGGACCATAGTGTTTAATCCTCAAAGATGAAATAAATTTTCTCAAGTAAGGCCACGTCTTGGTCCCTCCCAGACATTGGAAATACATCATCTTAAAAACATTTCCAAAACGTCTGGTTAGCAGTTTCTTGGTTATACTCATGGCCTTCAGGAACATACACAATTACTTAGAGGCAAGGAATTTTGGGAAGTTTGATTTTGCTAATTCCAGACTAAATGTGCTTTGGAAAGCAGTCTGTAAAACACAATCTAGAGCCTGGGCAGTTTCCTTCTGGCTGATCATACAACAGTGAATTAAACGAAGTTCGTATCATTCTGAAATTCTAGTCACTGAGGCAGATGGTCAGCAAGCCATTACCCAGGACAGCAGCAGGGAAGGGCTGAAGCAGATGAGTAGCGGTTATGGCCACAAGAGGGAGTTTATGACAGGCGGCCATTTGTCACACACCTGGGAAAGGGAGTAAAAATAATATAATAAGATAAGAGAATTCAACTGAATAACTTGGTGTTCTGCCTCTGAGAAGGAATGTAGATTATAATACTGACTTTAAAAATTATTGACCAGGTGCAGCCGCTCATGTCTGCAATCCCAGCAATTTGGGAGGCTGTGATGTGTGGATCACAATGTCAGTAGATCAAGAGCATCCTGGCTAACATGGTGAAAACATTTCTACTAAAAATACCAAAATTAGCCAGGTGTGGTGACATGTGCCTCTAGTGACAGCTATTTGGGCAGGAGAGTTGAGGCAGGAGAATCATTTGAACCTGGGAGGCAGAGGTTGCATTGAGCTGACTGCTCGACTACACTCCAGCCTGGGCAACAGAGTGACATTCCATCTCAACAACAACAACAACAACAACAATAATAATAATATTCAATTATTAAGCAGCATATGAGTAAAATTTGTGTTATTGAGAAATTTTTATATTCATCATTTCACTTTTTCATCTGGGCTCAAAGGAAATTGAAACGGCTGAAATTTTCTGCCTCTGATATAAAGTGCCTAATGGACAACTTCATTTCATTCTGTTGTGCCCTAAGAGGTTTCAGTGTTCCACCATGAAGGTACTAAATATACACCAGAGCAGAGAAGTAGTTTTTCTTCCTCTTTCTTTCATAATAAAGAGGTACTTAAACAAAATTGCTATATTGAAATTACTATTCCATATAAGAAAGCAATCTCATTTACCAGTAACTTTTTTCTTCTTCTTCTCGTACAGATGAAATTTCATTTCTCCCTTCAGAAATGCTCAACTGTCTCTTCAGATATTTTAATTTCTTGAGAAGGATTGAGAAGAGATGGCGGTTGGAGATAGAGAGAAAACTGTGTTGATTTTCTCCTATTTTTGGAACTAAGTCCCTGATGATAACTTTAGAACACGACACCAAAGCTTCGGAGTCCTCTGGTGAACCTATAAAATTTTCTGCTTATTTGCATTGCTAACTTATAAAACAAACAAACAAACAAAAACAGGTTATGTCTGAGAACTGGAAGAGAAAGGTCAGCATAATTGTCTCTGAGAATCAGGTCTATTTAAACATTTGAGATATAGGGACAGATGCCAAAATACAGAGGCAACAGACAACTTGTTGAAATATGAGCCTTGCCTTGAACAAAATATAAGCAGGAGAAACAAGTATGTGTATGTTTTCAAGAAACAGGTACAAAACATTGTTCAAGTAAGGTGCTGGAGTGGTTACTTTTCACGTCAGAAATAAGGAGGAGATGGAATTTTGGTTGGGTTTCCAACAGCATATCAGCCTTTTTGATGGAATGGGAGTGCCACAGACTGAGGAGACAGTGAAGGCAAATGTCAAACAAGGAAGGTACAGATGCAGCTAGACCCCAGCAAGTGGGTTGGTACAGGTGGAACATTTGTAGTACAATGTTGGTGGTGTTAAAGGAAATCAGTCTGGAAAGAAAAAGGCAAATTATCGGAGCCCAGAATACCATGGCAGTGGACTCTACCAGAGCAGAGACACTACACATGAGATACACATCTTCCACTCAGGGAATGCTTGGTGCAGATGACGAAAGGTTTCTGGAAGGCAGAGTCTGTACTCACGGAGAGCCTTGACAGGGTTTTTCAGTATTCCAGGAGATGGTGAGGAAGACCTCTCTTGCATTCACAGGGCAGGGAGTTCAAAAGTGCCAGTGCTGGTTACTGGGTGGGTGGAAGATAGAGCGTAATCGAAGAACTGGAACGATCATGCCTGGGTTGAAGTTGCTGCTGTGGAGTTTCTACATGTGTATGGAAATAAACTATCAGAAATGTGGATGTGAGGCTAGGTGTAGAGATCAGTAGAGTAAAAGATATGGAAAGGATCCACATCTGAGTATTCTCTAAAACCCTAGGAAGGGCTGCCATCAATTTGCAGAACTCTGTTTCCAAACAAAACACAACAAAAAACAAAGAAACAAAAAAAGAAAAACAAAAACAAATAAACAAGAAACAGTGCCTAAATAAGAGGCTGTCAACGTCAGTTAGCTGGCAGTAGAAGAACCCAAGGGCAGAGGTGGCTGCCAGTCCAAATTTGCTTCTAGGGGCTTACACTGCCTCCCTCCTTCCTCTGGTTCTCTGCTTCCCTTCTGTGCTCTGAGTCTGGTCTAGCAGACAAATTTCTCTGTCCAATTAACACACCTGCTAAGCCTTGCTTGAATTACAGCACCAGATGCATGTTCCCTAGATTCCTGGTTAATTCAAATCAAAAGCACAGGACACTTGAGGGAAATTAATCACTTCCTTCATTGAGATGACCTATTTGTCTTGCACTGATGATAACAATGACTTCAATTTTAAAAATTATTTATCTGGCGTACATGCTGTAATTGAAGAAATGGGATTCTATAACTTCATTTTTAAACACTTAAAATGTTTTATAAATGTATTTGTGTATTTTCTGCTTTTTTGCCCATCTGTTTTAAAGAGGCTGATTCAGGAATCAGTGAAGATTGAATAAAAATGAATTAGATTTTTAAAAATTAAGAATGCATAATGAAGAAATAAAAGACAAATCTGCTCACAGTGAAAATCCTTTAGAGAAATATATAAAAATTATCCAGTGGAAACAAGACCAGGAGTCAGGAGATAAGTTGCCAATGCCCACGGACAGGGGAATCTGTGGGTAAAAGACACCCAGACCTTCTGTGGTTTATTTTAACTTCTTGGAATGGGAATTGTTATTCTCAATTGAAGACAAGAAGGTAAAAAGCATTAGAAATCCAAAGTTTATATAAATCATTGAGTCTTTAAAACGTTTCACTCTTTTAAGAAAAATCTATAGCTTTTTGTTTAAGGTAAAATACATAAGAGATTTTGATTTGTCAAAGTTTGTATCGGTTGGGATGGCTCATTTTTTAGGAATAAGAAAGAAAAGATCTATCATCATATAACAAATACATGAGTACTGACATTAATATTTTATGTAAGTCTGAAGTATCCTGGGGTTAAACGCATACCTGATGGTTTATTTTGATGTGCTTGCTAAATTTCATTTTTATAAGTCACCACAATTTTTAGGCTTTTAAATTACATATATGTTACAATAATGGTTCTTAAATCACAGTATTTTATAAAATTAATGCATACCTAATTTCAAAATTCTTCCCTTTCCCTCATGTAATCACAGCTCAAGAAGGATGCTCCAAGAAGTCTCCCTATGGACATGCTTCAATCTAGTAACAGAGTCAAAACGCACCTGTTTTCCCAACATACTATGTCCCCTAAAGAAACTGTTAATCATTCATTTTGTCAGTCAAGAGAAATGATTATAAATTTGCTGGAAAGAAATTATGGAATCATTAAGAATTGCTGACTATAAAAACAACTGAGTTTTTTAAACTTATGAAATTGATCTTAGTATAACTTGTATGCTAAGGCAGAAACTCCCCAGGGAAGAAATTGAGAACATTATGAAGATACCAAATAAACCTTGAACACATTTTTAATTTTTTAATACTATATCTGTGGTCTTTCCCTTAATAATTCCACAGGTTTTTCTCATGAAGAATCAGATGACTCTTGGTAACCACATTTACTGCCCAGCTTCTAACTTACCTGTGATGAGAAGTTACATAACATTAGCTCCTCTGTAAATGTTTCTCTGTCATAAGATAAAACTCTCAATAAAAATCTGTGTGCAATCCAATGTGATTTTTTCCATAATTTTATTTCGTACTATAGTGTATGAACCAAGAATAATCTAGCCATGTTAGACATCTCCTCTAATCACAGAATTTAATAATCATTACAGTAAAAAGAGATTTTTTTAACCTTATTATTTTTTCCTAAATTTTTAAATGAGTATAACCTGTCATATTGTTCAACTGAAGGCCTACTATTTGAAGGTTAAGCTATTTTCTTTCCTCTCCTGTGAAAGAATGCCCTCTGTGAAACAGGAGGTCATTTCTTCCCAGCACTTTTCTGTTTTCTCACCAACATAAAAACACAGATTTTCCTAAGCATTATTAATAGTACGATATTGCCAATGGTCTTTACATTTGATATCTATGGTGTGAATATTTGTGTCCCTCCAGAATTCATATGTTGGAATTTAAACCCTTCAGTGCGATCGAATTAAAAGGTGGGAGCTTTTGGGGGCAATTAAGAGTGTAATTAGCAACCCTATAAAAGGGCTTAATGGAACTAACTAGGCCCTTTGCTCTTCAACCATTTGAGAAAACTGTATTTGCGCTCTCTGGACAACACAGCAACAAGGTGCAATCTTATAAGTAGAGATCAGGCTTTCACCAGACATCAAACCCGACAGAGCCTTGATCTTGGACTTTCCAGCCTCTAAAACTGTAAGAAAGACTTTTCTGGTTTGATAACGTAACGAGTCTAAGGTATTGTGTAATTACAGCAGCAGGGACATAGTGAGATAGCATCTGTACTGTGGAAACTTTGGTTCTCCTACTTCATGAATGGGCTTCAGGTATTTCATTAATTTGTAAATACAAGATACCTCCCCTATAATGGCCTTAATTTTAATCCCTTAAAAATCAAGTTTTACAAGGCAGACCTGGATTAAAAAACAATTACACTCAAACTTAAAGAGGGTCCTAGATTGTGTAGCAAGATCACTTTTGACAATTTAGAGACCGCTGGTGATCTTAGCTATTATTTACAGTTTCCTATGTTGATTTGTGTGAATTAAATAATTGCACCACATGCTAAAGAGAAGGTAATAAGTAGTGTGACAAATAGCACAACGATTGAACTGCAGACTCTTCTCTTGCCATGCATGAATGAAGGGGGATGATCCAGTGTCAGCACCTCTATTAGGAATGGTCATGTGTCAACAGTGACAAAGACTAGCACTCACTAAGAAACGTCAGATGCAGAGATTCCACATTTAGAATCACAGTGACAGATAAGGAGTTCAAACAGATTACTAAACAAAATCCTTAGTAAGATATTTAGCTCTGCTACTCTAGAGAGTAACTGTTAGAACTAGTTTTCTTTGTATTCCTGAGTAAATATTTTCACAGACTTTTGTACCATTGATTTGAAAAAATAACCAACCACACAGCGGTCCTTATTGTTGTACTTTGCCCAAGTTTAAGCCTTGTTTATCTTATAGGTAGATGGATTTTATTTGTTGCAAAACAAGTCAGAAAACTTATAACTTTATACAGAGAGCTGCAAAGTGCTAGTGGTAATTTTATGTCCAATACAGCACCAGTGGATTATAATATTTTCTTAAATTGCAGAAGAGATTTTGGCCAGAAACAAAACAAGTAGCATTCACACACTTGAACTTTATAACAATGTGAAATCTTTACTAGGCACATTATTCAGAAGTGACACCATGCTGAGGACATAGAAAGATAGGATTTGTATATGGTAAAAAGGCAAGTAAATGAAGCTATAATTTTATTTCATTACTCTTAATACATCCTCAGCTATTTGCATCTAAAAAGGTCTTTAAAGTAAGCATGCATAACTATTGACTATTATCTACAAATATTTTTTGTAACAGTTGATTATTACTTTGGGAAGTCCTTGGCACTGATTGAAAATGTTTTCTTTGGCCGGGCGTGGTGGCTCAAGCCTGTAATCCCAGCACTTTGGAAGGCCGAGGCGGGCGGATCACAAGGTCAGGAGATCGAGACCATGGTGAAACCCAGTCTCTACTAAAAATAGAAAAAATTAGCCGGGCGCAGTGGCGGTCGCCTGTAGTCCCAGCTACTCGGGAGGCTGAGGCAGGAGAATGGCGTGAACCCGGGAGGCGGAGCTTGCAGTGAGCCGAGATTGCGCCTCTGCACTCCAGCTTGGGCGACAGAGTCTCAAAAAAAAAAAAAAAAAAAAAAAGAAAAGAAAAGAAAATGTTTTCTTTTTCTTTTTTAATTTTCCGTATCTTTTTATAATTTTTTTTTTGGGGGGGGGGGGAGGCGGGGGGGGAGAAGACTCGCTGTGTAATCCAGGTCAGAGTGCATTGGTGCGATCTGGGCTTACTGCAAGCTCCGCCTCCTGGGATCATGCCATTCTGTGGCCTCAGCCTCTCCAGTAGCAGGGACTGCAGACACCTGCCATCACATCCAGCTAATTTCTTGTCTTTTTAGTAGACACAGGAATTTACCGTGTTAGCCAGGATGATTTCTTTCTTTTTTTTTTAAATTTATTTATTATTATTATACTTTAAGTTCTAGGGTACATGTGCATAACGTGCAGGTTTGTTACATATGTATACTTGTGCCATGTTGTTGTGCTGCACCCATCAACTCGTCAGCACCCATCAACTCATCATTTACATCAGGTATAACTCCCAATGCAAACCCTCCCTCCTACCCCTTCCCAATGATAGGCCCCGGTGTGTGATGTCCCCCTTCCCGAGTCCAAGTGATCTCATTGTTCAGTTCCCACCTATGAGTGAGAACATGCGGTGTTTGGTTTTCTGTTCTTGTGATAGTTTGCTGAGAATGATGGTTTCCAGCTGCATCCATGTCCCTACAAAGGACACAAACTCATCCTTTTTTATGGCTGCATAGTATTCCATGGTGTATATGTGCCACATTTTCTTAATCCAATCTGTCACTGATGGACATTTGGGTTGACTCCAAGTCTTTGCTATTGTGAATAGTGCCGCAATAAACATATGTGTGCATGTGTCTTTATAGCAGCATAATTTATAATCCTTTGGGTATATACCCAGCAATGGGATGGCTGGGTCATATGGTACATCTAGTTCTAGATCCTTGAGGAATCGCCATACTGTTTTCCATAATGGTTGAACTAGTTTACAATCCCACCAACAGTGTAAAAGTGTTCCTATTTCTCCACATCCTCTCCAGCACCTGTTGTTTCCTGACTTTTTAATGATCGCCATTCTAACTGGTGTGAGGTGGTATCTCATTGTGGCTTTGATTTGCATTTCTCTGATGGCCAGTGATGATGACCATTTTTTCATGTGTCTGTTGGCTGTATGAATGTCTTCTTTTGAGAAATGTCTGTTCATATCCTTTGCCCACTTTTTGATGGGGTTGTTTGTTTTTTTCTTGTAAATTTGTTTGAGTTCTTTGTAGGTCCTGGATATTAGCCCTTTGTCAGATGAGTAGATTGCAAAAATTTTCTCCCATTCTGTAGTTTGCCTGTTCACTCTGATGGTAGTTTCTTTTGCTGTGCAGAAGCTCTTTAGTTTAATGAGATCCCATTTGTCAATTTTGGCTTTTGCTGCCGTTGCTTTTGGTGTTTTAGACATGAAGTCTTTGCCGATGCCTATGTCCTGAATGGTACTACCTAGGTTTTCCTCTAGGGTTTTTATGGTATTAGGTCTAACATTTAAGTCTGTAATCCATCTTGAATTAATTTTCGTATAAGGAGTAAGGAAAGGATCCAGTTTCAGCTTTCTACTTATGGCTAGCCAATTTTCCCAACACCATTTATTAAATAGGGAATCCTTTCCCCATTTCTTGTTTCTCTCAGGTTTGTCAAAGATCAGATGGCTGTAGATGTGTGGTATTATTTCTGAGGACTCTGTTCTGTTCACCCCATTGGTCTATATCTCTGTTTTGGTACCAGTACCATGCTGTTTTGGTTACTGTAGCCTTGTAGTATAGTTTGAAGTCAGGTAGCGTGATACCTCCAGCTTTGTTCTTTTGACTTAGGATTGTCTTGGAGATGTGGGCTCTTTTTTGGTTCCATATGAACTTTAAAGCAGTTTTTTCCAATTCTGTGAAGAAACTCATTGGTAGCCTGATGGGGATGGCATTGAATCTATAAATTACCTTGGGCAATATGGCCATTTTCAGATATGGATTCTTCCTGTCCATGAGCATGGTATGTTCTTCCATTTGTTTATGTCCTCTTTTATTTCACTGAGCAGTGGTTTGTACTTATCCTTGAAGAGGTCCTTTACATATCTTGTAAGTTGGATTCCCAGGTATTTTATTCTCTTTGAAGCAATTGTGAATGGAAGTTCGTTCATGATTTGGCTCTGTGTTTGTCTGTTACTGGTGTATAAGAATGCTTGTGATTTTTGCACATTAATTTTGTATCCTGAGACTTTGTTGAAGTTGCTTATCAGCTTAAGGAGATTTTGGGCTGAGACAATGGGGTTTTCTAAATATGCAATCATGGCATCTGCAAAGAGGGACAATGTGACTTCTTCTTTTCCTAACTGAATACCCTTAATTTCTTTCTCTTGCCTGATTGCCCTAGCCAGAACTTCCAACACTATGTTGAATAGGAGTGGTGAGAGAGGGCATCCCTGTCTTGTGCCAGTTTTCAAAGGGAATTTTTCCAGTTTTTGCCCATTCAGTATGATATTGGCTGTGGGTTTGTCATAAATAGCTCTTATGATTTTGAGGTACGTTCCATCAATACCGAATTTATTGAGCGTTTTTAGCATGAAGGGCTGTAAAATTTTGTCAAAAGCCTTTTCTGCGTCTATTGAGATAATCATGTGGTTCTTGTCTTTGGTTCTGTTTATATGCTGGATTATGTTCATTGATTTGCGAATGTTGAACCAGCCTTGCATCCCAGGGATGAAGCCCACTTGATCATGGTGGATAAGCTTTTTGATGTGCTGCTGAATCCGGTTTGCCAGTATTTTATGGAGGATTTTTGCATCGATGTTCATCAGGGATATTGGTCTAAAATTCTCTTTTTTTATTGTGTCTCTGCCAGGGTTTGGTATCAGGATGATGTTGGCCTCATAAAATGAGTTAGGGAGGATTCCTTCTTTTTCTATTGATTGGAATAGTTTCAGAAGGAATGGTACCAACTCCTCCTTGTACCTCTGGTAGAATTCTACTCCAGCTGTGAATCCATCTGGTCCTGCACTTTTTTTGGTTGGTAGGCTATTAATTATTGCCTCAATTTCAGAGCCTGCTATTGGTCTATTCAGGGATTCAACTTCTTCCTGGTTTAGTCTTGGAAGAGTGTAAGTGTTCAGGAAATTATCCATTTCTTCTAGATTTTCCAGTTTATTTGCGTAGAGGTGTTTATAGTATTCTCTGATGGTAGTTTGTATTTCTGTGGGGTCGGTGGTGATATCCCCTTTATCATTTTTTATTGCATCGATTTGATTCTTCTCTCTTTTCTTCTTTATTAGTCTTGCTAGTGGTCTGTCAATTTTGTTGATCTTTTCAAAAAACCAACTCCTGGATTGATTGATTTTTTGGAGGGTTTTTTGTGTCTCTATCTCCTTCAGTTCTGCTCTGATCTTAGTTATTTCTTGCCTTCTGCTAGCTTTGGAATGTGTTTGCTCTTGCTTCTCTAGTTCTTTTAATTGCGATGTTAGAGTGTCAATTTTAGATCTTTCCTGCTTTCTCTTGTGGGCATTTAGTGCTACAAATTTCCCTCTACACACTGCTTTAAATGTGTCCCAGAGATTCTGGTATGTTGTATCTTTGTTCTCATTGGTTTCAAAGAACATCTTTATTTCTGCCATCATTTCGTTATGTAGCCAGTAGTCATTCAGAGGCAGGTTGTTCAGTTTCCATGTAGTTGAGCGGTTTTGATTGAGTTTCTTAGTCCTGAGTTCTAGTTTGATTGCACTGTGGTCTGAGAGACAGTTTGTTATAATTTCTGTTCTTGTACATTTGCTGAGGAGTGCTTTACTTCGAATTACGTGGTCGATTTTGGAGTAAGTACGATGTGGTGCTGAGAAGAATGTATATTCTGTTGATTTGGGGTGAAGAGTTCTATAGATGTCTATTAGGTCTGGTTGCTGCAGAGATGAGTTCAATTCCTGGATATCCTTGTTAACTTTCTGTCTCGTTGATCTGTCTAATGTTGACAGTGGAGTGTTGAAGTCTCCCATTATTATTGTATGGGAGTCTAAGTCTCTTTGTAAGTCTCTAAGGACTTCCTTTATGAATCTGGGTGCTCCTGTATTGGGTGCATATATATTTAGGATAGTTAGCTCTTCCTTTTCAATTGATCCCTTTACCATTATGCAATGGCCTTCTTTGTCTCTTTCAATCTTTGATGGTTTAAAGTCTGTTTTATCAGAGACTAGAATTGCAACCCCTGATTTTTTTTGTTCTCCATTTGCTTGGTAAATCTTCCTCCATCCCTTTATTTTGAGCCTATGTATGTCTCTACGTGTGAGATGGGTCTCCTGAATACAGCAGACTGATGGGTCTTGACTCTTTATCCCATTTGCCAGTCTGTGTCTTTTAATCAGAGAATTTAGTCCATTTACATTTAAGGTTAATATTGCTATGTGTGAACTTGATCCTGCCATTATGATAATAACTGGTTATTTTGCTCGTTAGTTGATGCAGTTTCTTCCTAGCCTCGGTAGTCTTTACATTTTGGCATGATTTTGCAATGGCTGGTACCGGTTGTTCCTTTCCATGTTTAGTGCTTCCTTCAGGGTCTCTTGTAAGGCAGGCCTAGTGGTGACAAAATCTCTAAGTATTTGCTCATCTGTAAAGGACTTTATTTCTCCTTCACTTATGAAACTTAGTTTGGCTGGATATGAAATTCTGGGTTTAAAATTCTTTTCTTTAAGAATGTTGAATATTGGCCCCCACTCTCTTCTGGCTTGTAGAGTTTCTGCCGAGAGATCTGCTGTTAGTCTGATGGGCTTCCCTTTGTGGGTAACCCGACCTTTCTCTCTGCCTGTCCTTAAGATTTTTTCCTTCATTTCAACTTTGGTGAATCTGGCAATTATGTGCCTTGGAGTTGCTCTTCTCGAGGAGTATCTTGTGGCATTCTCTGTATTTCCTGGATTTGAATGTTGGCCTGCCCTACTAGGTTGGGGAAGTTCTCCTGGATGATATCCTGAAGAGTGTTTTCCAACTTGGTTCCATTTTCCCCCTCACTTTCAGGCACCCCAATCAGACGTAGATTTGGTCTTTTTACATAATCCCATACTTCTTGCAGGCTTTGTTCATTTCTTTTTCTTCTTTTTTCTTTTGGTTTCTCTTATCGCTTCATTTCATTCATTTGATCTTCAGTCGCTGATACTCTTTCTTCCAGTTGATCGAGTTGGTTACTGAAGCTTGTGCATTTGTCACGTATTTCTCGTGTCATGGTTTTCATCTCTTTCATTTCGTTTATGACCTTCTCTGCATTAATTACTCTAGCCATCAATTCTTCCACTTTTTTTTCAAGATTTTTAGTTTCTTTGCACTGGGTACGTAATTCCTCCTTTAGCTCTGAGAAGTTTGATGGACTGAAGCCTTCTTCTCTCATCTCGTCAAAGTCATTCTCCGTCCAGCTTTGATCCGTTGCTGGCGACGAGCTGTGCTCCTTTGCCGGGGGAGATGCACTCTTATTTTTTGCATTTCCAGCTTTTCTGCCCTGCTTTTTCCCCATCTTTGTGGTTTTATCTGCCTCTGGTCTTTGATGATGGTGATGTACTGATGGGGTTTTGGTGTAGGTGTCCTTCCTGTTTGATAGTTTTCCTTCTAACAGTCAGGACCCTCAGCTGTAGGTCTGTTGGAGATTGCTT
Source organism: Macaca thibetana thibetana (assembly GCF_024542745.1). NCBI lineage: Eukaryota > Metazoa > Chordata > Mammalia > Primates > Cercopithecidae > Macaca > Macaca thibetana. Next base: position 2,460,847 of record NC_065599.1, on the reverse strand, counting down.
GAGGTCCACTCCAGATCCTGTTTGCCTGGGTGTCAGCAGCAGAGGCTGCAGAAGATAGAATATTTCTGAACAGTGAATGTACCTGTCTGATTCTTGCTTTGGAAGCTTCCTCTCTGGGGTGTACTCCACCCTGTGAGGTGTGGGGTGTCAGACTGCCCCTAGTGGGGGATGTCTCCCAGTTAGGCTACTCAGGGGTCAGGGACCCACTCGAGCAGGGAGTCTGTCCCTTCTCAGATCTCAGCCTCTGTGTTGGGAGATCCACTGCTCTCTTCAAAGCTGTCAGACAGAGTCGTTTGCGTCTGCAGAGGTTTGTGCTGCTTTTGTTATTGTTTACTGTGCCCTGTCCCCAGAGGTGGAGTCTACAGAGACAGGCAGGTTTCCTTGAGCTGCTGTGAGCTCCACTCAGTTCGAGCTTCCCAGCAGCTTTGTTTACCTGCTTAAGCCTCAGCAATGGCGGGCGCCCCTCCCCCAGCCTCGCTGCTGCCTTGCCGGTAGATTAGAGACTGCTGTGCAAGCAATGAGGGAGGCTCCGTGGGCGTGGGACCCTCCCGGCCAGGTGTGGGATATGATCTCCTGGTGTGCCTGTTTGCGTAAAGCGCAGTATTGGGGTGGGAGTTACCCAATTTTCCAGGTGTTGTGTGTCTCAGTTCCCCTGGCTAGGAAAAGGGATTCCCTTCCCCCTTGCACTTCCCAGGGGAGGCGATGTCTCGCCCTGCTTCAGCTCTCGCTGGTCGGGCTGCAGCAGCTGACCAGCACCGATCCTCCGGCACTTCCCAGTGAGATGAACCCAGTACCTCAGTTGAAAATGCAGAAATCCCCGGTCTTCTGTGTCGCTAGCGCTGGGAGTTGGAGACTGGAGCTATTCCTATTCGGCCATCTTGCTCCGCCCCCTCCAGCCAGGATGATTTCTATCTCCTTACCTCTTGCTCCACCTGCATCAACCTCCCAAAATTGTTCGGATTCAAGGATTGAAAATGTTGATTCACTTTTAGATTATGCAAGTTTATACATAGCAAAATTTAACGCCTTTTGCGTACAAAATATTAGACTACTTATTCAAACATTCCTGTAGCTACCAGAATTAGAACAGTAAAATTAGGGTTGAGACACAGCCTCTTCACAGCCTATTCTAGAACATTGTACTCTGACATACCACCACTGCTGGAAAAAAATAGTTAAATGTGTCATGCAACAGGAAAACAAAACACTGAGATATTTTGAAATAGCTATTCTACACAGAACAGAGCTTCTCCCAATTAAAAAAAAAAAACCTCCAATAGGAATGTTTACGTAGTAACAAAAACAAACAAAAACCCACCTTAACCGATATATGATACTTAATGATAAAGTTTATAAGCACCCTGATAAAAGTGTGCTTCCTTCCTCATTTTGAATACATTTCTGTACATGTGTATTATAAATTCCTGGAACAGCCAAATTACAGGTTAACTCTTAATATGAATATACATAGTTAATCCTATATTAAGCAGCCCATTTAAAAGCACTGATGTACCTAACAGTTACACAGATTATTTCATAATGAAAAACACAAAATTTACCATCACTAATACCCAGTACCTATAGTAACTTCATGTCAGGAACACAATAATAATGCAGAAGGCAAACTTGTTTTGAAAATGGCTTAAATTCAAGTAGTTTTCTTGCTGCACATCAAAGTATTATTCCAGCAAACTAAGATTTAAATTAAAAATCATAAACGCTAACCCTAATTATATATGTGTTCAAGTCCATAAAAGTAAGAGATTAGTGGTATGTAATCAGTTTGAAATTATGTTTATAACAGTTGGTATGAAACTGTTTACCTATACCACTGCAAAATAGCTAAAAATTGTGGTCATTTTAGTAAGGCAACAGTTTTTAATTAAGAATAATATTGATGGAATACAATTCTGTGAAAGATAATTGGGTCTGTGGTTGTGATATAAATTCTTAGAAATTTAAGCAAATATTCCTTAAGCTGGGGCTAACATTTATTTCCCAAGGATAATGAATACTGGTTGAGTATGTTGTTGAAATATAACCTGTTATAAAAATTCCTTTTGGAAAGACTGTTAATGAGTCAGAATCCAGATCCTTTAGTAGTAGATTATAAAATTGCTTCTGGAAAGTGTATCAATGAGTCAGAATCCAAATTCTTTAGTAGTAGAGTCACCAAAATTGTAGCTAATTTTTGCGTTTTTGAAAAATGTTTTGTTATTAGCTGAGGAAATTAATGGGGCCTGGACTTGAGAAGAAAAGACAATTTGAAAAGCCAGTCATAAAAATCACATTATCTTTGAGGAAACATTAATAAATGCCAGCTGTAAGAACTGAAACTTTACACCAATTCCATTTTATTTCCTATATAGATAGCTGTTATTTGAGGACAGATGGCATATATGTGAATTCGTGGTCTCATCCCTTGATGCTGGCATGTCACAGGTCCCTAGCAAGGAGTATCACATATTTCAATGAGTGTCTTGGTAGGACTGCTCCAGCAATAAATGAGAACATGCCACAAATTTCAAAAGCATGATCAATCATTTTGAAAAAGTGTTGCCTTTTAAAACAGCTAAGTTAAAACCTCCACCTCTTGTTCTTAAGCAAAAGATTTAACCACTGGAAGGTTTTCCTTGGAGATAAATCCCTGCATCTTGAGACGATAAGTGAGGTATTTGAATGTCTACATTAGTTTGGTGGAATCTGTACTGCAGAGTGGCTGTGTGATGACTTGTTAGAGAGTAAATCTTCAGACAAAACACTCTGGCAAATATTTATGTGTAAGAATTGAGTTATTCATGTTACCATGACTGGATATCTTGCAGTTCCTGTTTATTCTTTCTTTGGATATCCTGGTAAGCCTGTACTATACTGGCATCCAAGGAAGCCGTGTTAGAAGACAGGATTATGAGGAAGTTGATCTGGAAGAGAATGATGTCTAGAGAGCATGTGAGAAGGCAAAGCATGGTTCTAGTTGGATTAGATGGACTTCACGTTAAAGTGGAAAAGTGTTATTCCGTATTAATACTTCATCCAGTTGCAGAGCTGTGAAATTCTGGAAATGTGCTCTACTGCCTGGCTTCACATTAAAAAATGAAAAAAAAATAAGTACACAAACATCGCAATGTATTTCTATTAACTACTAAATGTCTATATACGCATCAATCTAGATGGGTAATATATATAACATGTCTCACTAAAACTGGGACTTGTCTTCATAAATAGATATTTATAAAATTTGCCTCAGGTGTGTATTGAGACAATGCTAATGAGGAATTTACATTTGTTACTGTTATATTATCTTTTTTTTATATTTAGGTATTTCATATTTTGTCTGTTGCCTTTTAATGTATCTGTAGTTGCCCTCTTATTCCTTGCATTTTTTCTAAAATTCTCCTTTGTCTGATGTAATATCAGTGGCCTTTTTTGATAAATACTTTTTAATTTTCACCAAACCTTTATTTTCAATATTTCAGTGTGATTTTTCCTATGTGACAGCAATTTTCATCAGTCTAATATTAGAGTATTATATATTTTAACACATGAGTTTAAACAGTTAACATCTAATATGGTTACTCTCTTACCTACATAACTAATACCTGCTTAGACAGTTCTCTATTTACCCTAGATTTTCTTTGCCTTTGCCTTTGCCTCCTATTTGTCTTTGTTCTTTTCACCATCTCCCCTCCCACCACCTGTTTTTCTAATTGTATTCATTTACTTTTCTACTCGTAGTGTTTCTTTTCCTGCTTTTGACATTAACCACCATATTCCTACACTTTCTATAGTTAATCAGAAGGGCCCAATTGGTTGGCATTTTTTTTTTAACAAAGTAAAACGTATTTCCAGCCCCGTTTATAAAAGAAACAAAAAAGAAACCAAAAAAAAAAAAAAGAAAGAAAAAAGAAACTTTTTGCATACTTCTTTTATTTTGAGATTTGCTTTTCTCTTTGCTAAAATAAAACAGCCTTTATTTTTCTTTACCTTTGTCTTTTTGTAAGTCTTTAATATTAGCATAATCTTTGTGAGTTAAAAATATATTTTTAGTAAATGATAACTTATGTTGATAAATATTTTGTGTAGAGATTAATTTCATAATCTGTGTGTTTCCTTTTATAAATACTTTGGCTTCTGTTCTTTCCTTTAAACATATATAAAAACTTCCACCACTGAGGTTAACTTTCCTGACTTCTGTTTCATCTATGGTCACCAGATACAACCAGGATTACCAGTTACATTTTCATTTTAAATAAGCAACAAATAGTATTTTAATATAATTCTCAATATTCTAGAAATTTAGTAAAATTATTAATATGACATGGGACAGACTCATACTGAAAACAAATTATTTGTTGTATGTCAACAAGTAATCAAATTTTAAATTGAAATATGACACTTCAACTTTATTATTACCCCCCTGCGCCTAGCAATCTTGCTTACAGATCTGCTTGGGAAAGTACTTACTCTTTCTATATTTGTGTGGAATCTACTACATAAGAAACAGACACACAAAAATATTTAGTTCCTTTAACATATGTTTCATTTTTCAATAATATATAATCATCTATTTAAAAAATTTATTTTTGTCTTCCCACCCACCTGTTTTTGCCTTTAGATTCCATTTCTTCATCTCAGAGAACACGTAAACCTACTCATTATGAAGATGTTTTTGACTCAACATTTTATCTTTGAATGTGACCCTTAAGTGTGTCTTACTTGGCTACCTCTTAGGACATGGAACATCCATTAGTGAACTGTTAATATTGTCTGTGAAGTGGTGAAGCAATATTTAGTTCTTGAATGTAAAGTGATTCCTAGGGGGGCAGTTTTATGTTAACCTTTTCAGCTTTTTAGGAGCTTAATTGTGCAATCTAGTATTTTATACCAGTTTCTGCTTTTAAGATTGTTATATTTTGTAGGTAACACGAAAAATCTAACTTCAGTCACGTATATAGGATAGAGGTTGAGATAAAAATCTTTTCTCTCATGGATTTCAATAAAAACCTCATTCTGTGTTAGATCCTATTATCTGCGGGACATGACTTTCTGTATGGACTTAAACATTTTACCTAAATGTCTGAACCACACTTTCTTTCACCAATTATTTAGGCAGGGATCCCAACACCATTGAACACAGAAATGGTGTCTTTCCTGGGAATATATTTAAATTTACTTCTCAGTTGACCATTTCAATGAACTACCAAGTTTAGTCTCAAATTAATATTGTTGGAGTCCAAACTTCAGAGATGTTTCTTTTCCTGATAGTCAGTGTGATTTTTAAAAATTTTCTTACACTTATAATCTATGGCTTTTGTAAGAGTTGCTTTTGCAACTCTTAACCTTGCTTCAGTGAACTAGAAATAAGTGCTTGATTTATGTTAAATCATTTGTCACTTAACAAACAAAACCGCTGACAAAGGTATTTTTACTATAACCCTTCTGCCGTTGAGGAAGAACATATTTTTGCTTATACTTTTTGGAAGCCTTGCCAACTTTATTTTACTTCCAAATGTAGGATAGTATTTTATCATTTCTTCATTGATCTATATTATTTATATGCTATAAATCATTGACTATTTTACATATATTATAAAAACTTATTGTTGGAAACAGGTCCCAAAATCTGGCCATGGACTGACCCCAAAACTGGCCATAAACAATATCTCTGCATCATTGTGACATGTTTGTGATTGCTGATGCCCACGCTGACAGTTGTTGGTTTACCAGAATGAGGGCAAGGAAAACCTGACACACCCGGGGCAGAAAACCACTTAAGGCTTTCTTGAACCACAAAAAATAAGATGAGCGATCTGTGCCTCAAGGACATATTCCTGCTGCCAATAGCTAACTGGAGCCCATCCTTTGTCTCCTGTTTTAGTTAATCTACAATCTATACAAACAATGCTTATCACTGGCTTGCTGTAATCAATATATGGTTAAAACTCTGTTAGTCGCCCTCAGCTCTGAAGTCTGCCAGCCCCCTGATTCCCACTCTGCACTCTATAATTCTCTGTGTGTGTCTTAGGTGCCACTAGCTCTCCTGGATTACAGTCTCCACAACCGAGCTGGCCTTGGCCAGTGGTGACCATATGGGTGGTTCAAACTCAGGTCAAAGGGTCACCAGAGCAATGTTCAGAGAATGTTGAACTACACTGGAGGACACCTGGGTACTCTTAAGCAATCCCCATGGTGAGTAAGAAGGGGAGCTCAGAACGATCAGGGTAACAATGGGACAAATGTGGACTCTGGTTCAAGATTTGTTAATTTTTTCAACCCAGTATTCACCACTGGTGTTATTGTTCAAGGGATGGATGGATTTGTCTTTCACATACTAATTCACAGACTAATGCTAATCCACGTATTAATTCACTCTTTATTTGGATCATATCACTACTATGCTAGGAAATGAGAGAAATCAGATTGTTAAGCTATATGGATATGATACTGGAAAAATTATTGTCCCCCTTACAAAGGCACAAATAAAACAGCCTTTTATGAATAGTTTTACTTGTCAAATGCATTTAGCTGACTTTGTAGGTATTCTCAAAAACCATTTTCCAAAAACAAAATTATTTCAATTTTTGAAATTAACTAATTGCCTCTCCCTAAAATAACTAAATTTACCCTCATTGAAAATGTTAAAAAATATTCACAGATGGGTCACATAATGGTAAAGCTTCTTAATCTGGCATGAAAGGTGAAGTTTTTCAGATGTCCTATACTTCAACTCAAAAGGTGGAGCTTGTAGCTTTAATTGAGGTATGGACTGCTTTTAATATGCCTATAAGTGTGATTTATGATTCTTCATATGTGGTTCATTCCACACAGTTTTTTGAAAATGCTCATCTATGATTCCACACCAATGAGTAACTGATGACTTTATTTACCCAATTCCAAACAGCAGCTAGGAGTGGAATGCACCCACTTTATATTACTATCTTAGAGCTCATATACCCCCTCCAGGGTCTTTGACTACAGAGAATCAAATGGCTGATTGCCAAGTTGCTACTACAATACCTAATGCCAGACAATTTCACAATTTAACCCATGTTAATGCGATTGTTCTCCAGTACAGACACAGTATTACCAGCAAATAAGCTAAAGCTATTATCCAGAAAGGGCCAACTTGCCAAATGGAGCATTCCTTCTCTTTTACAGGAGTAGTTAGTGTTCAAGGATTGGAACCTAATTCTGTTTGGCAAATGGATGTCACACATGTTCCCTCATTTGGGAGGCTAGCTTATGTACATGTATGTGTGGACATTTTTTCTCTCTTTATCTGAGCTACATGATAATCGAGAGAGTCTTCTGTCTGTGTTAAACATCACCTTTTGCAGTGTTTTGTGGTGATGGGCATCCCAGCTTCAACTAAAATGGACAATGCCCCAGGCTATACTAGCCAAGTTCTAGCTATATTCTGTATGGAATATTAAACACATTACTTTTATCTCATATAATTTTCAAGGACAATCCATAGTGGAAAGAATTAATCTCTCCCGGAAGAGCAGTTGCAAAAGCAAAAGGGGGAAACAGGGATTATGAGATACCACATATGAAATTGAATGAAGCATAATTGACTCTAAATTTTCTGAGCCTGTATAGAAGTCAATCAGCCAGCTGAACAGCATCCACAGAAGCCTGCAAAGACAGAAGCAGAAAAAGCGGTTTGATGGAGAGATCTGATAACAGAAAGTTGGGAAATAGGTAAAATAATTAAAGGGGGTAGAGGTTATGCTTGTGTTTCTCCAGGAACAAATCAACTGCCAATGTGGGTGCCGTTGAGACATCTAACGCCCTACTATGAGCCATCTACTCAGGAAGAGGTTTTGGGAGGATCCCACAGACCCATCAGTGGCAGTGTTGTCTAAATTGATGCTGAGGAGGACCCCAACTATCATGAGCAACACCCATCGAACACAGCCATCTACCTGCGGGCAGATCAAGAATATATCTTCAACGGCAGAAGCAAACCTGAGGAAAGTGGGACAACCAGTCACAATGATTAATTTAATGATAGCTCTGATAGCAGTGATCACCATTGCCATGAGTTTTCCTTTAGAAGGGCTGTCACAGTTATACATGCCTTCTAGTTTCATTATTTATCATAATAAATCTGCTCCTATAACTGAAGCATATCACCCTTAAAGACCTATTTGTAAACAGAATTGGACATAACCAGAGAAAATGAATGTACCGGTTTGGGAAAATTGCATTGCAGGACAGGCAAAGGTACTGTGCAACCATTCCTATGGAATCATTATTGAATGGTCCCCTAAAAAGGTGTTTAACTTAAATTGTACCTCTCAGTCTGTGAGCCAAGCCACACTATGTTCAGGTGGTCTAAACAAACTAGCACAATGGTAGAAATGATAAGAAGTATGGCAAGAGTTCCTCTTTAACCATGCTGGTATATTGACACCTCAACATCAAATCATATGGCCTGCTCAAGGAGCTATGTATAAGGATTTGTGAAAACTATTAATGGATCTTAATAAGACCAAAATTTGGGAAAGAATAAAAAAGCATCCAGAAGGATATTCTTCAAACATGTCTTTGGATATTGCGAAACTAAAAAGAATAAATATTTAAAGTATCCCAGGCATACTTGATGTTAACGCCAGGAACAGGAGTGCTTGAAGGGCAGAAAACCACTTAGGGCATTCCTGAACCACAAACAATATCATGAGCCATCTCTGCCTCAAGGACATATTCCTGCTTCAGATAACTAGTGAGAACCCATCCCTTTTTCTTTCATTTTACTGAATCTAAAATCTATAGAAACAATGCTTATCACTGACTTGCTGTCAGTGAATACGTGGGTAAAACTCTTTTCATGACAATCAACTCTGAGGACTCTCAGTCCACAGATTCCCGCTCTGCACTTCATATTTCTGTGTGTGTGTCTTTAATTCCTCTAGCTCCACTAAGTTTGCGTCTCCACGACCGAGTTGGTCTCAGTAGAGTTCATTGAGATTATTTAATTTGGGTGAAAACTTTATTTTATAAAACCACTTTATATTAGGTAAATCATATCATGTCATTCTCTGTAATCATATCCCCCCATATTTTGCATTATGAGATTTGGTTTGTGTGGTGCTTCAAAATCCCTTCTAAACGGTTTACTTCCTGGGATTTCCAGTTACAATGCAACAACCCAGTGTTTCCTCTGAACAACTAAATCACCACAGATATAATGACAAAAAACAAGGACAGGCTCTGAAATGTAGAAAGAGGAAGACAGTTTGTCTGGGGACTTTAGGACTTGAAGGTGATAACATGGTCACTTTACTGGGTTTTCCTATTGTTTTCCATGTACCCCAGATGATGGACTGTAGAAGCTTCCAATCCAGAATCTCCAATATTCAAAGATGAAAAGGACGGCAAGGAAATCCTGTTCTCTCTCAGCCAAAGGACTGGGAGAGGATGACCTAACCACACACAATTGCAGAAAACACTTCTAGGTTAATAACGAAGTTATTCCAAACACTATCAGAAAAAGAAAGAAAAAAGAAAAAAAAAAGTGTATTGCTTTCTGTGGAGCCATGTACAAGACAATTTTTTTTTTTTTAAGATGGAGTTTGTCTTATGTTACACAGGCTGCTGTGCAATGGTATGCAATCTCAGCTCACTCGAAGATTCACCTCCTGAGTTGAAGTGATTCTCCTGCCTTATCCTCCCAAGTAGCTGGGATTACAGGTATGTACCACCACACCTGGCTAATTTTGCATTTGTAGTAGAGATGGTGTTTCTCCATGTTGGTCAGGCTGGTCTCTAACTCCTGACCTCAGGTTATCCATCCACCTTGGCCTCCCAATGTGTGGGGATTACAGGTGTGGGCCATGGTTCGCAGCCAGAGAGAATCTTCTGTCACCCTCCTGGAGAAAGCAGAGGAGAGCATTCCAACTGCCTTGTGTCAACAGACTCCAGTAGCAAGCCGATCACCCAGGATGACCCAACAACAGTTTTTAAAAAGCCAGAGCTAAGTAGGACTGATTGCACTGTGTGTCTTGCCTGCCCTCCCCACTACCCTCCTCTACACTACCCTGTCAGCGGACTTCAGTGGGGCGTTAACCATCTACCACCATCCACCTTCCCAGAAACTAAATAGCTGCAATAAATCTATACTAGTTAGCATTCTGCTGTTTCCCCACACTACAGGTCAGCAGGACTCCGAATTAGCAACTGTACCATCTACAACTGCTCCAAAGACATCAAATATTTTGATATTCATTTAAACAAAAGAAAACAGGTATGAGATCTGTAGGCTGAAACATAAAACCCTGGTTTAAGAAAGCAAATAGAAATAATGAGAGACGACACACTGTTAATGAATAAAAAGACCTAACATATCATGTTAATTTTCCACAACTTGATCTATTATATTTGATGCAATTCCTATCAATATCTCAGCAATGATTTTTTGCAGTCCAAACAAACTTACTTCCTCACAAGGATAGCTAAGACAATTATGAGTATATAAGTATACTTATATAAGTGGGAGAACTCCATCAACAACCTTTCAAAGACTTATCACACAGCTAAAGTTATCATGACAGTTTGGTATTGGTATAGAGATGGATTCATATAAAAATGAAGCAGAAGAGAAAATCCAGGAATAGAGTCACACTGGTGTGGATATGACCAAGTGATATGACATAAATCTGGCATGCAAAAATCAGTGGAGGAAAAACAACCTTTTCAACAAGTGGTGCTAGGACAGGTGGACATCCATAAATTTAAGAAATAAAGCCTTAACACAAACCTTACTCCAAAGAAATTAACTTAAAATGGCTCATGAACTTCAGGGGAATATAAAATTATAGCACATTCTATACAACATTTTCAGACAAAAAGAATCATAAGAGAATTCAAGCCTCTTAGTTGCAGCAAAACGTTATTACATTTGAAACCAAATGCATAAGGCATAAAAAGAAAACTGATAAGCTGGATCACATCAAAAATAAAAACTGCCGCTCTGTGAAGGATCTTATGAAGGCACTAAAAAGCCAGTCTGCTACAGAAAAGAGTAACCTTCCTGCTGATAGCTGCAGACAATGGGATTAGAGCAGTACCCTCTCCGCTGAGAGCAGCAGCTGCAGCAGAGAGCTTCAGAGACCTGCAGAGACATCCAAAAGACTTGCCTGCAGAGAGTAGCTTCCCTCTCTAGAGTGAACACACCATGCGAAGACCTCTCTATTGAAAAGAGTTACCACTCCTTTGTCAGTTATTGCTCCCCACAAGGGGGCACTAGCTGTAGGGGTCGGTCCACAGACACTGACCCAAATGACGGAAGAATGAATCATAAACTGACACGTAGATATTCTGCTTTGCCAGTCCAGCTGAGTGTCCGAGCACCTGCACACCAAGAAAAGTTTGTTAGTGCGGCCAGCCCTGAGCAGCTAGCACTCTAGGCATTTATTTAGTATAAAATTAACAACAGAAGCTCTGAGTCAGCACACTTGTGGATAATTAACATGGCTGAGAGAGTAGTTCTATGAATGAATGAAGCTCAGGTACCATGGTCTAAAGCAAATTCCATTAAGGGGCAATATCCTTGGTCAACCAATATCCCTCCAAGAGGTCAATCTAGCTTAAAGTTGAGTTGATGGAGATAGGGTAAACAGCCCTAAATAAGGAAGTCTCTATTGTCCGTAGTATTTATCCTATGACCTAATGCTCTAAGGTAAGAACTGGCTGCCTTCAGCCGGTTCAATTATTACAAGGTATGTAACCTTTCAGCCTTCCAAAAGATTTGTGATTATTCCTCTATATCTTTCCCTAATATTTCCCTTTAATATTTCTGCCAACGGTTTTCACACTAAATAGAATTCTTCTTCTTCTTTACCCTTCATTTGTCTGTGAACCACATTTTTGCTGCACACAGGAGAAGAACTCAAGCAAAGGCATCATGGCCACAGAAGTTTCTGGCAAAAAAAATTGATACCACAGTGATCCCATAACAGTAACACTAACATTTCTGTGTGAGACTTTTATTTGAAAATTAAACATTTCAGGGTCTGTTAGTAGACTCTGGAGTATACTATGATGTCCTATTTGTTCACTGGTAGCTGGCTTTGTCTGATACCACCCTAAGAGAGGAAAGTGTATGCTTGTCAAGTAGGGGCTCAATTTCAAATTCTCTTCTTCACTTACTTTGACACCCAAGTCAGTGCTCCTCATTACTGATAAATAAATATGCAGATTCCAGCTTCAACCTGGGCATTACTTGTACCTCCATGGCTAGAAGTGGAAGCGTGACTTGTTACCACGTAGCAGGGTTGAAAACTCGAGCAATCTAGTTTACCTTCTCTGATTCCACTCCAGCAGAGGGTTGGGGTGCTTCATTATTGCCTGGTGCTCTCTATCGTCCGACTTAAACTTTGTTGTCCTGGTTAGCTTTTTTGATTTGTTTTGTTTTGTGTTGTCATGTTTGACTAAAATAGGATGGTTATTGTAAAAAGATTTTTTCTTAGTAAGGTGTCCCTCACCTAGCCCTGTGGCTATAGAAGTTTGGTTTGGAGGGGGTGGCATATTTGCCTGTACTTATTTATATTTTTGGGTAACAGTTCCTTCAGGATCAAGTCTGTGATAATACAAAGCAAAAAGAATCCAGGGAACTCACCTATCTTATCACTTGCTGCATCTTAAATTTCCTCACCAGTTTATCTTCATGTTCCTCATTTCCGTCTTATGTTTGCTTTATATATATCATGCAGGGATATTAATTGTACTTATGCGAGGGGGAAAGTACATCTTCTCCATCTACTTTATTACTTAAGTGATGACTCAAGATGAAGAACATCCATGATATTCCTTTTGAGCAGAAAATTGAAAGTAATTTTTGTTGTTGAAATAGTTTAACCAAGTTTAAACTAGATAGAGAATACTTAGGAAAGTACAAAGTATTTGTTTGAATCCTAGAGTAAGTTAGGGTATTTTCTCTGTTAGACTGCTCTGTGATTGATTACATTAAAATCTTGTCAGGATACTCCTCAAAATACAAAGAATTTGCATTGGGTGGGAATGAACAGATATTCTAATCATGCTGATCACTTTATGTTTTGCATTTGCTTACTCTTTTGCTCCTTCTCCCTCCCTCTCCTCCTCCCTGTGATTGTTTTATTGTTGCTTTTATTGTTTGTTTGACACTGCCTTATTCTGGCTTTAAACTTACAATAATGTATTCCACATTTTAACCTGTGTTCACCCAGATTAATCTTTTTATTGTAATATTTTTTTTATTGTATTTGGCATTAGAATTTTTATTGCTGTATGAAGTCTTACTCTGTCATCCAGGCTAAAGTGAAAAGTTAGGATCTCAGCTTACTGTTACCTCCACCTCCTATATTCAATCAATTCTCCTCCCTCAGCACCCTGACTAGCTTGAATTACAGGCAGCCACCACCATGCTTCATAATTTTAGAATTTTAATAAAGGGAGTTTCACCATGTTGGTCTTGAACCCCTGACCTCAGGTGTTCTATATATCTTAGCCTCCCAAAATGCTGGAATTACAGGTATGAGCCACCATCCATGGTCAGAATTTTTTTTAAAGCAATCTTCATATTAACCATTTAACTATGTCTATGACACTACCCTCTGAAAATCCAGTTTGAGAAATAAAAAGTTAATAGCATGTGGACGTAGGTGAAATGAACTTTGCCTTGTGTCATGATCTGCCAGGAAAGGAAATCAGCATTCCCTTTTTAGATCATTAATTCTGAACTTCTCCTACTTATGCACAACTTGAAAATATATGCGTATGGTAAGATGTCACCACTAGGTTTCCATCCTGAGGAATCTGGCTGTCCAAATCCATACTCCATTGCAATTACAGCTGTCCCAGAAAACTGAGAGATGAATCTTGTCAGCCATTAGCTTGTGACACCAAAAGTTGCCTAATCACGTCCTCCTACCAGGTGCACGTGTTTCCTCAATTTTGACAGATTTTTTAAATTAAAAAAAGTGCAAAATTTAAGTATTTTTTTAATTTTTTGCTTTTCTGGTGAATTTTCTTGTTGCTCCATCTGAAGGGACTACAGGCTTCTTTTGTGATGGAAGGGGATGAGTGATTCCTGATAGAGATAAAATAAGGGACATGAGTGTGGAGAAAAGAGGGAGTTAATGGGAGGAGCAGAAGAGAAAATCATATTAAATGTGGGACAATCTAAGTCAAATTGTGGCTGAGCGTTTAGGGGAGCTAAGACAGGTGACTGTGTAGGGAGGAAGAATGCCTTGGTGTTTTCATGGGGAGAAGGTTCATCTAAAGCTTTCCCCTGACTCCAAACTGCAAGCCTACCATTAGTCATAAAAAGTCAACAAACTAAGCAATTTTTTAATAAAAACATAAATGTAAAGTATTCTGTGTCCACTGAGCTACGTAAAAGAATAAGACGTCTGACTGATGTCCTTAGTGACAGCCTGTGATACCCATGTTCTTGCTCCTTCAGCCTCCCAATTAGCTGCTTCTCCATGAAAAGGCCAGTAGGCTAAGATAATTATTCTATTTATTTAATTGTTTTAATGTTTGTTGTAGAGACAGAATCTTGCTATGTTGTTCAGGCAGGCCTCAAATAATAGGCCTGAAGTGATTCACCCACGTTCTACTTATAAATTTCTAATGTTACTGGTGTGAGCCACCATACCTTCCTACTTTTTAAAAACATTTTGTAGAGATGATGTTTCCCTATTTTGTCAAACCGGGTTCAAAATTCCTGACCTCAAGCATTCCTTTGGCCTTGGACTCCCAAATTATTGGAATTATGAATATGAGCCACAAAACCTCATCTAAAATATGCTGTATATTTTTAATTATCACTTAATATTTTATCTAGTAAAGGTAAAGCTTCACACTTAATGATAAAGTGGAATGATGTGTGACACAAATTTATTGGAGAAAGAACCAATTTTTAAATAATAAACACATTTATAATAGACGATTTTAAGTTTTCTAAGAATTTTCTCACAATTACTGCAAAAATGTTTACAGTTTGAAATAATATTTTTTTGGCTAGGAAAATGTAAAGCAGTATAACAGACAACCAAACCAATTATAACTTCCCTATGAATAAAATCCAAAGGCATATACCAGCCTGGCAGGAACAGAAACTACTTTTTTCAAAGTAAAATCCACTGGTAATGAATATAGAAGTAATCTGTACACTAAACAGAGTCATTTATTTTTATTCAGGCAGAAAAATAATTCTGCTGTTTAAATAAAAAGTCCATATACAGTCAAAAACATTTGTAGTTTCAACCTCTTTCTCTTTCACTTTCTTAATAAAATTTTTGTTAGTTTTAGTGATTATCTTGCCACTTCATTAACCCATATTTTAAACTAATGCTTGAGTAAAACATAATAATTTATGTAACAAATGAAAGCTCTTCATATTTCCATACATTAAGGTCCACTATTCTAAGGTACAGGTATCTTAAATTTTTTACGTTATAATAACCAAACCAGAAAGGCAATATATTCGTATGAATTAAGGCTAATGTTTCCATGAGCAAAACTAAAGGAAAACTGAAGAAAAGTATTAAACGCATGTTGATGACTTGAAAGGAATCCTACAAGCCAAACACACGTTATTTTTATTATTAAGAAGCTAACCTAAAAGATTACCTTGAGCAGGGTTTAAATAAACACCATTACATATAAGCAGTTCTTTCACGAACTGCAAATACTCTCAACTTTGTTGCTTTAATTTATGTATAAATGTCATGTTTTGTTAGTATACACTTTTCCCAAAGACTGATGACATGATGATGTGATGTGGTCTTGTAAGAGTTAGCCATCGTATATATCTTATCATCTCATTATCTTTATCTATCATGTTCATTTGTTTATAGTTTAAAAAGTATATAAGCATTTTACCACTTCTTCTGCCATCTATATGACATGCAATTCAGTGTGTGATCAAATACATTTATGTACTCTCCACCAAAACACTGATTTTAAAATTTTATTTTTCATTATTCATTTTAAATTCTGCTAAATCATTATCACCAAATTTATACTAGGAATCTTGGTCAACATCCTATCTTTTCTGAATAATATAAGAATAATAATGTCCATTGCCTGCCTGACCACCGTGTACAGGCAAGCACACCTGCAAGTCTGTATTTTGTGATCTTTGTAGTTTTATTTTCAGGTTACACTTTCTGTTGACCCAATTGATTTTCTGATTTAACATTGCTCTGTTCCATATTTGCAATGCCTGCTACTGTGTAACGTCCCATATCCAGCTCCAAAGGAAATTCGAAATAATTACTGAATGTAATTGCATGTTTTTTAGTCACACTCAAATCATTTGTGATGGCCACAAAAAACAAAAGAAAATTATTTAAATAGCATGTGTTTAGTTGTGTTAACATACCATAAACAGAGAACATGTACAAATGTTCTCATATCCTGTCTTCAAAAAAATAAATAAGTAAATAAAAATAAATAGATAATTGTAAATAAGTATACAGTGAATATGGGATTCAGAGGGCAGAAAGAGTGTGCTGACTGGTCAATGGCTGGAGATGGGTGAAAAACATAAAGATGTCTAACCCTAAAAATAATGCCTAATGCTACTAACGCTGAAAGGCAAACAATAACCCTCAAGCCGTAATCCTAATCCTCAAATAAACTCAACCTGCACCATTAACAAAACACATCCCTAACCCTACATATAAATCTACCCCTACCAATAATCCTAAACATACGCCTACACCTACCCCAACACTAAACCTAACCAAAATCCTAAATCTACCCTAAACCCTGACACTCACCAATCCCTAACCTAAATACTAAACCCAACCCTAAATCTAACACTAAATCTAAACACTGAAACTTAACCCCTAACTCTAACTCTAACCCCTAAAGCTACGTTGAAACCTTACCCTAAAAGCAACCTTAACTTTAACCCTAAAACTAAAACTCTAACCTTAAAAATATAACCCTAACATCTAACCAATATCCCTAATCCAAATTTCTACCACCAACCTTTCTAACCGAACATTGACCATACCCCTAACCTTAAAACCCTGACACTAACACTATTCCTAACTCTAATACACAAACTCAAATGCAAACCCAACCATAACGCTAACTTTTACTGCAATGTCAAAACCAACCCAGTCTTGGCCAGTCGCAGTGGCTCAAGCCTGTAATCCTGGCACTTTTGGAGGCCGAGATAGGCAGATCACAGGTCAGGAGATTGAGACCATCCTGGTTAACACGGTGAAACCCCGTCTCTACTAAAAAGTACAAAAAACTAGCCGGATGAGGTGGCAGATACCTGTAGTCCCAGCTACTCGGGAGGCTGAGGCAGGAGAATGGCGTAAACCCGGGAGGCGGAGCTTGCAGTGAGTCGAGATGGAGCCACTGCACTCCAGCCTGGGTGACAGAGTGAGACTTCGACTCAAAGAAGAAAACCAACCCAGACCTTAAACCATAACCCTAAACTCAACTGTAACCCATAACCCTAAACCTGACACAGAAACTGATGGTGAACATTACCCTGAGCCAACCCTAACCCAGCACAAAAATAAACTTGAACCCTAACACAAAAACCCTATTGCTAAACTCTAACCCTACCACTTCCACAATGGCTCACCAAAACCCTAACCCTAAAACTAGCCCTATAATTCTAACCCCAACACTATAACATTAAGCCAAACTCTAAACTTAACCCAAACTCAAAAATTCTAACCTGAATCTTAGTAATAAACCATAATCCTAACCATAACCTATGCCAACCCTACCACAACCCTAACCACAATCCTACCCCTTAACCATACCCCTAATGGTAAACGCTATTTCTAACCCCAACTCTAAATAGTTAACTCTAACACTAAACCATCTACATTTGACACTGTAACTCTAAGCACTGAAACCAAACACTATCACTAACCCACTCCAAACCCTAATCGTAAATAATTATCTGTAAACTTAAACCTTAATCCAACCCTAACCCTAATGCTAAACCTAAACATAAGATCTAACCCTGACCTTGACCCTAACTGCAAACACAACACCAACCACAAACTAAACACCACCACTAATCCCAAAACCCTAAACATAATATAAAACCCTAAAGGCTAACCCATAACAATAAACCCTAAACCTAAACTCTAATGTCTTATGCTGAATCCAGACACTGACCCTAACACTAATCAAAGCCTAAATCTAAGCCTAACCCTAACCCCAATTCAAAAGTTAACCCAATGCCATAACCCTAAATTTCTAACCCTAAGCCTAATCACTAAACATAGCCCTATCCTTAACAGTAACACTAACACTAACACTAACACTAACACTAATACTAACCCTAACCCTATCCATATTCCAACCTCAACTTAACAAAAAGCTAACACTATCCCTTAGCCAAGCCATCAGTTTGAACCATGCCAGGGATAAAGCTGAAATGATCGTGGTGGATAAGCATGATGATGTGCTGCTGGATTCAGTTTGCCACTATTTTATTGAGGATTTTCACATCAATGTTATTCAGGGATATTGACCTGAAATTTTATTTTTTGGTGTGTCTCTGCCAGGTTTTAGCATCAGGATGATGCCGCCCTTGTAAAATGTTTTAGGAAGGATTTCTTCTTTTCATATTGTTTGTAATAATATCAGAAGGAATGGTACCTGCTCCTCTTTGCATCTCTGGTAGAATTCAGCTATGAATCTGTCTTGTCCTGTCTGGTCCTGGATTTTCTTTGTTGATAGTCTATTAGTAACTGCCTCAATTTCAGAACTTGTTAATGGTTTATTCATGGATTTAACTTCCTCCTGGTTTAGACTTGGGTGGGTGTATGTGTTCAGAAATATATCCATTTCTTTAGACCTTCTAGTTTGTTTGCATAGAGCCATTTAAAGTATCTGATGGTAGTTTATTTCTGTGGGATCAGTGGTGATAATCCCTATGCCATTTTTATTGCATCTATTTGATTTTTATCTCTTTTCTTCTTTATTAATCTGGCTGGTGGTCTATTTATTTGTTGATCTTTCAAAAAACCAGCTCATGGATTTATTGATTTTTAAAATGACTTTTTGTCTCTATCATCTTCTGTTCTGTTCTGATCTTAGTTATTTCTTGTCTTCTGGTAGGTTTTGAATTCATTTGCTGTCGCTTCACTGGTTCTTTTAATTTTGATGTTAGGGAGTCAATTTTAGATCTTTCCTGCTTTCTCTTGTGGACATTTAGAGCTATACATTTTTCTCTACACACTGCTTTCAATGTGTCCCAGAGATTGTGATATGTTGTGTCTTCATTCTCATTGGTTTCAAAGAACATTTTTATTTCAGCCTTCTTTATTTACCCAGCAGTGACTTAGGAA
The DNA here is from genome assembly GCF_024542745.1 of Macaca thibetana thibetana. Taxonomy (NCBI): domain Eukaryota; kingdom Metazoa; phylum Chordata; class Mammalia; order Primates; family Cercopithecidae; genus Macaca; species Macaca thibetana. The sequence continues at coordinate 2,441,519 of NC_065599.1, read as the reverse complement.
CAGGGTGTGCAGTTTCTATGTAGTTGTGCCATTTTGAGTACATTTCTTGATCTTGGGTTCTAATTTGATTGCACTGTGGTCTGAGAGACTCTTTGTTACAATTTCCATTCTTTTGCATTTGCTGAATAGTGTTTTACTTCCAATTGTATGGTCAAAGTTTGAATACATGTTATGTGACACCAAGAAGAATGTATATTCTGTTGATTTGGGGTGGATAGTTCTGTCAGGTTGTCTATCAGGTTTACTTAGTTCACAGCTGAGTTCAAGTCCTGAATATCCCTGTTACTTTCCTGCCTCATTGATTGCTGCCTGTTCTTTTCTCTGGATGCTTCATCCCCCAGAGGCACCTCTCAGATGCCAGTCAGTGCTCTGCTGTATGAGGTGTCTCTCAGCACCTACTGGGAGGTGTCTCCAAGTCAGAATATACAGAGGTCAGGGGTCCACATGAGAAGGTAGTCTGACCATTAGCAGAGCCGGAAGGCTCCCATGGGAGGTCTGCTTCTCAAGCGGCAGCCATCAAGCAGAGCCATCAAGCAGGAATGTTGAAGCCCGCGGAAGCTGTATTCATGGCTGCCCCTTCACCCACCTGCTGTGTCCCAAGGAGATGGAGGTTTTATTTGTGAGCCCCTGACTGGGGCTATTCCCGATTTTCAAAAACACCCTACCCGGAGAGGAAAAATCTGGCACTCTGACCACATCTGCCTTGCAGAGCTGTAGTTGGCTCCACTCAGTTGAAAGTTTCCTGCAGCTTTGTTTACACCATGAGGGTAAAACAGCCTACTCAAGATTCAGCAATGGCAGATGCTCCTCCCCCCACCAAGCTCCACTGTCCCAGGTCTATGTGAGACTGCTGCTGTTCTGGCAGCGTACCTCAACGCAGGAATCACTCACCTTCTGTGTCAGTCTCTCTGGGAGCTGCAGTCTGGAGCTGTTCTTATTCAGCCGTCTTGCCAGCAATTCAGCCTGTTTCTTTTCTTTTTTCCTTATTTTTGATGAAGGAGGCATTAACTGGAAATGTAAAACTATGCACATTCTAGAAGAAAGGGCACAAAGAAATTTATGTGATCTTGGGTTTGGTCATAAGAGTTAAAAACTGACACCAAAGCCAATCAGTAATGGTAAAAAATAATAATCTACGTTTTCTCATAGTACAAGTTTATACTCTGAGTAAAATCTTGTTCAGGAAATAGATCAGCGACAGACTGAAAAGAAATAGCTGCATAATACAGACCTAAGCATGGGCTTGCACTGAAAATACATAGGTCCTGAAACTCAAAATTAAGAGAGACTACCCAATTAACAATGGCTAAAGAGCTGAACTCACTAATGAAAATACATAGATGGCAAGTAAACAAAAGATACAAAAGATGGTCAAACTCAAATATCTTTAAGGGACTGAAAATTACAACAATGCAGTAGAATGGCCTGTGTATACTTGCTGGAACTAAAATTAAATTAAGAAAATTAAATTAATTTTGGCATTGTTCTCCCAATAATTAGACTAATATGCACAAGGAAGAAAACCAAAATTATGAAGTAGTTGAATAATAGGATTAAACAATTTTGTACTACATTCCGTTGAAAGAGTAAAAATTCATTTCACATATACAGGCGTGTTAAAAAAAATACACTCTTCATACACAATTTAATGAAGCCAGGAAAGACAAAGAGGCCAAATAGTCACTGCTCACCTAAAATAATTACTCATTTTCTGACACCATGTAGAAAATGAGTATCTAGAGTCCTTTCATTCCTTCAGCAATACCCAAAGAGAAACTCTAAAGCAATAACATTCTTAACTGCATCTATGAGAAATAAGACTAAATAAAAATAAATGACTTAAAATTAAATTTTAGAAATTAAATTTTAGCTGGGGTGTAGTGACTCATACCTGTAATCCCAGTAGTTTAGGAGGCTGAAATGAGTAGATCACTAGAGCCCAACAACAACAGCAACAACAACAACATGCACACACACAAAATGTTAGCCAGGCATGGTGGTACACGCCTATAGTCTCAACTATTCAGGAGATAGAGGTGGGAGGATAGCTTGGGCAAAGGAATTAGGCATAGGACTTTTTTGCCTTGGGACTTTTATTTCTCTGTATCCTGACCCAAGCTCTTTGGGAGGCTGATTCCCAGGAGTAATCTTGTAGACCAACCCCAGCAAAAGATTACAAACTATGACCTCAGCAGAATGGACTTGAGTTCCAGTCAATATTCCTGCTGATTGACTACAGTAAGAAAGGTCAGAGGGAAGACCATGGAACCTACAGGCCTTGAGTGCACCCAGTGTTCAATTATGTGTTGCAGGTGAAACCAGGCACTGAGCCAGCTTTGGCTGTCTAATTACTCTAGCCATGAAAGGCTGCTCATTAGGCTCTCCCCTAGTGCTACCAGGGCTGAAGCTATCATAGACTTAAAGATTGTAATTTCCTTCTTCTCATTGCCCTGAATCTCTGGACAGGCTTACTGTGGAAAAAAAGCTTCCAAACGAAGCCAAACCATGAACACTGAATTACACACCTACCTCACAGCACAGACATGGATGTATAGTCACAAGGATTAGGATCGATGGGAGAAACATGATGGCATCAAGTGGTCAAAATAAGGTACTAGTGGTGACTGAGCCAAAAGAGATGGGCATGGACATATAGTGTGACAAGGAATTCAAAATAGTTATTTTAAGACAATGCAGTGGACTTCTGGAAAACACAAACAGTTCCAAAATGTATCACAAACTTACTCGAGAGATTAAAATAATGGGAGAAAAAAAAGAAACAGAAATCTTGAAGAATAAAGCACAACAAAATTAAAAATGCAATTGACAGCAGTGACAAGAAATGTGGTCAAGCAGAAAAACTCAAAGACAGGTCAACTGAAATATACAGTCAGAGGAGAAAACATAAAGAAGATTCATAAGATTAATGGGATAACATCCAAAGAGCAAATATACCAGACCCTGGTATTCAAGAGTGTGGTAAAGCTGGGTATGATGGCTCATGCCTGTATCCCCAGCACGTGGGGAAGCCAAGGTGGGTACATAACATGTTGTCAAGGGCTTGAGAGCAGCCTGCCCAACATGGTGAAACCATTTCTCTATTAAAATACAAAAATTAGCCAGGGAAATTGGTGGACATCTGTAATCCCAGCTACTCAGAAGCCTGAGTCAAGAGAATCACTGGAACTCAGGAGAATCACTGGAACTCAGGAGAATCACTGGAACCCAGGACATGGAGGATGCAGTGAAGCACAGTCATACTATTGCACTCCAACCTGAGAGACAAGAGCAAACCTCCATCTCCAAAAAAAAAAAAAAAAAAAAAAAAAAAAAAAAAAAAAAAAAAAAAAAGGGTAGAGTAGAAGGCTTATTTAGAGAAATAATAACAGAAACCTTTCCAAACTTAAAAAATATATAAATATTTTACTACTGGAATATTGACGTCTTCCAATCAGATTCAGTTTCAATAAAAATATTCCCATGACTTAATAAAATCAAACCATCAAGTGTCTAAGAAAAAGAGACGATACAGAATTAAGCAGGAGAAACAAAAGAAAGTATTATATCAGGAACACACCCATGTAAGTAATATCGGCACGCATATAACAGAAATGTTAATAAATCCAAAGGAAGAAAAAAAGTTGAAGATAATGATAAAAAACTTCAGCACCTTACTTTCAGCAATGAATAGACAATGCAGACAGAATTCAATAAGTACACACTGGATTAAAATGCCCTGTAGGACAAATGCTAAAAACAGTTACTGAACCAACTATCCAAGAGCTATAGAATAAACATTCTTCTCCACTGCATACAGGGAACATCTTCCAGGATATATCATACATTATGCAAAAAATCACATCTTAATGAATTTGAAAAGATCAAAGTCACATCAAGTGTATCTTCTGAAATCACTAACTCACGAGTACGTCAAAATTAAACAACTAACTCTTGAACAACCAATGAGTCAATGAAGATATTAAAGAGAAAACGCTGTATTTCTTGAGACAAAAATAGAAACACAAGACACCAAACGTACGGGATACAACCAAAGCAGACTTAAGAGGGAAGTTATGGCAATAAATGCCTTCCTCTAAAATAAGATATCAAATACAAAGCTTGATGTTTCAATCAAGGAATTAGAAAAACAAAAAGCTAAACTCAAAAGTAAAATAATAAAATAAAATAAAATCATGATAATAATCAAAAGGCCCTAATAAAGAAAATAAGAGCCAAAAAAGAGATACAATAACTGATACCAAGAAACAAATTAAAGGTAAGAAATCAAAGCAGCAATAAAAAGTCACCTATTAAGGAAGAACCCAAAACCTGATGTAGTCACTGTTGCATTCTACCTAACACAAAAAAAGCAACTACTGCCACTTTTTTTTTTTTAACTTAGTCAAAACAAAAACATAAAGCAAAAAAGGAAGATATGGGAATGGTTCCAACTCATTCCATTGGGAAGGCATTATGTTGATTACAAAACCAAACAAGGATGCAGAAAAAAGAGAAAACTATGGGTCAATATATCCGTAAACATAATGTAAAAATCCTCAACAAAATATTGAGAAAATAACTTACAATGCACATTTAGAAAATCATGCACCACGATGAAGTGAGATTACAGGGATGTGGGAATAGTTTAGACCCAAATAACCAGCTAATGCAATATATGATAAACTGTTAGCTAATATCACACTCAATGAAAGTTAAAAGTTGAAAGCTTTGCTGTGAAGATCTGAAAGAAGGCTGGGATGTTCACTTTCACTACTTATGTTAACATAAAACTAAAAGTCCTTAGCCAGAGCAGTTAGACAAGAGAAAGTAAGAAAAGGTACCTGAATTGGAAAGGAAGAAGTAAAATTGTCCATATATGCTAATGACATCATATGGAAATCCCTAAACTCACCATTAAAAAGTAGTTAGAACTATTTCAGAAAGTCAGTAAAGTTTCACTTTACAAAATCAACATATACATTTCCGTAGCGTTTCCATACACTAATAGCAAAATACCAAAACAAACAAACAAACAAACACACAAACAAACAAACTTAAGAAAACACTGTCATTTACAACAGCTGTGGGGGATTAAAAGGAGTAAATTTAATGAAGGAAGTAATAAACATCTGCATTCTGAAAACTATGAAACCTTAATCAAATGTTAAAATGACATAAATAAATGGAAAGATATCTATGTTCATTGTCTGGAGAAAGTCATATGGTTAAAATGTTCATATGATCCAAAGTGGTGCACAGATTGATTGCAATCTCTGTCAAAACACCAATGTCATTTTTCACAGAAGGTGAAAAAAATAAAAAATTAATACGACATCACAAAAACAATCAAACACTAGAAAACCCTGAATAGCCAAAGCAATCCTGAAGATGGCAATGCGGTTTGGGAGTGAATCCACAAAACTGGAGATGTCTCAATGCTATAAACCAATACAACAGAATACAGTGAACAAAAATAAATTTTCACCTGTAGAGCCAACTGATATTCTGCAGAGGTGCCAAGAACACAGTATGAGGAAACATCCGTCTCTTCAATAAGCGGTGCTGAGAAAGCAAGAGAGCTACATGCAGAAGAATACAATTTGAACCCTATCTCTCACCACATAGAAAAATTAACTCAAATGGATTAAAAAGCCTAGAGCAGTGCTGTGCACCTATAGTTGCAGATACTCAGGGGTCTTAGACAGGAGGATCACCTGAATCTAGGTGTTCAAAGCTGTAGCATGAAACATTTATGCCCCTGCACTCCACACTAGGCAATAGAGTGAGACATCACCTAAATGAATATATTTTTTAAAACATTTAAAAATAAAGAAGTAATGAAAACATCAAACTGTCAAATTAGCAGAATAAATCACAAAACACATTTAATGACCTTGGTCTGGGCAAGAATATTTTTTGGATAAGACTTCAAAAACACACAAAAACACACAAGCAGAAAAATGAGGTTACATCATACTAGAAAACTTCCACACAGCAAAAAATAAAAATAAAATAAAATGAATCACCAGAGTGAAAGACTGAGAGCTAGTGTTTGCAAACTGTACATCAGAAAAGGGGTTAATCAAAATACACAAGGAACTAAAAACAGATTAAAAAGAATAAGAAAATAATAACCCAATTAAAAATAAGTATCTTCTGTTTTCAAAATAATATATATACACAGCTAACAGGTGCGTGTGTGGGGGTGGCTGTGGCTGTGTGTATGCATATGTATGTGTGTGTGTAAAACGTTTCTCATCATCACAGAATTTCAACCTCTACCTTCCAGTTTCAAACGATTCCACTGCCTCAGCCTCCTAAGTAGCCGGGATTGTAGGCGTGTGCCAACACGTCCAGCTAGTTTTGTATTTTTAATGGAGATAGGATTTTACCATGTTAGCTAAGCTGGCCTCTAACTGCCAACCTCAGGTGACCTGCCCACCTCGGCCTTTCAAAGTGCTGGGATTAGAGGTGTGAGCCACCACGCTTGGGCTATTGCACAAAATTTATAAAATTTCTTAAATCAACCTTGCAAAAACGAAAAAGTTGGCCAGGCACGATGGCACATACCTGTAATCCCAACACTTTGGGAGGTGAAGGTGGGTGGATCATGAGTTCAGGAGCTTGAGACCAGCCAGGCCAATACAGGGAAACTCCATCTCTTCTAAAAACACAAAAATTAGCTGGGCGTAGTGTTGTGCACCTGTAGTCCCCGCTACTCCGCAGGCAGAGTCGGGAGAATCCCTTGAACCTGGGAGTTGGAGGTTGCTGGGAGCTGAGATCAAGCCACTGCACTCCAGCATGGGTGAGAGAGCGAGATACTGTCTCCAAACCACAACTACAGCCACAAAATTAGGTATGTTTTTACTATACAGAGTTTTAGTGGTTCTAATATTGTCAGGAGCTTTGCTTATTTGTTAAGTTTTCTGGCTGATATGTGGTGCATTTTTTTGTTGTTTCTGCCTAAGTCCTTTTCTTTCAGGAGATTCAGTCAATTAAACTTAAAATAGTTCCAGAGTATGGCCCAAAATCACTTCATGCATTGTCACGAGGATTAACTCTTTGGCTTTGCAGGAGTGGTTATTGCCCTGCTAGTGTTACTTTGCCCTTGCTATTACTAATTTTTATTTGCGTAGAAGATTAAATCGTGAGGTTACGTATTTTTGCATGTATTTACAAACTTCTGCACTTACCTTTATGACAGTTAATGCTTATCTCCATCAACTTCTAATTCTAAAAAATTTATATAATTTTTCATACATTTTACTATCTTGGAACTCTAAATGCATATCTGAATGAAATTAGTTCTTACAAAATTTCGAGTACTTGTGAAAATCAGTATAGTAACAGACAGGAGTCATATGGAAATGAAATGATTAGCTATGTTTTGATATTCCAAATCACAGTTACAAATTTAAGGTTGTCTTAAATCTACCACTAATATATTAAATCATGTCAGTTGACAAATAAAATTTATGAGATTATTTTCAAGCCATACACTCCTCTAACTCACTCTGCTCTCATTCCTTAATTTAAGGTTATATTTCTATCCCTCATAACTATTTAGAATGCTCTTTAGGCTGAATGAGAACAATATTAAAATGAATAGAAAAAATTACTTTCTTAATGCCATTTGCATTTTTGAAAAACTATCATTACCTTATTATGACTGGTAAAAATTTCGTAGGAACATTTTCAGAAGCGTAAAAACTAAATAAATCTAAACAGGGACACATTTCTGTTAGAGGAACGATGATTATCACATCCTTAATCTTGTTTGGGAGCTATTTATATTCTATTTACTTGTTGGAGACAGAGAATGAGAGATATTTCTGTCCCTTACCTCAACATAGGGCCTAAAGGAAGAATGCACCAAAAAAAGTAATGCAGCTTTATGTCTCCTCAAGTCTTTGTTGAAAAAACATGGGGGTATTTTGATCCAAAATTACCTCCACAACAGCAAATCTCCTGCCAAATAACATCAGAATCTGTCACTAGCTTTTCAATTACTTTCAAACATATACAAAGCATAGGTGGCTTCACCACAGTCGAGAACAGTTGAGCAGGGAATGCTGAAAGGAAAGCTCCTATGGGGTCTGTGCCCAAGGACCATTTGTTCTTCCAAAGAGAAAACTCCCCCTGTACTTTATTTATCAATCTCTTCAAACGCTGTGTCCATTCTCAGCATGCTCCTAATTCAAACTCTTCTTGTCAGTGAATCCAGTATAGTTTGGTATCAAATCCAAACAGAAGAAAACAAGATTCTGTATAATTCACTATTCATGGAAAATGTAAAAATGTAAATATGGATCACTAATCACACACACACACAAATCTATGTCTTGTTTAGGAAATATTGAACCACCACTTGACAGAATTTAGTCAATTAAAGCATTTGACATAATTTAGTCAGTATGTCAAATAGCTTGACATTTTATTTCTTCAGCAAATATTGTTTTAAGGAAATAAACAATAAAACTTCTATGAGGCATTAAGTACGTCTTAACACCAACAGGATAGTCCTGTCTTCAAGCAGCATGAAAAAAGGTGTCTATTTCTCATAAGTTTTCTTTTTGTGCCCTTCAGCTGATGTCTGCTGCTGACATCAAGTAAAACAAAACAGTAGAAGGTCTAAGCCAAGTCTAACCATGATGACACTAAAAAAACTCTCTCTCAGGTGTTTCTGATTGAGAAAGGAATACAAAATGGAGAACCCTTTAAGTTCTGCTTATGGTTAGATATTGGTCGTTTTGCATTTAAAGTAGTTTCTTGGCTTGATTTAATGCTATAAAGTTATTAATAAGTAAAGTTTCAATTTAAAAAGATATGAAATCCAGACTTTGCATGGTTATAGAAGATCTAAATTCCACTTTGCTGGGGGAGGTGGGCATGAAATAGCTCACATTAGGTTCTTTCTAGACAAACTGCCAGAGAAAATTACTGATATACTATGAAGGTCAATGTGTGGAAAGCAATATTCAACAAAAATGAATAAGAAGGAAGATAAAAGGCAACGCTATTTTTAAATCAAGTAAATATTGGAAAATAATTAGACAGAAACCTTTTCTGACTACAACTACTGTTAATATAATAAAAGGGCATGAAATATATAAGAATCTAATGCAAATTACCAGAGAGAAAACATAATATTTCCCCAGGAGATGTTGGTTGTTTGTTAAAATATATCAATTGGAAAATAGAAGTAGTAGTTTAAAAAAGTGGAGGTTAGGAATCAAGAAGTTACCTATGCTATTTTCATTTGATAAGATGTTCATTTCCTGAACTTATTTGGAGTGCTTTTATTCTCATAACTTACCATAAATATCCTTTCCTCCTATTTGTTAAGTTTTATCCGACAGAGTATTATATTTCTCAAATTCTGTTGTTAGTCAGATCTAAATCACACATTTATCTATATGCACTTATTTATTCAAAGACAAAACTTTTATCATATTTTAAAATGCATCCTTCTGTACCCAACCCATCAATATGATTGATCATCCTTTCCTCTTTCATGTAATTTATTTTATTCTCTTTTACACTGCTCTGATTTCCTAATCACACATGTATGAAAAACTCCATATTTTACGATCCACAACAAAACTGTGTCTTTTGGTATTAATCTTTTTCTCTGCTTTTAATTTCCACAGAGAATTTCTATTATCTATTTCCTTTCCATATTCTGTCTCAGGTTTTATCCCAAAACACTGAAGTCATATTCCTTTCTCAAAGGTCATCAGTGTCACCCTAATTGCTGAAGTTAAAATGATACCTGGTGTGATCTTCATTCTAAAAGGTTCACAGACATGATTTCTATAACAGACTTATTATTCAGTCTTCTTATTAAACTGTGAAGACTGAAGCAGTAAATGGTTAAGTAATTAGTCTAAATTATTTATCCTGGTGGTTTTTTTAAATCAAACTAGATAATTCTGTCTGCTTCTATTTATATATAACAATAATTAAAAGGTAAATTAAATTCTTCAGGTGTACGCTGAACAATTTATAATTTAATGCTGGTATTGCCACCTTCTTTCTAGATTCTGAGTTTTGCTTCCTTATAAAAAAATGTTTAATTTTAGGGGCACATTTATAGGCATTATTTATAAGTAAAGCATCATCCCAACTACATCGTCATTTCCGCAGTTTCGCTATGTAGAATAGAGAAAGCATTCTTTCATGCTGAATTCCAATTTTGAGTTTAGCTTGTATTGTTTTTCAGTTTTTCACTTCCCTGCCACTTTATGTAACTGGGGTCCATTCAGTACTTTTGTCTGTGTGTTTAACTTGCATATACATTCCCGCTAAGGCTTGCAGGGCTCAAAATTTTGACCAAGGTTTCAACAGCTTTTTAATTGAGAGATAACTCACAAACTATCACAATTAGCAGTTTTAACATACACACTCCGTGATTTTCAAGGTGTTCACAAAGATGTACAGACATCACCACTTTTTAAATGCAGAAGATATCCATCACTTAAAAAAAAAACACTTCTGCACACATTACCATTCAATTCCTGCTTCCCCATTTCCTAGAGCCCTTGACATCCAATATGCCATTTTCTGTCACTATAGATTTGTCTATTACAGACACTTAATACAAATGGACTCATACAATGTGAAGCTCCTTGTGACTTCCAGCCTTCTGTTGTAGATTATCTTCAAGGGAAAATGTATAACAAACACCTATGAAAGATAAAACTAATGCTTCCTTCTGAGGCAGAGGTTATTTTCTTTAAAATGCTGGAATTTCCTAAGCTTGAGATTTCTGTAAAAGGCTTGCTACTATGTTCTATTATTAAGCCAAGCATACTGAGGCAAAAAAGTTTCAGAATTTTCTCCAAATTCTTTATCTTGGTAGTTTCATTGTAGAATATATGGATTTGCATCAATTATGTCAGATATATGGTAAGGGAATGTATGATGCAAATGAACTACAAGGTTACCATTGGCCTAGGTCCACCTCCACATCAGGAGCAGATGGAAACATTTATGTTGTGAGTAATGCTACTACAAATATTCCTCTACAAATTCTCATAAACACACCTTAATTTTGGGGAAATATGCTAAATGTGCATCCAATTATTTGAGAAACTCCTAGAATGTTTTCTAAAGAAACAACCTCACTTTATGTTCCCACTAGCAAATGGATGAGGTTCTCAATTTTTCCATGTATTCACAAATATCTGTCATTTCATTCTGATTACAGGACATCCTATTCAATAAAAGTTTGTATCTTATTGTGGTTTGATTTTCATTTTTCTGATACCTAATTATCTTTTCATATGCTTAGCTCTAGATTGGATGTGACAATAATAATAATTTTAAAAATTAGCTGGGTGTGGGTGGCAGGCACCAGTAATCTCAGATACTCGGTGGCAGGCACCAGTAATCTCAGATACTCGGGAGGCTGAGGTAGGAGAACTGCTTGAATCCGGGAGGCAGAGGTTGCAGTGAGCTGAGATTGCACCATTGCACTCCAGCTTGCATGACAAAAGTGTAACTGCATCTCAAAGAAAAGATTGCAGAAATTTTATATGAGATCTCATTTTTTCTCTAACTTTCTGCTGTTCTAACATCCTGTCATTTTCTCTATCTAATAAGTCGAGCCTATAATACATTTTCTTTTGCAGGGTAATGTTAAAACACACGTGAAATGCATGCTGATTAGCAGATATAAAGAGGCCACAGTGAGGTAAGAAAAGTGTTATGGGTCTTTCATTTCAGAAACCGTTCATCTCAAAAAGGTCAACATCACTAATTTTTAGGGAAATGTAAACCCAAACCACAATGAGATATCATCTGAGGCCAGTCAAAATGCAGATTACTAAAAATCCAGGGTACGACAGATGGTGGTGAGTTAGTTCAGCCCTAGGAATGCTTTACACTGTTGTTTGGAATGTAAATCAGTACAGACATTGTGGAAAAGTGTGTAGTAATTCATCAGATATTGAGAACAAGAAATACTATTGGACTCAGCAATTTCATTCCTGCGTATATAGCTCCCCTTCAAAATAAGTCAATCTATTTTAATAATACATGCATGTGTGTGTTTATTATAGCACTAATCACAGTAGCAAAGACATGGAATTAAGTCAAATGCCCTTCAGTAACAGACTGGATAAAGAAAGCAAGGCACCTATACATAATGAAATAACATGCAGTCATTCAAAGGAAGGAGATCATGTTCTCTGACAGGAGATGGATGAAGCTGGAAGCCATCATTAGCAAACTAATGCAGAAACAAACAAACAAAAAAAACAAATACTGCATGTTCACAATCATTAGATGTTCACACTGAACATTAAAGACACATAGACACAGGGAGAGGAACAGCATTCAACTTCGTCTGTCAGGGGGCAGGGAAACAAAAGAGCTTCAGGGTAAATAGCCAATCTATGTGGGACTGAATGCGTAAGTGATGGGTTCCTAGATGCCGTGAACAATCACGGAACAATTTTACCTATGAAATAAACTGGTATGTCCTGCGTATGTACCCTAACTTAATATAAAACAAAACTGAATACATTAAGTGACAATAAAAAGCTTTCTTTGTGTAAAATTGAGGTTATACTAACTTTGAAACGTATGCTGCACTTTAAAACATTTTTGTAATTACAATTCAGAGTTGCACAAACTGCATTGAAAAATAAGTAAGTAGTACATATCAATTCTTAATTGATTAAATTTATTTTATTTTTATAAAGGAATCTCATGCTGTCTCTTTGAATTGGGTACAGCAGTGCAGCCTTGGCACACAGCAACCCCCTGCTTTCCAGTTTCAAGTGATTATTCTGCCTCAGCTTCTTGATTAGCTGAAACTACAGGTGAGTACCACCACACCTGATGGGGTTTCACCATATTGTCCAGGCCTGTCTCAAGTTCCTGGCTTCAAGTTTACTGCGTGCCTTGCCCTCCAACAGTGTTGGAATTACAAGGGTGAGGCACCATCCCTGCCCCTTAATTGAATTTCTAATTTAAAAAAATCCATCTTGCAAAAACCTATGTTTATATCATATTTTTGATGAGCTTCTTTATATGTTTCATAATTCAATAAAACAACATAATTTTATTATATTTTCTTTTTATTGAAGATAAATTTATTTCCATTAGTATGTAACTAAAAGTATATTAATTTAGAATGTTATTTTTCTCTTGGGTAATGTTCTCAGGTTTTAAACTTTTCTTCAAAAATCTAATTTTGGAAATGAATTATGTTTATTGATTGTTCTCAGGTTTTTTTAATGATTTTTCTTTGGAACAAAATGCAAAATTGCTTCAAGATACAATGAGATGTTTAATTATGTCAAATAAACATAAAAGTGTTTTCTTGAAAAGACATATTTTTCTTAACACGTTTTCTGCTAATAATATGTGAATTCTTTTTCTAACTTACTATGAATTAATTGATGTTGTTATCTTCCCTGAATCAAAAGTTTATCTGTAATTTATAAGAAGTAAAGAACTGCTAGCAGAGACTGCTCTTCCAGTCTATAGCTCTCCCATTACCATCAATCCTGGTTTTGATCTACTTTTAGCACCAGCTATTGGCTGTGCAGAGAACCTCAAAAAGATAGTAGACTGTTTGAATGCAATATATTTCATAGAAAAAGCAGTAACTAGTGAGTTTTTTAAATTGTAAAGCTGTTTTTCTTCACTAATAGTAGTTTACTTTGAAAGTCTGCTTTATCATTTAGAAAGAATTGACTCTTCTTTTGTTTGTTTTTGATCAACTAGTTTAACATTTTTGTAGCTGTCCAGTATATATTTAAAACCATTTATGTCAGAAAATACTAGCTTAAAAAAACATGCATTTCTTAAGTACTCCCCTATATTTTGTCTTGGTAACCAAAGTAGGTTTTATTGAATCACATGGTAAAAAATACTGAAACCTCAGAGTAACAAGAAGCCAAATTTAATGGCACAAAAAGTATGTATTTAGCATGTATACAATAAAAGGACTTTTATAACCCAAACCTTGAAGCTGCTTAATGTTATTGTAGTTACATTCTAAGAGTGGTATGACTTTAAAAATCGTAATGTGAGAGGAGAACTTTTGAGTGCATTTTATTACTTCTCAATATTCATATCAGTCCAACAGAGTAATTACCAATATTCAAATCTTACGCAGAACTGAAACGCAGGTTGGGAGGTAATATAAGGAAATTAAAAATGATAACAATATTTAGTTTATTTCAAGAGAAAACTTTGGGTTAAGAATGCAAGTATCAACTGCATCCTGTATCGATCTTTAACTGATAAATGTGAAATTATATTTGTTTATGTTTTTCTCTGTGTGAGTATATTTTCTAGTACATTGTAGGAGTTTCTAGCTAAACTCACTGCTTACAAGGTCAGAACTTTATTTGTCTGGTGCGATCTATCTAGCTAGAAGAGCTCCTTTTTAAAAATACCTTTTATGATTATTTAACAATTGAATTGACATAGTTAATATTTGTATTCAAATGAGATTTTTAAACACTTTAATTAAACAAACAGATGTAATGTCATTAAAATATGGACCTAAGGGTTCTGAAGTTACAAATCTGTAATGGTCACTCAATTTGTTGTTAATACGAAAACTTAAAGTACTCTTTCAAAATAACTGTGTGGATAAATGAGTTGTTGTTAATATTAATTTGTCATTTCCTGGAAATAAGAGTGGGCAGAATTTTCATAGTACAAGCATTATTTTTTTCTTTTATCTCAGGTTGTGAAGCACTTTTTGAGTGGAAATATCTGCTCTGTGTTAGATCTCACCCACCAGAAAGATTTGTGGGACTCAGAAATACTGGTGCTACTTATCACATGAATTCTCTGATCCAGCAGCTGTGTGTGTGTGTGTGTATATATATATATATTTTTTTTTTTCTCCCTGCCAGAAACAGTATTCTTGCAATTAAATGCATAGGTAAAAATATAGACAATGATTTTTTGAAGATGAGAAGCAGAATAGTGAGGTAAATTCTAATTATTAATTACTGTTACTTTGAAGTTTCTGATAGCAGCTACTGTTTTTCTCTCTGAAATTATTGCACTTTAAAAGAATTATGTGGGAAGTACATTTTCACAATATGGCTAAAATCTCTGAGATACTGTGACTGACATATTTATATTATCTGTGTTTCATAAACTGTGCTCATTTTTAAAATTCTCTTTATATTTTTCTCAAATGAGAGCTTTTTCTGCTAAATAAACAAATTTGTTCTTCAAATTATGTTAAGTGAACTTGTAAAAAATTAGTTAACAATTATCACCAAACTGCCTATGAAAAGTATTCGTTTGAAAATAAAGCAGTAAATAAGTTAACTTACAGTGGTAGATCACCTATTTAGGATATACCTCAAAATAAGGGAATGTGGAATACCTAAATTTTGGTAATGTTTACACTCAAGCTCTTTATTATTATTTTACATTTTTTGTATAGATATTGACAGAAGCTAAATTTAAAAATCAGAATAGTTTAACTGTAGTAAATGATTTTCCTACAATTTCTTCATTTTTTTCCTTTCAGTGGACAGAAATAGTTTGTCTTTCAGCTACTAGAGTCTCAGCAGTTATCGTTTACAGACATTACAAAACCCACACTTTCTTTCTCTTTCCTAGATCCAGTATATTAGGGCATCCAAGCATCGCAGTCGGAGTGGCATTACTTTTAGTGGAGTCTTCAGACAGGATGTTCACCAATACTTGGTTAACAGACACTATTGGAAGAGAAAAAAATTGGAATGTAAGTTCCGGTACTATAACCCATGTTACTCACAGGGTGTTGAATTTAGCACATATAGAGATGATTAATTGCAACAGCAGGAAGCAAATGAAACAGACAGAATATAAAATTTCAAATTAGGTACCTTAACTTTGTACTTGGTTGCTTGTGCTTTATGTTGTCTCGGCACCGTACTGTGGCATGTATATCTGCATAGTTCTTTTTTCCATACAATGAACTTCTCCAGGACAGGAACTGGGTATTGTTTATTTCTTCATGACAAACTTAAGACACAATGAAAAGCATACACAAACCCCTTAGAAATGGGTAAACCAACTGTATTTTGCTCTATGGCTACAATCATGTTTTGACTTTTGGAGCTTCTGTCTATGCTCGCCTTCCTTCCACAACTATGGTTAATAGGTGTATTTACTGAGTGTTACTAATTCTGATTTTATCATGTAAATGATATTAAATTTCACTACAGCTGGTCATTTTTGAATTGTAAAAAGCTCTTTCTCTTTGCATATTGGGACTTTGTGATCCACATTCTGACTTTAGAAGTACTTGCAACATGTTCTTGGGCCAACAGAGGCCATGGCAGAAAACCCACACATGCCCCTCTTCAGCATTAGCTGGAAATTGTGGTCCAGGGCACGCCTGGATGCCATGAAACAATGTGTGCCATTAGGATGATAATTACTAGCTTGTCTTGCCTTCGTGTTGTGACAGCTTCTTTGGCTGAAGGTGATAAAATAATTACAAAACTCGCAATATCTATAATGTGTTGAGAAAATTAAGGAAACAGTCTAATGAGGAAGTGCTCAGAAGACTTCCAAAATAACCTAAAAAATGGCTTTATAGAGTAAAATATTACCAAGGAATTGCAAGGAGGTGCTCATCCTGTTCAAGAGCTGGTACTCTCGTATTTTCCCGCCTCAAGTTTGGAACCACCTCAGGAATTACTGGATCCTAGTGTGGGCAATGACAACAGCAACCTCCATGGTTGACGAACGGCAGTTTCAAGGTGGATGAACACTGTCCTGTTGGCAGACTTTCATAGAGACTAGAAGAGAAAAGACCAGTTGAAGATATAATGAGCAAATTAGCACAATGATTAAACTGCATGCTATTTTTTTCTATTTTTAATAGAAAAAATAAAATAAAAACATTGAACCATTATTTTATGAAGGCAATTGTTTTAATTCATGAGTAGTAAAAAGTAATGAATGTCCCAGCCACATGAGCAATAGAAAACTGCACTTTCAAGCAGATTCCAGCATGTGACACAGGGGCTTTCAATAGGCTGAGTCACATCCTGGCATCTGCTTAATAATAAAAACATAAAAGGTACATTAAAGAAGGGCATGTTGATTCCAATTTGAAGAATCATCTCCAGGATGATTAGGAGGTTATTAAAACAGACATCATGATGTATTCATTTGAGGTGGCATCCTAATAGAGGTGCAACACTAATGCAGAGATAGGATTAACGTATATTTCTCTTATACTTTCTTTATTATTATTATTACTATTATTATTATTATTATTATACTTTAAGTTCTAGGGTACATGTGCATAATGTGCAGGTTTGTTACATATGTATACTTGTGCCATGTTGGCGTGTTGCACCCATCAACTCATCAGCACCCATCACCTAGTCATTTACATCAGGTATAACTCCCAATGCAGTCCCTCCCCCCTCCCCATGATAGGCCCCGGTGTGTGATGTTCCCCTTCCCGAGTCCAAGTGATCTCATTGTTCAGTTCCCACCTATGAGTGAGAACATGCGGTGTTTGGTTTTCTGTTCTTGCGATAGTTTGCTGAGAATGATGGTTTCCAGCTGCATCCATGTCCTACAAAGGACACAAACTCATCCTTTCTTATGGCTGCATAGTATTCCATGGTGTATACGTGCCACATTTTCTTAATCCAGTCTGTCACTGATGGACATTTGGGTTGATTCCAAGTCTTTGCTATTGTGAATAGTGCCGCAATAAACATACGTGTGCATGTGTCTTTATAGCAGCATGATTTATAATCTTTTGGGTATATGCCCAGTAATGGGATGGCTGGGTCATATTGGTACATCTAGTTCTAGATCCTTGAGGAATCGCCATACTGTTTTCCATAATGGTTGAACTAGTTTACAATCCCACCAACAGTGTGAAAGTGTTCCTACTTCTCCACATCCTCTCCAGCACTTGTTGTTTCCTGACTTTTTTTTTTTTTTTTTTTTGAGACGGAGTCTCGCTCTGTCACCCAGGCTGGAGTGCAGTAGCCGGATCTCAGCTCACTGCAAGCTCCGCCTCCCAGGTTTAGGCCATTCTCCTGCCTCAGCCTCCCGAGTAGCTGGGACTACAAGCGCCCGCCACCTCGCCCGGCTAGTTTTTTGTATTTTTTAGTAGAGACGGGGTTTCACCATGTTAGCCAGGATGGTCTCGATCTCCTGAGCTCGTGATCCGCCCGTCTCGGCCTCCCAAAGTGCTGGGATTACAGGCTTCAGCCACCGCGCCCGGCTTCCTGACTTTTTAATGATCGCCATTCTAACTGGTGTGAGATGGTATCTCATTATGGTTTTGATTTGCATTTCTCTGATGGCCAGTGATGATGAGCATTTTTTCATGCATCTGTTGGCTGTATGAATATCTTCTTTTGAGAACTGTCTGTTCATATCCTTTGCCCACTTTTTGATGGGGTTGTTTGTTTTTTTCTTGTAAATTTGTTTGAGTTCTTTGTAGGTTCTGGATATTAGCTCTTTGTCTGATGAATAGATTGCAAAAATTTTCTCCCATTCTGTAGGTTGCCTGTTCACTCTGATGGTAGTTTCTTTCACTGTACAGAAGCTCTTTAGTTTAATTAGATCCCATTTGTCAATTTCGGCTTTTGCTGCCGTTGCTTTTGGTGTTTTAGACATGAAGTCCTTGCACATGCCTATGTCCTGAATGGTACTACCTAGGTTTTCCTCTAGGGTTTTTATGGTATTAGGTCTAACATTTAAGTCTCTAATCCATCTTGAATTAATTTTTGTATAAGGAGTAAGGAAAGGATCCAGTTTCAGCTTTCTACTTATGGCTAGTCAATTTTCCCAGCACCATTTATTAAATAGGGACTCCTTTCCCCATTTCTTGTTTTTGTCAGGTTGTGTCAAAGTTCAGATGGCTGTAGATGTGTGGTCTTATTTCTGAGGGCTCTGTTCTGTTCCATTGGTCTATATCTCTGTTTTGGTACCAGTACCATGCTGATTTGGTTACTGTAGCCTTGTAGCATAGTTGGAAGTCAGGTAGCGTGATGCCTCCAGCTTTGTTCTTTTGACTTAGGATTATCCTGACAATGCAGGCTCTTTTTTGGTTCCATAAGAACTTTAAAGCAGTTTTTTCCAATTCTGTGAAGCAAGTCATTGGTAGCTTGATGGGGATGGCATTGAATCTGTAAATTACCTTGGGCAGTATGGCCATTTTCACGATATTGATTCTTCCTGTCCATGAGCATGGAATGTTCTTCCATTTGTTTGTGTCCTCTTTTATTTCACTTAGCAGTGGCTTGTAGTTCTCCTTGAAGAGTTCCATTACATCCCTTGTAAGTTGGATTCCTAGGTATTTCATTTGCTTTGAAGCTGTTGAGAATGGGAGTTCATTCATGATTTGGCTCTATGTTTGTTTGTTACTGGTGTACAAGAATGCTTGTGATTTTTGCACATTGATTTTGTATCCTGAGACTTTGCTGAAGTTGCTTATCAGCTTAAAGAGATTTTGGGCTGAGGCAATGGGGTTTTCTAAATATACAATCATGTCATCTGCAAAGAGAGACAATTTGACTTCTTCTTTTCCTAACTGAATACCCTTGATATCTTTCTCTTGCCTGATTGCCCTAGCCAGAACTTCCAACACTATGTTGAATAGGAGTGGTGAGAGAGGGCATCCCTGTCTTGTGCCAGTTTTCCAAGGGAATGCTTCCAGTTTTTTCCCATTCAGTATGATATTGGCTGTGGGTTTGTCATAAAAAGCTCTTATTATTTTGAGATATGTTCCATCAATACCAAATTTATTGAACTTTTTTAGCATGAAGGGCTGTTGAATTTTGTCAAAGACCTTTTCTGCATCTATTGAGTTAATCTTGTGGTTCTTGTCTTTGGTTCTGTTTATATGCTGGATTATGTTTATTGATTTGCATATGTTGAACCTGCCTTGCGTCCCAGGGATGAAGCACACTTGATCATGGTGGATAAGGTTTTTGATGTGCTGCTGGTTCCGGTTTGCCAGTATTTTATGGAGGATTTTTGCATCAATGTTCATCAGGAATATTGGTCTAAAATTTTTCTTTTGTGTTGTGTCTCTGCCAGGCTTTGGTATCAGGATGATGTTGGCCTCATAAAATGAGTTAGGGAGGATTCCTTCTTTTTCTATTGATTGGAATAGTTTCAGAATGAATGGTACCAGCTCCTCCTTGTACCTCTGGTAGGATTCAGCTGTGGATCCATCTGATCCTGGACTTTTTTTAGTTGGTAGGCTATTAATTATTGCCTCAATTTCAGAGCCTGCTATTGGTCTATTCAGAAATTCAGCTTCTTCCTGGTTTAGTCTTGGGAGAGTGTAAGTGTCCAGGAAATTATCCATTTCTTCTAGATTTTCCAGTTCATTTGTGTAGAGGTGTTTATAGTATTCTCTGATGGTAGTTTGTATTTCTGTGGGGTCGGTGGTGATATTCCCTTTATCATTTTTTATTGCATCTATTTGATTCTTCTCTCTTTTCTTCTTTATTAGTCTTGCTAGCGGTCTATCAATTTTGTTGATCTTTTCAAAAAACCAACTCCTGGATTCATTGAATTTTTGGAGGGATTTTTGTGTCTCTATCTCCTTCAGTTCTGCTCTGATCTTAGCTATTTCTTGCCTTCTGCTAGCTTTGGAATGGTTTGCTCTTGCTTCTCTAGTTCCTTTAATTGCGATGTTAGAGTGTCAATTTTAGATCTTTCCAGCTTTCTCTTGTGGTCATTTAATGCTATAAATTTCCCTCTAAACACTACTTTAAATGTGTCCCGGAGATTCTGGTATGTTGTATCTTTGTTCTCATTGGTTTCAAAGAACATCTTTATTTCTGCCTTCATTTCGTTATGTACCGTTCATTTCGTTATGTACCCAGTAGTCATTTAGGAGCAGGTTATTCAGTTTCCATGTAGTTGAGCGGTTTTGATTAAGTTTCTTAGTCCTGAGTTCTAGTTTGATTGCGCTGTGGTCTGAGAGACAGTTTGTCTGTTATATTTTCTGTTCTTGTACATTTGCTGAGGAGTGGTTTACTTCCAATTTTGTGGTCAATTTTGGAGTAAGTGTGTTGTGGTGCTGTGTAGAATGTATAATCTGTTGATTTGGGGTGGAGAGTTCTGTAGATGTCTATTAGGTCTGCTTGCTGCAGAGATGAGTTCAATTCCTGGATATCCTTATTAACTTTCTGTCGCGTTGATCTGTCTAATGTTGACAGTGGGGTGTTGAAGTCTCCCATTAATATTGTAAGGGAGTCTAAGTCTCTTTGTAAGTCTCTAAGGACTTGCTTTATGAATCTGGGTGCTCCTGTATTGGGTGCATATATATTTAGGATAGTTAGCTCTTTCTGTTGAATTGATCCCTTTACCATTTTTAATGGCCTTCTTTGTGTCTTTTGATCTTTGATGGTTTAAAGTCTGTTTTATCAGAGACTAGTATTGCAATCCCTGCTTTTTTTAATTCTCCATTTGCTTGGTAGATCTTGCTCCATCCCTTTATTTTGAGCCTATGTATGTCTCTGCATGTGAGATGGGTCTCCTGAATACAGCAAACTGATGGGTCTTGACTCTTTATCCAGTTTGCCATTCGATGTCTTTTAATTGGACCATTTAGTCCATTTATATTTAAGGTTAATATTTTTATGTGTGAACTTGATCCTGCCATTATGATATTAACTGGTTATTTTGCTCGTTAGTTGATGCAGTTTCTTCCTAGCCTCGATGGTCTTTACATTTTGGCATGATTTTGCAGTGGCTGGTACCGGTTGTTCCTTTCCATGTTTAGTGCTTCCTTCAGGGTCTCTTGTAGGGCAGGCCTGGTGGTGAAAAAATCTCTAAGCATTTGCTTATCTGTAAAGGATTTTATTTCTCCTTCACTTATGAAACTTAGTTTGGCTGGATATGAAATTCTGGGTTTAAAATTCTTTTCTTTAAGAATGTTGAATATTCGCCCCCACTCTCTTCTGGCTTGCATAGTTTCTGCCGAGAGATCTGCTGTTAGTCTGATGGGCTTCCCTTTGTGGATAACCCAACCTTTCTCTCTGGCTGTCCTTAAGATTTTTTCCTTCATTTCAACTTTGGTGAATCTGGCAATTATGTGTCTTGGAGTTGCTCTTCTCGAGGAGTATCTATGTGGCGTTTTCTGTATTTCCTGAATTTGAATGTTGGCCTGCCCTAGTAGGTTGGAGAAGTTCTCCTGGATGATATCCTGAAGAGTGTTTTCCAACTTGGTTCCATTTTCCCCCTCACTTTTAGGCACCCCAATCAGACATAGATTTGGTCTTTTTACATATTCCCATACTTCTTGCAGGCTTTGTTCATTTCTTTTTCTTCTTTTTTCTTTAGATTTCTCTTCTCACTTCATTTCATTCATTTGATCCTCAATTGCTGATATTCTTTCTTCCAGTTGATTGAGTTGGTTACTGAAGCTTGTGCGTTTGTCACGTATTTCTCGTGTCATGGTTTTCATCTCTGTCAATTCGTTTATGGCCTTTTCTGCATTAATTATTCTAGTTATCAATTCTTCCACTGTTTTTTCAAGATTTTTAGTTTTTTTGCACTGGGTATGTAATTCCTCCTTTAGCTCTGAGAAGTTTGATGGACTGGAGACTTCTTCTCTCATCTTATCAAAGTCATTCTCCAGCCAGCTTTGATCCGTTGCTGGCGATCAGCTGTGTTCCTTTGCAGGGCGTGATGTGCTCTTATTTTTTGAATTTACAGCTTTTTGGTCCTGCTTTTTCCCCATCTTTGTGGTTTTATCTGCCTCTGGTCTTTGATGATGGAGATGTACTGATGGGGTTTTGGTGTGGGTGTCCTTCATGTTTGTTAGTTTTCCTTCTAACAGTCAGGACCCTCAGCTGTAGGTCTGTTGGAGATTGCTTGAGGTCCACTCCAGATGCTGTTTGCCTGGGTATCAGCAGCAGAGGCTGCAGAAGATAGAATATTGCTGAACAGCGAGTGTACCTGTCTGATTCTTGCTTTGAAAGCTTCCTCTCAGGGGTGTATTCCACCATGTGAGGTGTGGGGTGCAGTCTGCCCCTAGTGGGGGATGTCTCCTAGTTAAGCTACTCAGGGGTCAGGGACCCTATTGAGCAGGCAGTCTGTCCCTTCTCAGATCTCAACCTCCCTGTTGGGAGATCCACTGCTCTCTTCAAAGCTTTCAGACGGAGTCGTTTGCATCTGCAAAGGTTTCAGCTGCCTGTTGTTGTTGTTGTTGTTGTTGTTGTTGTTTAGCTGTGCCCTGGCCACAGAGGTGGAGTCTACAGAGACAGGCAGGACTCCTTGAGCTGCTATGAGCTCCACTCAGGGCCAGCTTCCTAGCCACTTTGTTTATCTACTTAGGCCTCAGCAATGGTGGGCACCCCTCCCCCAGCCTCGCTGCTGCCTTGCCTGAGATCGCAGACTGCTGTGCTAGCAATGAGGGAGGCTCCCTGGGCATGGGACCCTCCTGGCCAGGTGTGGGATATAATCTCCTGGTGTGCCTGTTTGCTAAGATCCTTGGTAGAGCGCAGTATTGGGGTGGGAGTTACCCGATTTTCCAGGTGTTGTGTATCTCAGTTCCCCTGGCAAGGAAAAGGGATTCCGTTCGCCCTTGGGCTTCCCAGGTGAGGCCATGCCTCCCCCTGCTTCAGCTCTGGCTGGTCGGGCTGCAGCAGCTGACCAGCACCGATTGTCCCGCACTCCCTACTGAGATGAACCCAGTACCTCAGTTGAAAATGCAGAAATCACCTGTCTTCTGTGTCGCTCAGGCTGGGAGTTGGAGACTGGAGCTGTTCCTATTTGGCCATCTTGCTCCGCTCCCTTCTCTTATACTTTCTTTTTGTTAATTTATTTATTTATTTATTTTTTGAGTCAGAGTCTTGCTCTGTCGCCCAGGCTGGAGTGCAGTGGCCGGATCTCAGCTCACAGCAAGCTCCACCTCCTGGGTTTATGCCATTCTCCTGCCTCAGCCTCCTAAGTAGCTGGGACTACAGGCGCCGGCCACCTCGCCCCTCTAGTTTTTTGTATTTCTTAGTAGAGACGAGGTTTCACTGTGTTAGCTAGGATGTTCTCTTATACTTTCTATGGAACACATATTTCTCTTTTACTTTCTGTGGAACAGAAATTAAAAAATCTAAGTCTAAGCCAGAAGAGAAATTAGACTGCAAATAATAATAGGTCAAATAGGAAGCCCCATAACATAGTTGCATTACAATGTACCAATATCAGTAGCCCTGAGAGTGTATTTATCGAACTTGACTGCATTTTGCATTCATACTGTTCAATGCTAAATCTTACATACTATAAAAAGATAAAAACATATTCTAACCAGTTCAAACAAATGAATTCCTGCTCCTCACACTGTGCAATGCACTTCATATCCTATTGTTTCCAACAATGGGCATAGAGATGTTACATCAAATGAAAAAAATATATATCAATTATTTAAAATCAGAAGGCACTTATATCTTCAGTAAGCCCGGCATCTGAGAACAAAAGCTTTAAAATAATATAGAAATAAACTAGGAGACTTACTGCTTTCAAGGAACATTTTGATGGGCTAGCAAAGTAGTCAGAAATATTGGTGCAATGGTACTTCAAAGTGCTGTGGATTCTGATAATATGCACTTCATGAGAATTAGATGAAGCCAAGTTTTAGAATTATCACTTAATAAATTCTACCACAGAACTGCCCCCAGCACAATAACTACAATCGATCATGCTCCACACCTTGTGACATACAAAAGTTGTGTATATTGGTTTTAATATTTTAAAATTTCTATTAAAAATATGTAAGTATTCTCTATCTCAACAAGAAATTAAACTATCAAACATTAAAAGTGAAGAACATATAGAATTAAAATCTGCTTGTTTTGTACATTTTTCCCCTGTTTTATATTTTTTCTGATTATAAAAATAAGGTTTCTGAGCAATACAGCTGTTACTCTGGGCAACTGCTCTAATTTAGGTAATTCCATCCCTTGGCTACATGAATTTGGTGAGAAATCATACTAAGTATTACAGCACAAGTAAAGCTTTCAAATGATTAGTCTGACTGGGTGCCATGGCTCACCACTTATAATCCCAGCACTTTGAGAGGCTGAGGCTGACCACACTGAAACTATTCTTCTGATCATCTTCCCAAAGCTGTCCTAGGTAATTTTTTCTTTATTTGCAGTCACAGCTGATGTATTACAAAATATATAAGAAAATGATAATTGAAGACCATAAAGAAAAGACTAAAATAAGTTTGAAAAATAAAAATAAAAGCTTTATTTATTTATTTATTTATTTATTTATTTTTACCTGTTGATACATAAAGCCTGTTGGATGAGGATATAATGGAGCATCATCTATTGGAGAGGACTTATGCTCATTTAAGGCATCTTGGCCATCTGGCTTTCAATTCTAAATATTTAAAATGATTGATAATTTGATGATAAAACTAACTTTATACCTTATATGTATAATTTTCTTCATTTAGAATAAACTTTGAACAAATGCAAAAAAGTTGGCATCTTTAACATCTTTACAATTCCTACAAATGATTTATAATTCAGGGAATAAAGCTGAATTATTTTAGCTGCATATTTTCTGGACCATTTCACACAGGTCACTTCCAAAAGGAAACTTACTTTTTAAGACCAAACAAACCAATGCTAACCATTTAATAAAATAAGTGTTTTAAAAGGCAATATTAATGCATAAACATTGGCTTACACATTTAAAAATTACTTATCTTTTCCCCAGATTTATCTGCTGCCCTTTGGGGACTTCCCCATGCCCCCTCTTCTAGACAAAATTCACAGACATTTGCAAGTGTCACCCTAGCACTATTTGATCTGTCTAAGAAATAACCATTTGATGTTTTATTGTTTTGTACTGGAAGAGACCGATTTTTGTAGGCCTACTGAATTATTTCCAGTATGTGGTCTTCTTTCAAGTTTCTATATCCACTAAACAAGTCAATTTCCTTTTCTTTCCTTTTTTTTTTTTTCCACGTGAAAGCACAAACACAATCCTTCACTTCCACAAATTATGCAATTGGGTTTCCCACATTTGGGGAAATCGCAGGGGTCAGCACATCAGAGTGCAATAAATCAACCTTGCCATGGGAAAGTCTTCGTGATCACAGTGTCTCCTCTGGCAGGCAAGTATCCTTTTTTTTTTTTTTTTCTAAAAAAAAAAAAAAAGATTTCCATTATCCTTTGAAATTAAATACAACTATCAGTACAATGGTATTTAGAATAATTTTCAGTATCGCTTGAAATGTTAATTTCAATCATCCATGATTATTCTTTTCTAAAAAAATTTTTTAATTCTGAGACAGTCTTCTACAAAATTTTAAGAAAAAACACAACGGCAAACAATGAAACAACTGCTAAATAAAACTACCATACATTTTATGCACTGATTGCTCATTTTTGATAGTGACTCTGAGCGTTCTATTGTATCTGACACCCATTCTTGGTCTTCTGGGATTTTACTATGTGCACTATGAGCTTTAAAAGTTTTGACTAAATATACTATCCATGTATTACTACAAGTGAATTAAAAACAGTAATGGTATACTACTTTGCATAGTTCCATTTTTTATTCTAAACTTAAGGTGATGCTCTGTGGCCCAGGTTGGACAGCGGCATGATGATAGCTCATAGCTTAATGAGGCCTCACACTCCAGGGTTCAAGGAACACTCCTATTTCAGCCTTCCAACGACCTGAGATTGCAGAAATGCACCACCATGTCCAACTCTCCTCATTATTTTTACTAAAGATGAGTATCATTTTAAGACTAAATTTTTAAAGAAAAACAAACTTACTTCGTGTTCACTTATTTTTCACAGACAACATTTTAGAATGTAAAGCAAGAATCCTGTGATTACAAAACAGTGTTATAAACTGGCGGTACAAAATTTATTTCAATTTGAATAGCGTAAGAAAACCCACATGATGGGTAAAACAATCTAAAATGACAACCATCAAATTTGTCTGATTTGATAATGATCAGTCATTTCCTTTCAGGATTGGCTAAATTGCAATATATTTACACTGCTAACTGTTTTTTGTCCTTAGGAGTCAATGTTAAAAATTGAAAAAAAAAAAAAAAAAAAAAAAAAAAAAAAAAAGACTTCTGTCTTTTTTGTCATTACCATTACAAGTAAACATTTTTTCCTGTGTGCCATGAATATTACTTAATATAATAATATTATATTCCAAATCAGAGACCAGGTTTTTTTGTTTCTGCCATAGGAGCATTTATAATATAAATTTATTTGAGAAAGGTGATTTTTCTAATCTAATTATTTCAGGTAAAGAAGTGACACAGTACACATTTCATTATCTTCTTGTCTTAAACATTATAATAAAGTGAATATCATGGCATTTGTCACGTTATTAATAGTATCAAATGTTTTCATGTATAATTTGTATAAATATGATCTTTGGCTCTGTAGGCCTTGAACAGTGCTTGGTATACAGCAGATGTTGATATATATCTGTAGAATACTGCCCACTGAATAGGCTAAATGTTTGTTACACAAAACATTTCAAGTTTACAAGGAGAATACTAAATTCATACATAAATCCAACGTTAAGCCACATCCACTATTTTTCACATTAACCCAACTTGTATAACTCTAATCACTTCTTTGGATGAGATGAGGCTTAGATGTGATGTAGCCTTACTTTAGAGCAAATACAAGAAGTTGCATAGTAAACAATATATGACTGCAAACTATTTTTAAAATGTTGTAAATTAAATACCGTTGATAGGAACGCAATGCCATTTGTACAATATTAATTAATTGGCTTGAAATATAGGATGGTGGACGAAAGAGCAATTAGAAAATTTTAATTGTTAAAATCAAATATATTCAGTTGTTTAAAATTTGACATTATCATTTGCCTTCAATCATTCTGTTCTACAGCTTTATACTAACTTTCATGTATTTTCAAGTTTTCAGTGTGCTTATTATAATGTCTATTGAGTGAAAATTCTTTGTGTTTGTGTGTTTGTGTGCATGTGTGTGTAGTGGGGGCATGTGTGTATAGAGTTTCCAGATATATAGTATGATTTGTTTCTAAAATCCCATAGCAATAAAACTTTGAATCTCCTGGCAGAGTTGGGCAACAAATCCTGGTGCAATTCTTAGGCTTATTTTACTGCAGTTGACACAACTAAGAATTCTAGAAGAATGCTAAAAATCTGTAACCACATAACCACATTTTAAAAAAAAAAACTATCATTTTTCTCAAATCCATTGTGGCCAAGCTGGTGAAACCCCATCTCTTCTAAAAATATGAAAATTAGCCAGGCATGGTAGTGGACGCTTGTAATCCCAGCTACTCAGAAGGCTGGCACAGAGAACTGCTTGAACCCAGGAGGTAGAGGTTTCAGTGAGCCAAGATTGCACTCCTGCCCTCCAGTCTGGTTGACAGGGCAAGACTCCCTCTCTCTCTGTCTCTCTGTCTCTCTCACACACACACAAACAAATAATAAAAAATAAAAAACCTCTTCTTACATATTTATTAAACCATCTACTTGGAGGCTACAGATTGGTTTCTGATAACTTAATGTTATCTACTATCTTCTTCCACAGATAGTTTTGAATGCTTCCTTACTGGGTTCTATTGTGAAACTTTCTATGTCATAGCCAGTGAGATGTTACTAATTTATGTAATCCTAATTTATGTAACTAGAGGGTCCTTTTGTGATCCTCTAATGATTTATTAAGTCACACTGAATATTTCACATAACTGCTAAAAAGCCAAGTTAGGTCAATATTAAGTTTGTACCCACTAGCTACTTTAAAAAAAATGAACAAAGCACATGTTTCCTACTGCAAGATGCTTTTTCCTTTCCAAATCTAAGTCACGTACTCCCTAAAATAGGCATGAGAGCACTTTGTGTTTTTTCTTTTTTATTACAAGGCTTTGTATCACACCTGGGCTGTTTATTCAGTACTGTATTTTCAAAATCGTAATTAAGACAGATTCAAAATACTTTATCTTGAATTAATTTTCATATAAGGAGTAAGGAAAAGATCTAGGTTCAGCTTTCCACTTATGGCTAGCCAATTTTCCCAGCACCATTTATTAAATAGGGAATCTTTTCCCCATTTCTTGCTTTTGTCAGGTTTGTCAAAGATCAGATGGCCGTAGATGTGTGGTATTATTTCTGAGGGCTCTGTTCTGTTCCATTGGTCTACATCTCTGTTTTGGTACCAGTACCATGCCGTTTTTGGTTACTGTAGCCTTGTAGTATAGTTTGAAGTTAGGTACCATGATGCCTCCAGCTTTGTTCTTTTGGCTTAGGATTGTCTTGGAAATGCAGGCTCTTTTTTGGTTCCATATGAACTTTAAAGCAGTTTTTTTCCAATTCTGTGAAGAAAGTCATTGGTAGCTTAATGGGGATGGCACTGAATCTGTAAATTACCTTGGGCAGCATGGCCATTTTCACAATATTGATTCTTCCTATCCATGAGCATGGTATGTTCTTACATATGTTTGTGTCCTGTTTTATTTCACTGAGCAGTGGTTTGCAGTTCTCCTTGAAGAGGTCCTTTACATCCCTTGTAAGTTGGATTCCTAGGTATTTTATTCTCTTTGAAGGAATTGTGAACGGGAGATCATTCATGATTTGACTCTCTGTTTGTCTGCTACTGGTGTATAAGAATGCTTGCGATTTTTGTACATTAATTTTGTACCCTGAGACTTTGCTGAAGTTGCTTATCAGCTTAAGGAGATTGTGGGTTGAGATGATGGGGTTTTGTAAATATACAATCATGTCATCTGCAAACAGAGACAATTTGACTTCTTCTTTTCCTAACTGAATACCCTTTATTTTTTTCTCTTGTCTGATTGCCCCAGCCAGAATATTCAACACTAAGTTGAATAAGAGTGGTGAGAGAGGGCATCCTAGACCTAAAACCATAAAAACCCTAGAAGAAAACCTAGGTAATACCATTCAGGACCCAGGCATGGGCAAGGACTTCATGTCTAAAACACCAAAAGCAATGGTAACAGAAGCCAAAATTGACAAATGGGATTTAATTAAACTAAAGAGCTTCTGCACAGCAAAAGAAACTACCATCAGAGTGAACAGGCAACCTACAGAATGTGAGAAATGTTTTGCAATCTACTCATCTGACAAAGTCTAATATCCAGAACATACAAAGAACTCAAACAAATTTACAGGAAGGAAAGAAACAACATCATCAAAAAGTGGGCAAATGATATGAAAAGACGCTTCTCGAAAGAAGACATTCATACAGCCAACAGACACATGAACAAATGCTCATCATCACTCATCGTCAGAGAAATGCAAATGTAAACCACAATGAGATGCCACCTCACACCTGTTAGAATGGCAATCATTAAAATCAGGAAACAACAGGTGCTGGAGAGGATGTGGAGAAATAGGAACACTTTTGCACTGTTGGTGTGACTGTAAACTAGTTCAACCATTGTGGAAAACAATGTGGCAATTCCTCAAAGATCTAGAACTCAAAATACCCTTCAACCCAGCCATCCCATTACTGGGTATATACCAAAGGATTATAAATCATTCTGCTATAAAGACATAGGCATACATATGTTTATTGCAGCACTATTCATGATAGCAAAGACTTGGAATCAAACCAAATGTCTATCAGTGACAGACTGCATTAAGGAAATGTGGCACATATACACCATGGAATGCTATGGAACCATAAAAAAGGATGAGTTCGTGTCCTTTGTAGGGACACAGATGCAGCTGGAAACCATCATTCTCAGCAAACTTTTGCAAGAAAGGAAAACCGAACACTGTATGTTCTCACTCACAGGTTGGAATTGAACAATGAAACCACTTGGATACAGGAAGGGGAACATCACACACCAGGGCCTATTGTGGGGAGGGGGGTGGGGGAGGTGTGAGTGGAGAGGGATAGCATTAGGAGATATACCTAATGTAAATGATGAGTTAATGGGTGCATCACACCTACATGGCACATGTATACATGTATAACAAACCTGCATGTTGTGCACATGTATCATAGAACTTAAAGTATAATTTAAAAAATACATTATCTGAAATCAAAAAGGTCAATTAAGCCAGGCTTTTTAAAACAAGATTGGTATGTAACTCAATTTCTGATGTAATAAAGACTTAATTGAAGGAAACTATTTTAGTCTTCTTTCAGATACCTTTCACCCTTAGAGGGAATATTCATTTATCTTCAGAGAAACATTAGTATGTTTGATTCTTGGCTAATGTCTGGGCCTCACAGGGAATCGTACACAATGTGATACAAATATCTTGACTCAGTTTCCTCAAATTTCAGAAATTCCTAAAACCTAAACACACTGTCTGTATTCCTTAAAATGTATAAACGTATAATGGACTTTGTCAATTAAAATAGTTTTGATAGTAAAATATTTGTGATATTAACCAGTTACTTAAAATGATCTGCTAATTGTCTGAATTAATCATTGTAAATATGACCTAATATTTATCAATATCATTGAGATCTTAACCAGTAAATTTTAACTATATCCATAAATTACTAATTTCAAAATGTTGCCTTAAGACTGAAAACACTACAAATATTTTTGTTGTACATTTCTGACAATGTCTTTAGTACTACTGTGCAACAGGTTGATGTGTGAAAAATCAGGCTACCCTAAGGGAGATTTACTGAAAGTCACATTTCTTAATTTATGCTAACATCAACAAAAAGTTTAAATGAATTATTTATTTACATTATCACTAAATTTATTTTACTTGATTTTATTTATTTATTTATTTTACTTGATTTTAACAAAAACATACATGCATGTTGAGTTTCTAATAGAAGTCATTTTTAAACCTGGCAACCAAAACAACCAATTGGGATTCCTTAAGGATATGGATTCCTTTTCCAAGTTCTAGAAATTCTGATTTAGATAGAGTAGGATATGATCTGGCATCCAGTACTTTTCAAAAGCAACATTAAGAGATAGCATCAGCTGGGCACGGTGACTCAAGTCTGTAATCACAGCACTTTGGGAGGCTGAGATGCAAAGAACACAAGGTCAGAAGATGAAGACCATTTTGGCCAACATGACGAAAACCCATCTCTAGTAAAGTACGAATATATATTAATCAAGTATGGTGGTGCACCTGTAGTCCCACCTTCTAGGAAGGCTGAGGCTGAGGAATCATTTGAACACAGGAGGCAGGGGTTGCAGTGAGCTGAGATCATGCCCATGTACGCCAGCCTGGCCACAGAGCTAGACTCTAACTCAAAAATAAAAATAAGTAAAAATAAAATAAAATGAAATGAAAAATAACCTCAATCAGGCACAATATCTAATCTTAAAGATTACCAGAAAAATGAAACAAGTGCATCAATAACTTGAGAATACATGAAACACATTAAAGTTACACAGATTTGCAATGCATTTACATATATAGGTGTATATTTATGTATGTATATGGAATATCGCTGATACTTTAGTGTTGGGGTCTGCGTGTTTCCTAAACAAAGGAATGAACACACAAGACAACACAAGACAAGACAAACATGGCAGCCGCCTCGAATGGCACGCTCTGCTTTATTTTATACAGTCGTTTGTGGAATGTTGCCAAGTCACAAGACACATTGTTGGTTTTCTGACCTTTCCCTGACTGTCTGGATTTTCAGGATGTTTACACATAAACAAGCCCCCAAGGCCCTGCTTCGTTTGCAAGAGCAGGACTTATTGGGAACACCCTGCTTCATTTGCGAGAGCAGGACTTATTGGGAATGCCCTGCTTCGTTTGCAAGAGCAGGACTTTTGGGGAATGCCTTGCTTCGTTTGCGAGAGCAGGACTTATCGGTAACACTCTGTTTGTGAGCACGTAGTCCTCTACATTTCCCCTTTCCTTATTTACAAGTTTGAATTTCTTTTAAAACCATCATTACATGTTGGGCTCACTGGGATTTGGTGTTTGCCCTTTGGCACCGTCTCCAGCAGACTGTGAAAATGACAAAGGCAAGAACAACAATCAATACATTACTAGAAACAGGTCAGCAAAGTTTTTACAGCGTTCATAGGGTTCAAAGACGTCAAACTTTGTGCAGTACCAGTCATCAAATCTGCACCAGTCAGCAACAGTAACTGATTGCAAAAAGTTTCAGAAATGTTCTGCGTTAATTCTTGTATTTCTACGGAAAGATTATTATGACCAATTCAAAGTCTCTTTATCTCAGTCCAATTATGTACAGTGCTTTTAAAAGGAACAGGAGTAATACAAAATTGGGTAGTGTTCCAATCACATTTCAACAAAGCTTGGGTATTCAACACTGTTAGCTGATCTCCCAACCAAGAAACCACTTGCTCCAGATTATCCACTCATTCAGTCAAATGAGCATCTATGTCTCGTTGCTGCTGCCACAACAAATATGATTGTTCTTGCCATTGCTGCACAAATTCTGCATTTTGTATACTCTGGTGTAGAGCTAATCCAGCAACAGCGGCAGTGGAAGCAATTGCTACAAGTCCTATCACCGTGGTCACGACGATTCCAACCATCCTCCAACTGCGGTGCATAAGATCTTACATAACCTTGTAAATTTGAGTAACCCCAGTAGATTCACTCCAAGTACATGTTAAGTTTACAGGTAGCCAGGTTTCTTTTCTGGCTCTTAGTATATATAAATCGGTGAGACTCATTCCAATTATCATTCAACCAAGTAGTATTTATACAACTTAAGAATGTACAATTGTTTGTACAGTTAACTACCGCTGTATTATTATCCCATTTAAAAATTCCTGTCAACAACAAGTAAGGCTTTCTTACACATGCAATAACATATCTAGAACTATTTTGATGCAAAGATATATGGAAATAGTTAGCAATATTAGTAAGATTTAAGGACTTGTTTCCTGTGAAAGTGAACATTGGTTAACCAGCAGCTAGCAACTTCCAAATATGACCTTGTATTTGTGAGGTATTAGCCAATGTGGCATAGGGGGTGATAGACCACCATCATGCCAAATAATAGTTTCATTGTCATCTGCAGAAATGCTGTGATTACCTTTATGCCAACGAAGGTTGACATGGCTGAATTTAGTCTGAAAATCTCCATGTACACTCCAATCTGTAACAAGGTATTTACTACTCTTCCCTTATACTTCTAACAAAAATCGTGGCCCACTACTTCTACATCTAGTCCACTCTAGTTGGGAAACACCTCTGGACACATCAGGGATAGGGCATAAAGATAATGTACTTGGCAGAGTTTCATTAAGTACTGCAGTATGATTATACTTAAAACTTTGAGCCACAATAAACATAGCAAAGGCAGAGATGTGACTATGGTTATAGTGAACAGTCCAAGCCTCATGAGAAAGATGCTGACAATGTGGACTACTCCCAAGACATATAGATAACCCTTCAACCCCAAATTGATATGAACTATTTACTGTCCCAGTGTTTAATTCAGGATCCTGGTTTAAAAAAGGTGATGGCATCCAAGCAGTATCATTAGTAAATACTGGGACTTCTCTGTCTCCCCAGGCCACACCTTGATATAAGGGTGGAAAAGGAATATAAGCCCAGTATGTAAATTCTCCAGCTGTTACCTGACAATTTACTATGGCCAGCATAGCCAGGAATAAAGTCAGTGGGGTTTTGGGCTGCCCAGCTTGTTGAACAACCCCTTCAGCTTCTTTACCTTTTCAGTTGTCCCCATGTCCGTGGCTCCGCACGTCGAGTTCCGAAGGTGAATGTTCTCTGAGCACTCAGATTTAGCTCCTGGAATTCCTTCAGGAACTCTTTGGATCGGCTTCTCTTCGCCATGGCACTGTTTCAACCATCAAGATGGAAACCACTCATCTCCGTACCTCTACAGACAAGAGCATAGCCTTGGCCCCATTGTAAACCTTTTCCTTTTAAATGTTTCCCTTGTAATGAAGGATAATACACCCATAGATTACTGTTTTGAGGCTTTTCTAAAGGCTGTTGAAAATGTTTCACCACTGCAGACTGCTGTAATTGGCGCCAATGGTTGAGAAAATTTAAAGTAAAAAGGGCTTTCAGAATTTGATGTTTTGGGGAATCTCGCCCATCTCCCCCTTTTAGTTTTAAAAGTTGTAATTTTAAGGTAGCATTGGCTCTTTCAATAATTGCTTGACCTTGACTGTTAAATGGAATACCAGTGGAATGATGAATATGGTATAAAGAGAGGAAGGCAGCCAATTTGCGAGAGCAATAAGCAGGGGCATTATCAGTTTTTAATTCAGCAGGGACACCCATAACTGCAAAGCAAGTAAATAAATGAGTAATAACAGAGTTAGCCTTTTCAGAGGGTAATGGCGTAGCCCACTGGAAATGTGACCACGTATCAATAGTATGATGAACATATTTTAAACGACCAAAGGAAGGAACATAAGTTACATCCATTTGCCAAATGTGATTTTTGTTGAATGCCTCGAGGATTAATACCTGGACTTAAAAAAGGTGCAATAATAGGAGCACAAGATGGGCAGGCTCTGACAATAGCTTGGGCTTGACGGCGTGTTATAGAAAATCACCGTTGTAATCCTAAACTATTAATATGATGTAGTTGGTGCTCATCCTGAGCCCACTGGACACTGCCAATAAGTAAAGAATCAATCTATTGCCAAAAGATAAAGGTCCTGGCAAAGCTGAATGACAACGAATATGAGTGTTAAAAAGAGGGGCAGTGCGGGAAGTAAGAGTTACAAATAATAAAGAAAATAATTTTTGTAAAGGAGTTTGAGGAAATAATGGTAAAGAAATCTGAGAAATATATTTAGTTACATATACAGCATAATGGGAATTACTAACTATATTACAAGGGGTTTGAGGCCAGTCTTGTAGAACCATAAGAATGGCAAAAAGTTCTCCTTGTTGTACTGATTCGAATGGATAGTGAGAAATTTTTGAATTGTATGAAGTCCAGTATCCAGCCTTTCCATTGCCTGAAGCATCAGTAAAAAAGGTGGGACCTTTAACTGGAGTGTAAGAGATAGGATTATATGGCAGTAAAGAATATTGTTGCAGAAAAGCAAATAATTTATTACCAGGATAATGCTGAGAAAAAGAACCAGTATACTCAGCATAAGCCACTTGTCAACCGTTATGAATTTCCAACAGAGATTCAATGTATTGATTAGATAATCGGGTAATAATTTTTATAGGGTCAGCACCAAGCAACTGACGAGCTCGATGTCATCCTTTAACAATTAATTCAGCCAATTTATCAATATATGGGTGAATTTTCTTAATGGCTTTATTAGCCAAAAACAGCCACTCTAGAATATTATTATCTTGGTGTAAAATGGCCGTTGGCGAATGGAGAGTATGAAAAAGACACAACGAAAGTGGAAGATTGGGAGCAATGTAATCAAGGTGAGCTTCACTAATTCTATTTTCTACAAATGACAATTCTTCTTCTGCTACAGGGGATAAAGTCCCAATAGGTTGAATACAAGTATTTACAGTTCTAAGATCAGTTAATAAGTGCCATTTTCCTTTTTTTTTTTTTTTTTTTTTTTTTTTTTTTGACGAGACAAACACGGGAATTCCATGCAGAAGTACTTGGTTTAATATGCCCCTCGGCCAATTGTTCCTTAACTAAATTCTTTAAAGCCTTAAGTTTTTCTTTAGATAATGGCCAGTATTCCACCCAAACAGCAGTTGTAGTTTTGCACTTCAATTGTAAAATTTGAGGCTTGTGGACAGTGGCTAAGAGTTTAAAGGTTTGTAGCCCATTTTGAACATCATATTTTTGGCAGCTGAGGAAATATGAGGAATGCTTAAGAAGGCACCAAATTGTTGTAAAATATCATGGTTCCAAAGGTTAATATTAATGGGAACAATATAAAAGAACACTTTTCCTTGTTGTCCTTCAGGTCCTAGACAGCTCAGGGGCTTGACACTTTGGTAGACTATAGAAGCAGTACCTAGGCCAGATAGAGTAAGTGATACTTGTTTCTTTTTCCAATGATCAGGCCATTGAGCCAAACATATAATAGATACATCCGTTCCTGTGTCGACTAATCCCTCAAAAAGTATCCCATTAATTTGAAATGAACATAAAGGTTTTTTATTAGAAACTAAAGTTTCCCAGAAAACAGTTTTCCCAGTACTACCAAAACCTAGTTGACGAGACACATCTCTAGATAAGAAAGGAAAAAAAAAAGACAATAAAAGCAATTGTGCAATACATTTCCCTGCCTCTAGGCACATAAATTGTGAGACTTGTACCATAATAAGGATTTCATCAGTAAAATCAGGATCAATAATTCCTGGGACCACCATTAACCCCTGCATAGCACTGCTGCTTCAACCTAGTAAAAGTCCTACATGTCCCTTTGGCAAAGGACCACGCACTCCGGTAGCCAACTTATATAATCCTCCATTAGGAGATAAAGTATAAGTTTGGACAATAGCTAGGTTAGCAGCGGCACTCTGCTTAGTGGCAGCATAAAGCTGAGAAACTGGGGTAGGGTAAGATGTCTTTAAGGAGGACTCGAGGTCATTCCTTGATGTTGTAAGCCACTGCTCACTGGGTATTGGGGTAGGCCTGCATTGTAGTTGTTGGGGCCCCAAGACTGCAGGCCCCAGCTCCCATTTCCCGAGAGGGGTGACAATATATTCCCACTTTTATCAGTTTTTGAACAGCATTCTTTGGTCCAATGTTGACCCTTGCCACATGGTTTACACATATCAGATGGTAACCTTTTTTCTTTTAGAGCAGAAGAGCCTAATTTTTTCCAGCATTTCTTTTTAAAATGACCGAGTTTCCCACAATGATAGCATATACCTTGTTTAGAATTGCATTTTAAAGCCTTAGAAAGTGCCCCAGCAAACAATTGAGCATTGTAAATAGCTCCTCCAACACCTGCACAAGCCCAAATGTATTCAGCTAAATCAGCTCCACTAGCTTTTAGAGGACGCAGCAATTTTAGCACTCAGGATTAGCACTTGCAAAAGCCAGAGTATCCTAAAGAATTTTAGCAGCAGGGCCTGAATGTCCAGTCTTTAATACAGCATCTTGAGGATGGGCTACAAAATCTGGATATGGCTCAGTGGCTCCTTGTAGGATCTTTACAAAAGACAAAGAAGTTTTACCCGCTATTTCAACCTTAGTCCATGCTTTTATAAACAAGGCTTTAATCTGAGTGAGAGCAATATCATCTAGGCCTGCCTGAGCATTAAGAGTGGCGTATTGTCCTGAACCTGTAAGCTGCTCTTCAGTAGGTCCTGGGGGATTTCGGGTAGCATTTTTTCTAGCTTGTACTCTTGCTTCCTCCCACCACCAACTTTTTAATTGAAGCCATTGCGAGCGATCAAGGACAGCCTGTTCCAATGTTTCCCAGTCAATAGGAATCATCATATGTTCTAAAGAGAAGGAATTGAGAAGGCCAAGAATAAATGGTGACTGAGGTCCATAATTAGTATTTCTTTCAAAAATTTAAATTGTAGGGCTGTAAAAGTCACATTCTGGCCACCGTTTGGGAACTGAGCATTGGGGCTGAAAGCAGCCCGTGTTATTGGGAATAAATCTAATTCCTCGAAATCATCCTTTTCCTTCGATTCCTTCTTTTCTCCTACAGGAGGAAGAGGCACAGAGAAAACCTGACCTGACATAGACAAAGAGGTTGGAGGTGGAGGCAAAGGGAAATCCTTTTAGCAGAAGGGAAGGTAACAGGGAAGGCTCATGGCAGAGAGATAGGAGAAACAGGAGCAGCGGTATCTTGCAATTTTAACAACTGTTGTAACATCTCTAAAATGTGCTGCAAATCAGAATTTCCTTCAGATAAAGGAGGCATTAGCTCTTTTTCAAATTCCTTGTCCTCAACAACCGGGGCATAAATATGTTCCTCTCTAGGATCATTCCTCTCTAAAGCTTCAGATGCCTCACCTCCTGTGGCAGTATCTCCATGCTCTGAGTCAGGCGATTCAGTACTCCCGTTAGTAACTGACCACTCTTGCTCAAGTTGTTACGTTTCTGTGAAAAATAAGTATTCATTGGTGTAATAGAATCAACATTACAAAACAGCTTCTATTTGAATATAAAGAGAGCTGTTCTTATAAAGAGCAAACATTTCACAAAGAAAATTATGAAATACAATTACTCCTTCAGAGAGAAAATAAAGAGCTGTGGTAAATTTTGTTGTGGATTTTGTAGGCAGCTCTAATTAAAACAACAAAAACAACAACAACTCTTCTACAACTTCAGAATAAGCCATTTAGTTATTTATATTATCACTAATTTTAATTTTATCCTACAGTTTTTTACTAAAATATCTTTCAATTTAGCCATTAGAAAAGTAGATTTAAAAATACATATACCTAGGGACTTCCTAAATAACTGTGAAGAGTCAATGCACAAAATAATTTAATCTTGTTTTTCAGAGGGCTGAGAAACCACACTTCCTTACCACAAAATAATTTTTAAAACTCACAGGTGTTATAATGTATGTAAGCACACATGTGTGTTTGTCAAATACATCAAGTAGAGTCATATAAATTTGCTGATTTGAACTTACAAACAGAATTTACTTCTAAGTATATAATTACTCCAAACAAAACAAAACAAATCTAATAGCTGTACAATTACCTGACTAGAAAGCGAGAGCGCAGGAGCACTTTCATCTTGAACAAATAACACCTCTTTAACTTCCAGTTCTCTTTTTAGCCTCATGCATTTCAAGGAACTCCCTTCTCTTCTAACTACAAATAATAAGCACATTCCTTTCCTTTCAGGTACACTAAGATAGGGAAGCTAGATGCAGACATGGGGGATATGCCTGCAACTCCAGAAAGATGTATGAAAACAGACATATAACCCTCTCTGTCAGATAACCACAACAAAGAGACACAGAAGCAGTCCAAGCCTCTGATAAACTCTGTGAGACGAAATCCTGAAAAACTCTTAGTCTGTTCACAGAATGTGGCTCTGACTTAACCTGGCCAGCCACTTCTCTCACATTGATTCAAAATAAGTATGATCTCGGCTCATTGTCCCTGTTGCCTGTCAAGCCGTCCTTCAGGTTCCTCTCCTCTTTCTTTAATTCTTACATCTGGTGCTGAAACCCAGGACTGGTGTTGGCGGCATAGGCCCCCTTGGATCCAAGGAAGCTGTGAGCAATGGCAGCTTATCCTAAGTTAACTCATGGATCCTGAGTGTCCCTGGCCATCTGCACCATCTTTTCTCTCATTTTTACCCTTCAAGCGATTTATGTGAGAAGGACAACTGACCTGAGGGAACTGGAAGGCTCAGGCCAGGGCTCTAAAACCTCAAGTCTCAGAAATTCACCTGTAACCACCAGTAATAGATATTTCACTTCCTAACACTGATTCCCTCTTTCCTCTTCTCTCATTCTCTTTCTCTCTCTCTCTCTCTCTGACACACACACACACACACACACACACACACACAAACTCACACATAAATACACACACATTCTCTTGCTCTCTCTTCTTCACGTGACTCCAGTCTTTGAGTCCCTTTGCCAATTCCAACTGGAACATCCAATATACAACACTAATTCAGCCCTCTGGTAAAATCTACCTTTTCCTGGCTTTCTCCTGGTACCACAGAATGTCCGGCCTACTCTCCAATTAATTCCTTGAATACCTAATGGGACTAAGCCAGAGGAAACCTTGGGGACATACAGTGCTTTCTCTGCATAAGTGTCCTCTTTCAGAAAGAGGATTCTAGGTCTCTGGCTATTGTCTTGGGACATCTAGAACAAAAGAGAGGTTTTGCAAATACCTGTATAGCAAGTCCAACTTCCTAGAAATGCTAATCATTAAGTACATGAATGTACAAATATATCACACACTTGTATCCAAGGGAAAGGTTTTGAGTTACTGTCATTTACAGTAAAACAAAAAAATTAATATGTTTTACATTAACATTAAAAATTGCTAAAAGTTACATTATTACACATAATTGAAAGTGGTAAACATATATTTTCATGTAAAGTGTACAAAAACAGGAAAAATTAAAAATTGTAAGAAGACATAAATACATACATTTTGATTAAAAATGTAAAAATTGGTTTGGGAAGACACAGAGCCAGCTTGAAAAGATTATTTTTTATTTTCTTTCCCCAGTGGCACCTGAAATGCCAGAAAGAAAGAACCATTCACTCCCTCGAAAGGGGGGAGAAGCCAGAGTGCCAAGTTGTCTAGCACAGTGGATGTCACTCCCATGAAGCCCAACAAGCTAAAATCCACTGCCTTGAAACTCTGGTTGCCAGCACAGTAGTTTGAAGTCAACTTGGGATGCTTGAGGTTGTTGGGGACAAGGGAACTCACCAATACTAAGGCTTGACTAAGTGGTTTTCCCTTCACAGTGTAAACAAAGCCACTGGGAAGTCACCACAGCTCAGCAAAGCTGCTGTAGACAGACTGTCTGCCTAGATTCCTCCTCTCTTGTCAGGGCATCTCTCAAAGAATGGCAGCAGCTCCACTTAGGGGCTTACCGATAAAACTTCCATCTCCATGAAACAAGCACCTGGCGGAAAGGCTGACTCCAGGCGTAGCTTCAACAGACATAATCCTTCCTGCCTGTTGAAGAATGCTGCAGATCTCCAGAGGACTGCCTCCTCAACTGGATAAATGATTCCCATGCTTCTTGACTGGGGAACTCCTACCACCAGGGATCGACAGACACTTCAAACAGGAGTGCTCTGGCTGGCACCTGGTGGGCGCCCCTCTGGGATGAAGCTTTCGGAGGAAGGAACAGGCAGCAGTCTTTGCTTTTCTGCATCTTCTGATAGTGATGCACAGGAAAAACAGTCAGAAGTGGACCTCCAGCAAATTCCAGCACACTTGCAGCAGAGGAGTCTGACTGTTGCAAGGAAAACTAATAAAAGAAAAGCATAATATCAGCATCTTCTAAAAGGATTTCCAAACTAGATAAATAAACAAAACCTAATCAAAGGTCACCAACATCAAAGAGCAAAGGTATATAAATGCACAAAGAGGAAAAAATAAAAATAAAAAAAAGAAGCACTGTAAGCAGGCTGAAAATTCCAAAAACAAGAACCTCCAAAAAAAAAAAAAAAAAAAAAAAAAAAAAAAAAAAAAAAAAAAAAAAAAAAAAAAAAAAAAAAAAGATCAGGGAAATTGCTAGCTGAAATAACCAGTTTCAAGAAAAACATAAATAACAGAATGGAGCTGAAAAACATAGAACAAAGACTGTGTGAAACATAAACAAGTATCAATAGCCAAATCGATCAAGTGGAAGACAGAGTGTCAGAGACTGATGATCAACTTAATGAAATAGAGCATGAAGAAAAGATTAGAGAAAAATTAATAAAAATGAATAAACAAAGTCTCCAACAAATATAGGACCATGTGAAAAGACTAAACCTACTTTGTGATGGAGTCTCACTCTGTCACCCAAATTGGACTGCAGGGGTGTGATCTCGGCTCAGTGCAACCTCCTCCTCCTGAGTTCAAGGTTTTCTCCTGCCTCAGCCTCCTGAGTAGCTGGGTTTACAGGCACATGCCACCACACCTGGCTAATTTTTTATTTTTAATAGAAACATATTTTTCATGTAGGTCTCCATCTCCTGACCTCATAATCCACCCATCTCGGCCTCCCCAAGTGCTGGGATTACAGGCATTAACCAACATGTGCAGCCTAAACCTGGCTCTTCTTTTTGTCCTGGATATAACTATAAAGTTTTCTACTCTCTCAGCACTAACTTCCATTACATTGGTCATAAACATACTCCCTAAAGTATGAATATTGCTGTATCAGAAACATGCAAACTTTGGTCTCCTTTCCATCTCTAACCAAACTCTAGGGGAGCTTGCTATGAGCAGAAAGGGGTGTATCAGAGATTCACTGATCATAACAAGAGTTTTGATGTCACATTTCAGCTAAAGTGCCAGCTTCACAGTCAAATGTAACCTAAGGATGGGGAAGAGTGAGTCCTTTGTAGTTGTTTTAGAGAATCATGGAAGTATAGCAGCTGGCATATGGCTCTGTGCCCAGTAAACACCCAGTCTTATTATTAGGTATTTCCTGGGGCTTTGTGTTTTATTTCAGCTAAATGCTGATATTCATGGACTCATATAGAAGAATAGGTAGCTAAAAATGAATGTTATGGTAACTTTTTGTATTTTCCAGGGTTCTTGAAGCTCTTGAGATAAATAGTGACAGAAAATTCATCACTTTTTAAAGTAATTCTCCTTGGAGATGGTGGGGTTGGGAGGGGTTCACTAATGAGCAGATATATAACTAACTAATAAATTTGATACTCAGCTGTTCTATACAATAGATGTGGAATTTTTAAATCGTATTTGAAAGGGATTGACATTTTCTTATCATGCAGATTTGTGACATGGCAGGTCAGGAGAGATTCCGAAGCCTGAGGATGACATTTTACAGAGTTTCTGACAGTTGTCTGCTTACTTTTAGTATCAACAATTCACAAAGCTTCCAGCACACAAGTAACGGGAAGAAAGAGTTCATTTACTATTCAGACGTGGAAGAACACTAGAGCTTTCCTTTCGTGATTGTGGATTCCAAGATTGACATGAGTGAACGCAGGTGTTTAGAGAACAAGTGAAGCTTTTGCAGGGAGAACAGTGACTATCCTTTGTGACCAGTGTAAAAGATAACACAAATGTGACAGCAGGCTTTAAGGAAGTGGTTCAAAGAATACTTGCACCTGAGGATATGTCAGATCACTTGATGCATAAAGGCATGGTCAATCTTCACTGAAAACCCAAGCCTAGCCCATCTGGCTGTTGAATGATAAGGCAGATGAATTCTAACCAACTCACACATGTCCACAAAATCAACAAGGACATGGAGAAGAGAATTATTGTTTGTGGCAGTGTGTTACTTACAAATAAAATTCAACGAATGTATATTACTGTGTTATTAGTGGGAGGGAGAAGGGACACATCCACTCATGGGGGAATATATTTTCTCAGTAATGGCTACGTATATTTATAAATTGTAATGGTTGTCTGAAAACGTTTCTTAGATTTGCATACACAAATTAGAGACCTAATAAATGAGATGATCAAGACTTTAATTATAATTAAAATAAGAAACTTGGGGGTGGTTCCAAGAT
Source organism: Macaca thibetana thibetana (assembly GCF_024542745.1). Taxonomy (NCBI): domain Eukaryota; kingdom Metazoa; phylum Chordata; class Mammalia; order Primates; family Cercopithecidae; genus Macaca; species Macaca thibetana. Next base: position 2,397,491 of record NC_065599.1, on the reverse strand, counting down.
GGCCAAGTAGGAGCAGCTCCAGCCTCCAGCTCCCAGCGTGAGTGGCACAGAAGATGGGTGATTTCTGCATTTCCAACAGAGGTACTGGGTTCATCTCACTGGGGCATGTTGGAGAGTGGACGTGGAACAGTGGGTGCAACCCACTGAGTGAGAACCAAAGCAGGGTGAGGCATCACCTCACCTGGGAAGTGCAAAGAGGAAGGGAATTCCCTTTCCTAGTCAAGGGAAACTGTGACACAAAACACCTGGAAAATCAGGTGACTCCCACCCTAATACTGGGCTTTCCAAAGGTCTTAGAGAATGGCACATTGGGAGATCATATCCAGTGCCTGACTCAGAGTGACCCACACCCATGGAGTCTCCCTTATTTCTAGCACAGCAGTCTGAGATCTAACTGCAAAGTGGCAGCGAGGCTAGGGGTGGGGCACCCACCATTGCTGAGGCTTGAGTAGGTAAACAAAGTGGCCAGGAAGCTCAAACTGGGTGGAGACCACTGCAGCTCAATGAAGCCTGCCTGCCTTTTTAGACTTCACTTCTAGGGATAGGGCATAGCCAAATGAAAGACACTAGAAACATCTGCAGATTTAAATGTCTCTATCTGATAACTTTGAAGACAGTAGTGGTTCTCTCAACATGGAATTTGAGATGTGGGAAAGGACAGACCACCTGCTCAGGTGGGTACCTGACCCCAAGTAGCCTAACTGGGAGACACCCCCCTGTAGGGACAGACTGACACCTCACACTTCACATGGCCACATACCTTCTGAGATGAAGTTTCCACAGGAGTGATCAAGCAGCAACATTTTCTGTTCAGCATTATTCACTCTTCTGCAGCCTCTGGTGTTGATACTCAGGTAAAGAGGGTCTGAAATGGACCTCCAGGAAACTCCAACAGACCTGCAGCTGAGGGTCCCGATGGTTAAAAGGAAAAGTAACAAACAGAAAGGACATCCACACCAAAACCCCATCTCTATGTCACCATTACCAAAGACCAAAGGTAGATGAAACCACAAAGATGGAGAAAAAGCAATGCAGAAAAGCTGACAATTCTAAAACTCAGGTGCCTCTCCTCCTCCAAAGGAATGCAGCTCCTTTCCAGCAATGGAACAAAGCTGGATGGAGAATGACTTGGATGAGTTGAGAGAAGAAGGCTTCAGATAATCAAACTTGTCTAAGTTAAAGGAGGAAATTCAAACCCAACACAAAGAAGCTAAAAACCTTGAAAAAAGATTTGATGGATGGCTAACTAGAATAACTGTTATAGGGAAGTCCTTAAATGATCTGATAGAGCTCAAAACTGTGACACAAGAACTATGTGACAAATGCACAAGCTTCAGTAACTGAGTCGATCAACTGGAAGAAAGGGTATCAATGATTGAAGATCACATGAATGAAATTAATTGAGAAGATTAGTTTAGGAAAAAAAAAAGAGTAAAAATGTTTTGATTTACCCGTTTCGGCACCAACTGTTTTAATTTGATTTAATGTAACTTAATTTAGGAGAGCTAAGTAATTAAACATGAGGCCAAAGTACGTAAGAAAGTGGCAGTCTTTTATTGCAAATATGCATACACTCTCGGACGAGGTTCTCTGGTCCTCAGGTGTGGGGGGCCAGGGAAGTCGCGCCGGCGCTCTCGGGTGATGTTCTCTGGTCCAAAAATGCGGGGGCCGAAGAAGTCACACTGGCTCCTGCCAGTGGCAGACTTTTATGCATTGGTACTGGAAGGGGGAGGGCAGTGGGCAGGATAAGGGCGTGATAGGGGCGTTCTGTTGGCCTTGGCTGGGTAAGTTTCGATCTCTTCGGATTGACATCACCTGGCGCATGCTCGGTTGATCTGCATCTTCCCGGGGCGGGCTGCATTTTCCCGCGTGCGGGAATGTTGGTGAGGAAGAACCCGGAAGCAACATGGATTGTGCCTTCTTGTTTACCTTCCTCCATCTTGTCCTTTTTCCTTCACCCAAACAAAAAAGAAATGAACAAACCCTCCAAGACATATGTGAAAAGACCAAATCTACATCAGATTGGTGTACCTGAAAGTGACGGGAAGAATGGAACCAAGTTGGAAAACACTCAGCGGGATATTGTCCACAAGAACTTCCCCAACCTATCAAGGAAGGCCAATATTAATATTCAGGAAATACAGAGAATGCCACAAAGATTCTCCTCGAGAAGAGCAACTCCAGGACACACAATTGTCAGATTCACCAAAGCGGAAATGAAGGAAAAAATCTTAAGGGCAGCCAGAGAGAAAGGTCAGGTTACCCACAAAGGGAAGCCCATCAGACTAACAGAGAATCTCTCAGCAGAAACTACAAGCCAGAAGAGAGTGGTGACCTATATTCAACATTCTTAAAGAAAAGAATTTTAAACCCAGAATTTCACGTCCGGCCAAACTAAGTTTCATATGTGAAGGAGAAATAAAATCCTTTACAGACAAGCCAATGTTGAAAGATTTTATCACCACCAGGCCTGCTCTACAAGAGCTCCTGAAGGAAGCACTAAACATGGAAAGGACAACCAGTACGAGCCACTGCAAAAACGTGACAAAATGTAAAGACCATTAATGCAAGGAAGAAACTGCATCACCTAATGAGCAAAATAACCAGTTAACATCATAATGACAGGATCAGGTTCACACATGACAATATTAACCTTGAATGTAACTAAGATAAATGCTCCAATTAAAAGACACAGACTGACAAAGTGGATAAAGAGTCAAGACCCATCAGTTTGCTGTGTTCCAGAGACCCATCTCACACGCTGAGAGACACATAGCCTCAAAATAAGGGGATGGAGGAAGATCAACCAAGCAAATGGAAAACAAAAAAGGCAGGGGTTGCAATCCTAGCCTCTAATAAAACAGACCTTAAACCAACAAATATCAAAAGAGACAAATAAGGCCATTCCATAGTGGTAAAGGGATCAATGCAACAAGAAGAGCTAACTATCCTAAATATATATGCACCCAATAGAGGAACACCCACATTCATAAAGCATGGCCTTAGAGACTTACAAATAGACTTAGACTCCCACACAATAATGATGGGAGACCTAAACACGCAACTGTCAATATTAGACAGCTCAGTGAGACAGAATGTTAACAAGGTTATACAGGAATTGAACTCAACTCTGCACTAAGTGGACCTAATAGATGTCTGCAGAACTCTCCACCCAAAATCAACAGAATGTACATTCTTCTCAGCACCATAGGGCAATTATTTGAAAATTGACCACAGGGTTGGAACTAAAGCACTCCTCAGCAAATGTACAAGAACAGAAATTATAACAAACTGTCTCTCAGACCACACTGAAATCAAACTAGAACTCAGGATTAAGAAACTCAATCAAAACTGGTCAACTATATGGAAACTGAACAACCTACTCCTGAATGACTACTGGGTACATAACGAAATTAAAGTGAAATTAAAGCAGAAATAAAGACGTTCTTGGAAACCAATGAGAACAAAGACACAACATACCAGAATCTCTGGGACACATTTAAATCAGTGTGTAGACGGAAATTTATAGCACTAAATGCCCACAAGAGAAAGCAGGAATGATCCAAGATTGACAGAGTACCATCACAATTAAAAGAACTAGAGAAGCAAGAGCAAACACATTCAAAAGCTAGCAGAAGGCAAGAAATAACTAAGATCAGAGCAGAACTGAAGGAGATAGAGACACAAAATACCCTTCAAAAATTCAGTGAGTCCAGGAGTTAGTTTTTTGAAAAGATCAACAAAATTGATAGACTGCTAGCAAGACTAACAAAGAAGAAAAGAGACAAGAATCAAATAAATGCAAGAAAAAATGATAAAGGAGATATCACCACCCACCTCACAGAAATACAAATTGTCATCAGAGAATACTACAAACACCTCACAAAAATAAACTAGAAAACCTAGAAGAAATGGATAAATTCCTTGACACATACAATCTCCCAAGACTAAACCAGAAAGAAGTTGAATCCCTGAATAGACCAATCCCTGAATAGACCAATAATAAGCTCTGAAATTGAGGCAATAATTAGTAGCCTACCAACCAAAAAAAGTCCAAGACCAGACGGATTCACAGCCGACTTCTTCCAGAGGTACAAGAAGTAGCTGGTACCATTTGTTCTGAAAATCTTAAAATCAACAAAAAAGAGGGAATCCACCCTAACTCATTTTATGAGGCCAACATCATCCTGATACCAACGCCTGACAGAGATACAACAAAAAAAGAGAATATTAGACCTGATGAACATATCCCTGATGAACATCGATGCAAACATCCTCAGTAAAATACTGGCAAACCAAATCCAGCAGCACATCAAAGAGCTTACCCACCAGGATCAAGTGGGTTTCATCCCTGGGATGCAAGTCTGGTTGAAATCAGTAAACGTTATCCAGCATATAAAGAGAACCAAAGATGAAAACCACATGATTATCTCAATAGATGCAGAAAAGGCCTTGGACAAAATTCAACAACACTTCATGCTAAAAACTCTCAATAAATTTAGTATTGATGGAATGTTTCTCAAAATAGTAAGAGCTATTTATGTCAAACCCACAGCCAATAACATACTCAATGGACAAAAACTGGAAGCATTCCCCTTAAAAACTGGCACAAGACAGGGATACCTCTCTCACCACTCATATTTCACATAGTGTTGGAAGTTCTGGCTGGAGCAATCATGAAAGAGAAAGAAATAAATTGTATTCCATTAGGAAAAAGGGAAGTCAAATTGTCCTGGTTTGTAGATATGTGATTGTATTTAGAAAATCCCATTATCTCAGGGCCAAATGTCCTTAAGCTGAGAAGCAACTTCAGCAAAGTCTCAGGATACAAAATCAATGTGCAAAAATCACAAGCATTTTTATAAACCAATAACAGACAAACAGAGAGTCAAATGAAGAGTGAACTCCCATTCACAATTGCTTCAAAGAGAATAAAATACATAGGAATCCAACTTACAAGGGATGTGAAGGACCTCTTCAAGGAGAACTACAAACCACTGCTCAACGAAGTAAAAGAGGACACAAAAATATGGAAGAACATTTCATGCTCATGGATAGGAAGAATCAATATCATGAAAATGGCCATACTGCCCAAAGTAATTTATAGATTCAATGTCATCCCCATTAAGCTACCAATGGTTTTCTTCACAGAATTGGAAAAAAAAAAAAAAAAAAAAAAAAAAAAAATGCTTTAAAGTTCATATGGAAGGAAAAAGAGCTCACATTGCCAAGACAATCCTAAGCCAACAGAACAAAGCTGGGGATATCATGCTACCTGACTTCAAACTATATTACAAGGTTACAGTAAGCAAAACAGCATGGTACTGGTACCAAAACAGAGATAACAGCAATGCAACGGAACAGAGCTCTCAGAAATTATGCCACACATCTGCAACCATCATCTTTGACAAACCTGACAAAAAAAGAAATGGGGAAAGATTCCCTATTTAATAAATGGTGCTGGGAAAACTGGTTAGCCATACGTAGAAAGCTGAAACTGGATCCCTTCCTTACACCTTATACAAAAATTAATTCAGAGACACACACAGGCTCAAAATAAAGGGATGGAGGAAGATCTACCAAGCAAATGGAAAACAAAAAAAGGCAGGGTTTTTAATCCTAGTCTCTGATAAAACACACTTAAAACCAACAAAGATCAAAAAAGACAAGGCCATTATATAATGGTAAAGGGATCAATTCAACAAGAAGAGCTAACTATCCTAAATATATATGCACCCAATAGAGGAGCACCCACATACATAAAGCAAGTCCTTAGAGATTTACAATACACTTATACTCCCACACAATAATAATGGGAGACTTGAATACCCAACTCTCAACATTAGACAGCTCAATGAGACAGAATGTTAACAAGGATATATAGGAATTGAACTCAAATTCTGCACCAAGTGGACCTAATAGATATCTGCAGAACTCTCCACTTCAAATCAACAGAATATACATTCTTCTCAGCACCATACTGTAATTATTCGAAAACTGACCACAGAGTTGGAAATAAAGCACTCCTGAGCAATTGTAAAAAAAAAAAAAAACAGAAATTATAACAAGGTGTCTCTCAGACCACACTGAAATCTAAGTAGAACTCAGAATTAAGAAACTCAATCAAAACCACTCAAATACATGGAAACTGAACAACCTACTCCTGAATGACTACTGGGTATATAACAAAATTAAGGCAAAAATAACGATGTTCTATAAAACCAACAAGAAAAAGATACAACATACCAGAATCTCTGGGACACGTTTAAAGCAGTGTGTAGATGGAAATTATAGCACTGAATGCTCACAAGAGAAAGCAGGAATGATCTAAGATTAACACCCTAACATCACAATTAAAAGAACTAGAGAAGCAAGAGCAAACACATTCAAAAGCTAGCAGAAGGCAAGAAATAACTAAGATCAGAGCAGAATTGAAGGAAATAGAGATACAACATCCCTTCAAAAATTCAGTGAGTCCAGGAACTGGATTTTTGAAAAGATCAACAAAATTGATAGACCACTAGCAAGACTAACAAAGAAAAAAAGAGACAAGAATCAAATAGATGCAAGAAAAAATGAAAAAGGGGATATCACCACTGACCCCACAGAAGTACAAATTATCATCAGAGAATACTACAAAAACCGCACACAAATGAACTAGAAAACCTAGAAGAAATGGATAAATTCCTGGACACCTACACTCTCCCAAGACTAAACAAGGAAGAAGTTGAATCCCTGAATAGACCAATAGCAGCCCCTGAGATTGAGGCAATAATTAATAGCCTACCAACAAAAAAAAGTCCAGGAGCAGACAGATTCACAGATGAATTCTATCAGAGGTACATGGAGGAGTTGATACCTTTCCTTCTGAAACTATTCCAAACAATAGAAAAAGAGGGAATCCTCCCTAACTCATTTTATGAGGCCAACATCATCCTGATACCAAAGCCTGATAGAGATACAAGAAAAAAAGAGCATTTTAGACCAATACCCCTGATGAACATCGATGCAAAAATCCTACATAAAATACTGGCAAACCAAATCCAGCAGCACATCAAAAAGCTTATCCACCATGATCAAGTGGGCTTCATTGGTGGGATGCAATGCTGGTTCAACATACGCAGGTCAATAAACATAATCCAGCAAATAAACAGAACGAAAGACAAAAATCACATGATTATATCAATAGAGGCAGAAAAGCCCTTCAACAAAATTCAATAGCCCTTAATGCTAAAAACACTCAATAAATTTGGTATTGATGGAACATATCTCAATATAATAAGAGCTATTTATGACAAACCCACAGCTAATATCACACTGAATGGGGAAAAACTGGAAGCATTCCCTTGGAAAACTGGCACAAGAGAGGGACACGCTCTCTCTCTACTCCTATTCAACAATAGTGTTGGATGTTCTGGCTAGGGCAATCAGGCAAGAGAAAGAAATAAAGCGTATTCAGTTAGGATAAGAAGAATTCAAATTGTCCCTGTTTGCAGATGACATGATTGTATATTTAGATAATCCCATTGTCTCAGCCCAAAGTCTCCTCAAACTGAGAAACAACTTCAGCAAAGTCTCAGGATACAAAATCAATGTGAAAAAATCACAAGCATTCTTATACACCAGTAACAGAGAGCCAAATGATGAATGAACTCACATTCACAATTGCTTCAAAAAGAATAAAATACCTAGAAATCCAACCTACAAGGGATGTAAAAGACCTCTTCAAAGAGAACTACAGACCACTGCTCAGTGAAATAAAAGAGGACACAAACAAATGGAATAACATACCATGCTCATGGATAGGAAGAATCAATATTGTGAAAATGTCCATACTGCCTAAGGTAATTTATAAATTCAGTGCCATCCCCATTAAATTACCAACGACTTTCTTCACAGAATTGGAAAAAAAAAAAAAAAAAAAAAAAAAAAACTGCTTTAAAGTTCATATGGAACCACAAATGACCCTACATTTCGAAGACAATCCTAAGCCAAAAGAACAAAGCTGGAGGCATCATGCTACCTGACTTCAAACTATCCTACAAGGCTGTAGTAACCAAAACAGCATGGTACTGGTACCAAAACAGAGATATAGACCAATGGAACAGAACAGAGTCCTCAGAAATAATACCACACATCTACAGATATGTGATCTTTGAAAAACCTGACAAAAACAAGAAATGGGGAAAGGAGTCCTTATTTAATAAATGGTGCTGGGAAAATTGGCTAGCCACAAGTAGAAAGCTGAAATTGGATCCTTTCCTTAATCCTTATACAAAAATTAATTCAAGATGGATTGGAGACTTAAATGTTAGACCTAAAACCATGAAAACCCTAGAAGAAAACCTAGGTATACCATTCAGGACATAGGCATGAGCAAGGACTTCATGTCTAAAACAGCAAAAACAATGACAACAAAAACCAAAATTGACAAATGGGATCTAATTAAACTAAAGAGCTTCTGGACAGCAAAAGAAACTACCGTCAGAGTGAACAGGCAACCTACAGAATGGGAGAAAATTTTTGCAATCTACTCATCTGACAAAATCTAATATCCAGAACCTATAAAGAACTCAATCAAATTTACAAGAAGAAAACAAACAACAGCATCAAAAAGTGGGCAAAGGCCATGAACAGAAACTTCTCAAAAGAAGACATTCATACAGCCAACAGACACATGAAAAAAAAGCTCATCATCACTCGCGATCAGAGAAATGCAAATCAAAACCACAATGAGATACCATCTCACACCAGTTAGAATGGCAATCATTAAAAAATCAGGAAATAACAGGTGCTGGAGAGGATATGGAGAAATAGAAACATTTTTACATTGTTGGTGTGACTGTAAACTAGTTCAACCATTGTGGGAAACAGTGTGGCAATTCCTCAAGGATCTAGAACTAGAAATTCCATTTGACCCAGCCATCTCATTACTGGGGACATACCCAGAGGCTTATAAGTCATGCTGCTATAAAGACACGTGCACACATATATTTGTTGTGGCACTTTTCACAAGAGCAAAAACTTGGAATCAACCTAAATGTCCATCAGTGACAGACTGGATTAAGAAAATGTGCCTCATATACACCATGGAATACCATGCAGCCATAAAAAAGGATGAGTTTGTGTCCTTTGTAGAGACATGGATGCAGCTGGAAACCATTATTCTCAGCAAACTATCACAAGAACAGAAAACCAAATACCTCATGTTCTCACTCATAGGTGGGAATCAAACAATGAGATCACTTGGACACAGGAAGGGGATCATCACATACCAGGTCCTATTTTTGGGCGGGGGGGCGGATAGCATTAGGAGATATACCTAATGTAAATTATGAGTTAATGGGTGCAGCACACCAACATGGCACAAGTATACACATGTAACAAACCTGCACGTTGTACCCATGTACTGTAGAACTTAAAATATAATGAAAAAAAGAAAAAAGAAAAGCTTATCCACCATGATTAAGTGGGCTTCATCCCTGGGTTGCAAGTCTGGTTCAAATCAATAAACGTAATCCAGCTTATAAACAGAACCAAAGAAAAAAACCACATGATTATCTCAATAGATGCAGAAAAGGCCTTGGACAAAATTCAACAGCCTTTCATGCTAAAAACTCTCAATAAATTTGGTATAGATGGAATGTTTCTCAAAATAATAAGAGCTATTTATGTCAAACCCACAGCCAATAACATACTCAATGGGCAAAAATTGGAAGCATTCCCCTTAAAAACTGGCACAAGACAGGGATACCCTCTCTCATCATTTGTATTCCACATAGTGTTGGAAGTTCTGGCCAGGGCAATCACGAAAGAGAAAGAAATAAATTGTATTCCATTAGGAAAAGAGGAAGTCAAATTGCCCCTGTTTGCAGATGACATGATTGTATATTTAGAAAACTCCATTGTCTCAGGGCCACATCTCCTTAAGCTGAGAAGCAACTTCAGCAAAGTCTCAGGATACAAAATCAATGTGCAAAAATCACAAGCATTTTTGTAAACCAATAACAGACAAACAGAGAGTCAAGTCATGAGTGAACTTCCATTCACAATTGCTTCAAAGAGAATAAAATACCTAGGAATCCAACTAACAAGGGATGTGAAGGACCTCTTCAAGGAGAACTACAAACCACTGCTCAATGAAGTAAAAGAGGACACAAAAAAATGGAAGAACATTCCATGCTCATGGATAGGAAGAATCAATATCATGAAAACGGCCATACTGCCCAAGGTAATTTATAGATTCAATGTCATCCCCATTAAGCTACCAATGATTTTCTTCACAGAACTGGAATAAACTGCTTTAAAGTTCGTATGGAAGGAAAAAGAGCTCACATTGCCAAGACAATCCTAAGCCAACAGAACAAAACTGGAGATATCACGCTACCTGGCTTCAAACTATACTACAAGGCTGTAGTAACCAAAACAGCATGGTACTGGTACCAAAACAGAGATAACAGCAATGCAACAGAACAGAGCCCTCAGAAGTTATGCCACACATCTGCAACCATCATCTTTGACAAACCTGATAAAAAAAGAAATGGGGAAAGATTCGCTATTTAATATATGGTGCTGGGAAAACAGGTTAGCCATATGTAGAAAGCTGAAATTGGGTCCCTTCCTTACACCTTATACAAAAATTAATTCAAGATGGATTAGAGATTTAAATGTTAGACCTAAAACCATAAAAACCTTAGAAGAATATCTAGGCCATACCATTCAGAGCATAGGCATGAACAAGGACTTCATGTCTAAAGCACCAAAAGCAATGTCAACAAAAGCCAAAATTGACAAATGGGATCTTCTGCACAGCAAAAGTGTGGGGCTTCTGCATAGCAAAAGAAACTACCATCAGAGTGAACAGGCAAGCTACACAATGGGAGAAAATTCTTGCAATCTACTTACCTGTCAAAGGACTAATATCCAGAACCTACAAAGAACTCAAACAAGTTTACAAGAAAAAAACAAACAACCCCATCAAAAAGTGGGCAAAGTATATGAACAGACACTTCTCAAAAGAAGACCTTTATGCAAGCCAACAGACATGAAAAAAATGCTCATCAACACTAGCCATCAGAGAAATGTAAATCAAAACCACAATGAGATATCATCTCACACCAGTTAGATTGGTGATCATTGAAAAGTCAGGAAACAACAGGTGCTGGAGAGGATGTGGAGAAACAGGTACACTTTTACACTGTTAGTGTGACTGTAAACTAGTTCAACCATTGTGGAAGACAGTGTGGCAATTCCTCAAGAATCTAGAACTAGAATTACCATTTGACCCAGCCATCCCAGTACTGGATATATACCCAAAGGATTATAAATCATGCTGCTATAAAGACACATGCACCCATATATTTCTTGTGGCACTATTCACAATAGCAAAGACTTGGAACTAACCCAAATGTCCATCAATGACAGACTGGACTAAGAAAATGTTGCACATATACACCATAGAATACTATGCAGTCATAAAAAAGGATGAGTTCATGTCCTTTGTAGGGACATGGATGAAGCTAGAAACCATCATTGCCAGCAAACTATCACAAGAACAGACAACAAAACACCACATGTTCTCACTCATAGGTGGGAATTGAACAGTGAGACCACATGGATACAGGAAGGGGAACATCACACACTGGGGTCTGTTCTGGGGTGGGAGTAGAGGGAGGGATAGCATTAGGAGACATGCCTAATGTAAATGACAAGTTAGTAGGGGGAACACACCAACACAGCACATGTATACATCTGTAAACACCTGCATGTTGTGCACGTGTTCCCTAGAGCATAAAGTATAATAAATAAACAAATTAATTGAAGTAAAATAAGAAACTTGACTACTCTAGAATTTATACTTGTATTTCTTTTCCGGGAAAAATGGGGAACTACTTTTTATATAAAGATGATTTTTGCTCAATTAACATTGTATTCTTGGTGAAATAAAATGATTTCCTAAAACAATAAAATTAGACATGAAAGATTAGAATATAATGTATTTGCAGTGCATTCTTATCTAATTTACTTCCTTTTCAAAATGACTTAAACTTTTTATTTTCATTCTACATATCATTAGAAATATTCTCACTAATAACTACTCATCATTTTTATGCCATTAACGAACTTCTACCACCACAGGTCATGTTTCTCAAGTGCCAGCAGGATGGAGGGCCAACAGTAGTACAAGAATTGCTTCATACAGTCTGTCACACATTCAGTTAAATTTGAGCTGTCCATGAAGAAAAAGTCTTTCCATAGACAGAGTTCAGTTTTCAGAAAATGATCAACTACTGAAGTTGGAGAAAAGACAAATCTGCATTTGATAACAGCATTAACAAGGATAATGAATCTGTGGAGGATACAAAATTACAATTCCACTAATGGGATAGTTAATAATTGTGTTACTTTCTTCACTCTTGTAGAAAGTCTCTGAGTTGAAGTTAAGCCATTCCTTTCTGACACAAGACACAAGCTAACTTTGTCACTCTCAGAAGAAATACTAAGGATTGTACTTTGTCAGAGGGTAAATACAGATATCTTTATTAGGCTGTGTATTTACTTAGTGTCTCCACTACGAACATTGTTTAGAGATTTGCTCTCAAGATTTTTTATGTGTGTGTCAAAAAAATCCTTGCACAATTCTTAGACTTGATAAAGCAAATTGTGGCCTCTTGTGGATGTTCATATTCTGTGCAGTTGGTGACTATCTGATAATACAGAAGCTGACTGGAGCTAGGACTGGACGTGGATTAGACCCACAATTGGGGAGTGATGTGGATATCAAAGGACATGCTGGGTGAGGGGTGGTGGATATCATATAGGGAGGTGAGTTTTGAAAAATTACAGCAAAACGTTTCTCTTCCTGCCTGCACCCAATATTGAAATCTGGAAACATTTGATAAAAATGATAGGAGAACAAAGCAGGTGGTGAGTGTGGCATCAGGAGCAGTTAGAAGCAGCTGCAGAGACACCGTGGACAGAAGAACCATTGTTGGTGCTCCGTGTTTGAAGGAAGGGTGGTTCCCACCCAGAAGTTGCTCCATACAGTCTGTCATATATCCACCTAGATTCAAGCTATGAATGGGAAGCTTTTCCATAGAGTGATTTCAGTTTATAGAAAAAGGCTAACTACAGAACTTGTCGAATAGATAAGCGTGCATTTAATAACTTATGTAACAATTACAATGTGCTGACTAGAGGATACAAAATGACAATTCCATTCCAATCAAATAAATATTTTTGGTAAATTTCTTCTTTGGGGAAAGTTTCCTAGTTAAAGATAGACATTCCTACCATCTCTTGTCTTAGAAGAAAACTATTTACATTTCTCTACAAACCTGTTTTCACTTGTATATTATGACACCACCATGTAAATTTTCTCACAATAAACATGTCATGTAGAGTAGTAAAGGGATAAGTAGAGCAACACACCAGTGTGCTACCCAGTGAAAGGTGGTGTCTGGACCACCCGTTTTCTGAAACTCTGGACTGACAGCCAGGAAGTGTTGAAGTGACTGAAAAGTTAAAGATCACAAGTACAGCATGGGCAAAACAGAGGTTGAGAGTATCTATGTCCATGGCAAAGGAAGGATTCTAGGAAGTTTCCAGCTATAACAAGAAGATGAAACTCCATATGCACATTTTCCTGGATCACTTTTGGAGCACCAAAGCACATAATCAACTTAGCGCTACCATTCATGTGTTCAGGGGAGCCTGATTTCATTTCATTGCTCTTATATTAAAGAGCCTTCAAGGGACATCACCTACCACATCTAACTTTGCCAGCTTGTCTTTCCTTGTGATCAGCTTGTATCTGTCAGCTGAGAGTTCTACCCATGTGCCGCGGTGCTCATCTTCAAGATGACAGTTCTGTCCATGTGCCCCAGTGCTCTTCTTCACATCACGTCTGCAATACTTTGCTCTTCAGCCCATATTGGAGGTCCCACTTAATGCACCACTTTCCTTCCAACTCCTTCAAAGAATTGGTCACACATGAAATTTGGCACTGAACTTCACTAATATACACCCAGGATGTGGATTACTAGTTCTTACCTCACTTTCTTTAGCCTGGAGAAAGGGCTATTTTCAACATTCCACTGCTGTGCTGTTGAGCCATGTATTCCTGCTGTCACTTACCATGCTGTTCTTGGCTGGATTTCATCATAACCCTTGGGTTATATGCTTATCGAGGGCAGGAACAACCACATTGAAAAAAAAAAACATGCTTACGGAAATTACCCCCAGATTTCTATATGAACCTTACCTTTTTCTGCACCCATGGCTCTGGGATTTAGTTTGTTTCAATATGAGTGCTGTATAATAGGTTGAGACATCCTATTGGTTTGCACACTACCAATCGGAGAAATAGAACAAACACAGCTGTGGTGGGTAGCATTTTAAAAATGAATATTAAAGTACCACAATCTGGACCAAACATCTTTATGTTAAAAATCAAATAAATGGGGTAAAAATGATGGGAGCTATTTCACACAAGGACACAAGACAAAACTTAGAAGGACTTGCTTAAAGTTAATTCAGATTGAAACAAAATTGTTCAAGTGTTCACCATTAGCACAGGTTGTATAACCTGATTTTCAATTTACTATTTTACAGTAAGATCTTATTACAGAAACAAAGAGAGTATTCCCAGCCTCCTCTGGTGTATCACCTTGGCCTCCCCAAATGCTGAGATTACAGGTATGAGCCACCATGCCCGGGCCAATTCCAGACATTTTATAAAAGTTCTGTGACTTCCTCCACCTTCCCTTCACCCACAAAACAAGTATGACTGAGAATTCCAGTATATAATAAAAGTAAAGCAACTGCTGTGACCAAAGTACCTACACTGATTTGAATGTGTATTCGTGGTCTGCAGAATATTTTTATTGCTCTAAATAGGTGCCTTTGGATTAGGTGCAGTGGCTCATGCCTCTATTCCCAGAACTTTAGGAAGCCAAGGCGGGTGGATCATGAGGTCAGGAGACTGAGATCATCCTGACCAACATGGTGAAATCCTATTTCTACTAAAAACACAAAAATTTAAAAATACAAATTAGACAGGTGTGGTGGCAGGAGCCTGTTGTCCCAGCTAAACGGGAGGCTGAGGCAGGAGAATGGCATGAATCTGGGAGGTGGAGCTTGCAGTGAGTGACATTGAGCCACTGCACTCCAGCCTGGGTGACTGAGGAAGCTTCTGTCAAAAAAAAAAAAAAAAAAAGTATTTGACACATCTGAAAGGCTGAACACAAATGTTAATGTAATCCTGGCTTTTCTTTGAAAACTCTAAAAACTGCCTTACAACTTTTTACAAGTATGAGTTTCAACGGCTTACTCTCTGAGGGAAAGGAAGTAATCAGCAGGACCACTACTCCTAGCCACTGGCAGAAGCATATACGCGACATTCAGCACTGCACAAGTGTTTTCTTGACTTCTTTAGTAAGCCATGTATACTGCCCATACACTTTGCAAACATCTTTAAATGTATACATGAATTAATGTGAATGTATGTTTCAGTCCCAAATGCAGAATATGCTAGTTTTAAATCTATTGACCAAATCTTGACTCTGACATTTATTTTTGGATTGTCACATTAAAATCAACTACCTGAGACAGTCAACATGGCTCACACCTGTAATCTGAGGGCTTTGGAAAGCAGAGGCAGGTAAATAACCTGAGATCAGGAATTAAAAGCAGTATGGCTAACACTGGTGAAACCCCATCTCTACTAAAAATACAAAAATCTAGCACACAAGGTGTTGTGGCCTGTAGACCCAGCTACTCCAGACTCTGAGGGAGGAGAGTCATTTGAACCTGGGAGGAAAATGTTGCAGTGAGCCAAGATCATGCCATTGCACTCCAGTCTGGGCAACAGGGCGAGACTTCATAACAACAACAACAACAACAACAACAACAACAGTAACAACAATAAAATCACAAATAAGCAAACCAAATAAAGGAGTGGCATCAGTCTTCTTGAAAGACCATTTGATCATAGAAAATTCAATTCCAGCTAATTCATGATCTCTATTAATATCAAAGCAACTCATTTGAAAGTTGATGGAACCATTTCAAATTACATTTTTAATTAGTTTTCGCTTATATGGGCTGCTTCCTTTCTCTTTTTAGGGTTCCCTAATAAAATCAACTAGAACACTAAGGGGAAAAACATAAAAACAATTTGCCTTCACAATAGTCTACAAATTACTATTGTAAGTTGTGTTCCTAAATACCTATTCAACTGGCTGTGAAGACTTCTTGCCAAGGGAGTTGACAGGGATAGTTCTGCTGAGAAAAGGCGATCTGAAAGGTAAACTGTGCAGCCTAAGGGAGTTACTTCAAAAGGCCAGTTTCCTGACAAAGATCAAATCTTTTTTCTACCACCAGATTTTAAAAATTTTAGAACATGCCTGACTTGTATGTGTAAATCATAAACATCTGTAAAGAAGTGATTCATTCCATCTTCTTGCCTTATGCCATGAAGCATAATAAACCTCATATGTGACATAATTAAGGCAGTATTATTCTTAGAAATAAAAAACAAAAAGCAACCAATTCATTAATACAATATTGTTTACATTAGTCACACATGGTGTATTTGTGATGGAAGAGTTGAATACATTAACTGGACTTAAAATAGCTTAGTTTTATCAGAAAGAATACATAAGCATTCTAAGTGAAAATATAACTACAAAATAAAGTAAAACTATCCGTGACATGATTCATATAAACTTTTTGGTGTGTATGAGACTTAGGGTAAAAATCAGCTGTTCAACAAAATATTTTCTCCCCTAATAAAGCAAAAGTAGCCCCATAAATGGAAACCTTTACATTCATACAAATTATGACCTGTACAGTCTCAGAGCCTGGCCTCTATGTCCTATGTTTTTCTAGTTGGTGAACCTGAACTTTAGTTAATTATCTTTACTAAAAAGGTAAAGGTATGCCTTGCAGTAATCAATACTGACACAAAACACTTGGACTTGGCCACGCTTTTCAAGTACATGTGATTTAAAAGCCACATGTTCTCATCTATGAGGTTGAGAGCAGTATGAGCTATGGACTGGTGCAGATGAGGACAGTTGTCATAAAGGACATTGTGAGCAACAACAGATTAACATATCCACATGGCATGAAAAATGCCGACATTTCATTCTGTAAACTCTCTAGATGGTTTCCTTGTGCAGGAAAAAAAAAAAAAAAAAGTTTGACTTTGCTTTGTTTCTAATTTTCAAGAGATATACAACAGATCTCTTTTCACATTATGCATAATTTTCTTTAAAAATTAAGTTTTAAAATAACACCTCAGGTACGGGTTGAAGTGTATTCTTTCCAGAATTCCTTTGTTGATAACCTAGGTGACAGTATCACAGAATGTGGCCTCATTTGGAAAGAGAGGTTGCATGTAGATGTAGTTATTTCAGATGAGGTCATTTTAGAAGAGGGTAGGCACCTAATAAAACCACTTGTGTATTTAGAAAAGAAAGGAACATTTGGAGATGCACACAGGGAGAAACATGACATAGGAAGACTGTAGTTACACTGCAATAAGCCAGGCCACTTCCAGAAGCTGGGAGAGAATCTGAACAGATTCATTCCTTAAGACTGGCATAGGAAGCATGGCACCACTGACACCTGATTTTAGAAAGTGGCCCTCATTAACGTGGAAATAAATTTTTGCTGTCCAAAGCCACTAAATTTTTGATACTTCATTACAACGACCACAGAAAACAGATGTCCTCCCTTGCCGAGGAAGCTGTTCCCAATCCTGGGCTGGAGGAATGTGGCCCATTGCTCGAAAATCCCTCAGACATCTAAAGCATGTTTTACTTCACTCATGTAGTCATGATAAACCTAAATGAATCATTACATAAATGGATTTTTTTGTCTTGATCAAGCAGTGGTTTCTTTTACAATGATGATCAATCCTGAAAGATTTGGAGCAAATTGTGAAAATGCCTTGGCAAAGTGAATTGTACCAGGAGAAATAATTAAAATCAATAATTAAAATCAAATTATTTTAATCAATAATTAAAATCAACAAATAATTAAAATTTGTATGCAACAAATTATTTTTATGTGTTCCGTTGTCCACCACAGGGCCAGTGGAGTGCACAGAAATTATATACAAGTAGATGCATCCCAAAAAGCAAGACTGCTACAAGTACTCAAAATAAGTTTTAATCAGTAGTATTCTCATAATATGAAAAAATAATGTCACAACAACACCTGGCACATAATCCTGTCTATCATATTTTGGTGACAAGTCCTGAATAGTTAAAAAATATCCCACACGTAAACATTATACTTTGCAAATAACTTACAATTATCAATTCCTCAAAGATGATTAAAGCTGACTTGGGTGCTTGAGAGAAATAGTGCAAATGTGCCAGCAATATATTAGAAATGTAAATTGGAATGGACTGGGCTCTTCTCATATCAAAAATCTGTGGGCCTGTTTACTCTGAATGACAACATGTTCTACAGCCAAGCCTGGTTTCTGGAAACATTCTTGTCAAGAAATTTGGGTGTGGTCACCTCTGGCGCTGCTTTTGAACTTCCTGTGGATTGCCAAGCTGCTCACTGGGCAGGAAAGCATGCATGTATGAGCCAGCCAGGAAGTGCCGCTGAGGGTCACTGAGGGTCGTTTTTTAACCCCATAACTCCTGATGAAAAATATGATTCATGAAAACAGCCTGAGTTTTAATGAGTGAAACCCAGTTAGTCCTATTGAAAAATATGATTCATGAAAACTGCCTGAACACTCACAGATGACGTTTCAAGACTGCAACTTGCTATAGGTGGGGGACTAGGTTTTTAAATGCTTAAGCAGCAACAATTCATGGTAGATGACACAGTATACTGAATATCATGGGAAAGTCCGAGGTCATGCTAGTCTGGGCTGAATTAAAGTATAAAAAAACCAACTCCCAGCTTATTCCCTGGTTGACTTCTATCTGTCTCTGGGACTCCAGAGCAAGTCTCATTTAATTGTGTTGGATTTCATTTACCTCCTCTGTCCATGTCTTCCAGTTACGAAATCACATTACACAATATTATTACGATAGAATAAAAATTCTTATGAAATGTAAACTTCCACATGCCTTTTGGATTCTGCCTTCTCAGCTGGCAAAAACTCCATCTCAAAAACTGGATTATCTTGGTGGCCAACAATTACAAAGCAGAAGCTCCTAGACATGGTCTTCAATATGTGGCTCCTAATGATATAAAATAGTGTATATTTTTAGAAGTCAATATTGAAATTCAAAGATGACTAATGGGAAGTGTAACATTCTTCTTTTGCTTTGCTTTCTAACTTAAACCTGGAATATGCCAGTAAGCTTGTCACGGTTTCCCGCATGCTAGTGAAGATGTGTGACTTCTGGAATAAACAAATGATAAAACTCTGATATTTCTTGTAGAATCCTATGTATTTCCATAAGAAAACTAGAAGACCTGCAACACAAAATCGCAGACACCATTCTCGTGATTTGAAAGTATGGCACATTCCACTCCATGGACTCTGTGTGTCTGGTGGATTAAGCTAGGCTTCACTTGGACTGGAGCAGTTAGCACCAGCACTGACACTTAGAAGATCTAATAGAGGTAGATGGTTAGTTAAGAACCATACAGAGTGGTGAGAAGATCAAGAAATTAATTAGCTTGCCTTAGAAAGTTCCACAAGGCATCCATTGGGGGAAGCTAAAACCAGCTCTCATTCACGTCACTTACATAGAAAAGAGAGGCAATGTAGCACTTTGTGCTCTATTTGTCTTCTTTCTACCTGAACTATCTGTTCTCTCTCTCTCTCTCTCTCTCTCTCTCTCTCTCTCTCTCTCTCTCTCTATATATATATATATATATATATATATATCTCCTTGCAAATAAAAGAGGTTATGATATGACTCTTGACACACTAATTTATAAGAAAGGAAGTCTTGTATTCTGTAAAAGATGAAAGAAATAATCCATGAAGTAAGACATTCGGAGGCACTGAGAGATCTTGCAATGAAGTTTAATAGATTGGGGTAGGTGTAATGGCTCATGCCTTTATTCCCAGCACTTTGGAGGACTGAGGCAGTCAACCTGCTTGAGCTCAGGAGCTTGAGACCAGCCAAGGCAGCAGACTGACAGAAGAAATATTTCTCTACAAAAATACATCTCCACAAAAATACTAAAACTTTCTGGGAATGGTGGTGTGTGCATGTAGTCCCACCTACTCCAGAGGCAGATGGGAGAATTACCTCATACAACAGTAAGCTGAAATATCCTGACTCAAAAAATAAATGAATAACAAAATAGGAAAGAAAGAATAAAAGGAAACTTTGACAAATTCAAAAAAGAAATGAACCTTTGAGAAACTGGGGAAAAATATAAGCGATTCCATGGCTTCTAACACAGAGAATTGCAATATAGATGAATAGTGGATGGTTGGGAATGTGGATGGATATACTCAATGGTAACTCCCCAGTGTGTGTGTGTCTGTGTGTGTGTGTGTGTGTGTGTGTGTGTGTTTTCTTTTCTTTTCAGTAGAGACAGGGTTTCACCGGGTTAGCCAGGATAGTCTCGATCTCCTGACCTCGTGATCCTCCCGTCTCGGCCTCCCAAAGTGCTGGGATTACAGGCTTGAGCCACCGCGCCCAGCCAAGTGTGTGTTTTTAACATAAAAGATTTGAAATCAAAGGAAGTTAGGTTCCATGGAGCTCTGCTACTTACTTCCAATGTGACCAGAGGGAGCCCTTACTCTATTATTGGTTTTCTCCTTTATGGAAGAGTGGTAACTTTGTAGCACATTAAGGTAAAGAACCCAGCACAGCCATCTGACTGACAGGACATGCTCAATTAATATAATCTAGAATAACGTGGAGGGCCAAATGCAATCTGAGATGTGGTGACTAGTAAAATTCTCAACATGGGGTGGAAACCGAGTAAACAAGGAGTTACTTTAACTCCTGGAAGATATATCTGAGGTGGGTTAGAAGGCAAGTCTCATCAAGCCTCACTGGGCCTTCTGCTGATTCACATACACAGAATGAAATTGGAAGAAACATGATGTGTACCTGCTAATGAATGACACATTTTATAAAGAAAATCAAAGCCCAGCTCACGGGTTTAACTTTAGAATTGGAGGGTTATGGGTGTGGAAGGATGGCAGATAGAGTACTCTGGGCCTGATGTAGAATTTAAAATATCATGTGAGGTGGGGGACTATAGCCTTGCCCTCTTTCGCACTACCATCTAAGCTGCTCTCACTCTTCAATGGCAGAGTTAAGTATCTGCAACTAGGATATCCCACAGAGCCAACAAGATTCACTATCTAGTCTTCCGAAGATAATATTTGATCCCGCTTTAGCAAAGAGATGCGAAACAGATTCAGATAGAAAAACTGGATAACAAAGTCAAGGAGGAATGATATGAAAGCTGTGAAAAACTAGATGCACTGGCAATAATTCTCCAGAGAAGGTGACAGGAGAAAGCATCGGCTGTTGAAAATTGAATAAAGTAAATAATAATATCATGAATTATAGCTAGGCTAAGTTTCACAGCTCAAGTTTGCCAAAAGAAGTGATTGTTACTTTGTTCAGCACAAACATTGAGGCAGCAGCAGCACCAAAAAAAGGGTGGCGCAAATGTGTGTGTGTGCATTTTGGTGTGGGTGGTTCGCGCACGCGTGTGTGGGTGTGGGTGTGGGTGTGGGTCTGGATTTGTCCGTGTGTTTGTGAGGGAGATAACATGCATCCCCACACTCACCCCTATATGAAAAGTCACAAATGGGGAAGCAGCATGGAGCTCATTCAGCAGGAGGACAGACAGAAGGGAACTCAAAGAACAAGTGCATGACAGTGCTGTTACCGACTACACAGACGGGCAAAATATAAGACAGAGCTTACTTTATGTACCTTCCAAGTTTATCATGAGTTGCTATTTTGATTTTGCTTTTGTAAACATTCGCTGAAGAAGCAAGAAGGCTGGCTGTAATTTTTCATTCAATTTTGACAAAGAAAAAATGACAGGTGAAGTGGAAGATTTCAAAACCTTGGGAGAAAATGACCCTGTTGTCACAGGATGGAAAGGGAATAGCTGCACTGTCCAATCTGTGGAAATTTCTCCAAGGATGCAAACGTTGTACATCTGTGCTGTCCAATGTGAAAGCCAGTGAGTATTAGAAATGCGGCTACTATAACTGTAGAACTGAATTTTGATTAAACAAGAATAGCCACATGTGGATCGTGGCTATGTAATAGACAGCACAGGTTTAGATTAAAGATTCCAAGTCAGTGGCACGATCTTGGCTCACTGCAAATTCCACTTCCCAGGTTCAGAAGATTCTCCTCTCTCAAACTCCGGAGTAGCTGGGATTAAAGTCATGCACCATCATTCCGGGGTAGGTTCTGCAATTTTAGTAGAGATAGGATTTCACGTATTGACCAAGCTGGTCATGAACTCCTGGCCTCAAGTGATCTGCAGAACTCAGCCTCCCAAAGTGCTGAGATTACAGTCATGAGCCACCATGCCCAGCCCAATTTCACCTTTTTAAAATAACATTTCTGTGACATCCTCCACCTTCCCTTCACCCGCAAGCAAGTATTGCTTAGAATTCCAATATATAATGCAAATAAAGCAACTGCCATGACCGACATACCTGTATTGGCATGAGTGCACATTTATGGTCTGCTTGATTTTTCCATTGCTTTCAATAGAAGCCTTTGAAGAATCTCCGGGGAACCCTTGTCCCAGAGGCCCTGAGGCGGTAGCTACACAGAAATAGATAATAGATTAAATTGGGAAATTGAGGACAAAAGGAGAACCTAGGACAGTTTCCAAATGTCTAGCTGTAGGGAACAAACAGAATGTGACCTCTCTTCTAAGAAGCCTTCATCCCAATCTCCAAAACTTGTGAGTATGCTAGGGCTCATGGCAAAGAGAAATTAAGGTTGCTCATCAGCTGACCTTAAGATAGGAAGATTGCCCAGGACCATCCAGCTTGATCAACGCTGTTAAAACAACCTTAAATATAGAAGATGGAAGCAAAAGAGGAATGTCAAGACGAAGTGACAGAAGAACAGTAAAAACAATGTGATGTTGATGACTTAGATAATGGAGGAATGGGATATGGATAAGGAATGCAAGAGGCCCCTAGAATTCTCAAAGTCCAAGGAAACAAATTATGCCCTAGAGCCTACAAGAGGAAAACAGTCCTGTACACACTTAGATTGTAGCCCAACAAAACCTGTGTTGCACTCCTAGGCTCCACAAATGTTAAATGATACACTTGTCTTGTATTAATCCATTAAATTTATAATAATTTGTTACAGTGGCTGTAGGAAACTAACATAGGCCAAAGCCAGAAAAACCTGCAGATACGTGATGAAAGGAAGGAAACTCAAGAAAGTGTCAGCAAATGAGTTGAAGGCATATTCTCCTAAGAGACTGGGGACAATCGGAGTTCATCTGCTGGGGTATGGGTTTCAAAGTACTGTAGAAAAGTTGTTGCATAGACGAAACGTGGCATCAAGGTGAAGATGTCTGCAGCAATATGGAAATGAGAGTGTGAGAAAAAAAACAAGAGGTGGATCTTCTCCACTGTGTATCCCCACCATTAATACAGAAATTGTTCACAGTAAGTGTTCAATGCTTGCAGAACGGTACATCAGAGTAGGGGCAGGGGCTACAGGATAGATGGTGTTGAAATGCAAGAATGACAGAGATGGTGATGAGATTACAGTGTTAAGTAGACTCAGCAGTGCAAAGAGCCTTATGAAACTTCCCATGATGAGTCCTCAGGGGTTTCAGAGGCTCCATGATGAAGTTTGTGTTCAGGTGGTCGACAACAACTTTGTGAGAATTTATTAAGTTGTTTATGCTACCTATGAGGAAATCCTGCATGATAAGAAACTGGATTGTTTGATGAGAGGGAGTCAGGACCCTAATTTTTGATGGAAACAGTAGCTATCTCTGACAGTGAGGGCAACCTGGTCTTTGACAGGGAGAAGACTAAAGAAATACACCTGGCAATACAAAGCTATCTCTCAATATCTTAAATTTAAGGAACCTACATACACTAACTAGTAATCAACATAAACATGGGACCAGAAATCAGTGAGTCTAGAATCGGAAGGTAAAGTCCTCCAGTGAGTGGAAGTGTGATATATATATTTTATATCTACACACAGACACACACACACACTCTCTCTCTCTCTCTCTCTCTCTCTATATATATATATATATATCAATCAGGCTTTGGGTTTGACTTTAATTTAGTCTAAATCAATAATTTGAATGAAGACAACTTATCACATTCAAAAATATCATCAAGGGTTGTTTTTGTTTTTGTTTTTGTTTTAATTAGAATTCCTTAGAAGGTGGAAGTTAGGATTCAAAGTGATCTCTCTGGCTAAGAGTTCAGTGAATTTAAGAAGATAGAAGTTTAGCGAATAAGAAAGAAAGCCCTGTACTTGGGACTGGAAGTCAACTGTACAACAATAGGACAAGGGAATCCAAGATTAAGAACAATTCACCTACATCAAGAAAAGTGTTAACTTACTGCAAGTTCTGTAAGAGATAAAAGTCTGATAGTTTTTGTCAAAAAAACCTAATGCAATTATAGGTGGTATGAACAGCAAGATCGGGGAGAATATTCATGTACTCTTTGGGGAATAAAGTAAGTTCTGGAAATCATATCATCTTTGAGGAAGAAACTCAGTTCTGGAAATGTATTGTAAAATAAACAATAACTGATCCGTGTGTGTTATAGGTGACAGGAGGGCAAGATTTATGCTAAGGAAAGGTCAGGAAAGAAGAGAAACACCGCTGAAGGAACTGAGGGTGTTTAAACGGTGCTGGTAGAAGCTTTTTGGGATGGAAGGGGAGCGGGTACAGCATAGTACTATCTTCAAATACAGTAAGCTCTCTAATGGAAAAGGAATTTGGCTTGGAATGGCAAATGAGTTTCCTATCATGAGTGAAACCTATCAACTGGTATTGACTGCCATGAGCTGGTGCTGAGAAATTTTCTGAGACTAAGTGTGGACAGAATAGGGAAGAATGCTGTGTAGAACAGCATGTAGGAAAGAATGCTGTGATCAACTATCTATGTCTCCTATGGATTTCGGAAAGTGCAGTGTCTACATGAGCCTGAACTCCAGACTTATTCCAAACCGTTATATACGCAAAGCCCACGACTGCTTATATGAAGTCGTGTACTGATATTCAAAGCGGACTCCCACATTGATCCTGTCTTTTCTCAGCCCTATTGTTCTAAACTCTGCTAGAGTTTAGGCATTTACTATTCTTTTTTCCAAATCCACTTTGACTGTATCCACTTCAGAGCTACTATTATGTCTTTCATCATGCCTGGAATGTTCTCCCTGATTCTGCCAGCAACCCCTACCTATTTTTTAAAAACCAACTAAGTGTCTCCTCCTCCTCGATTATTTCCAACAAAAACCCACATGGTCTTCACGTTGTAAGAAGTCTTGTCACTCCTACTGCCTCTTAAATACTTTAAGTTTTTCACAGCCAGTGATGAAAACTCATTGTACACTTCTTCAGTGCTATGTACAAAGCTGACACTGATCCAACTTTGTCCTCACAGAACTTAAATACTTTTTCAGGCTTATAGTCCCAGCATGCAACTCTGGACTCAGGGGAGATTCCTCACTGTCCCCAAGAAAGTCCTGGAGTTTTGTTTGTTTGTTTGTTTTTTATTCCTTTGCTCATTTTCCCCTCCCCGCTATGATCTTCTTTTGGCCCACCACCCAAATCCTATGAATCAAGGCCCTGATGAGTTTATACTATTTCTCAGAGATGATCTGGATCCCTTCCATGTTCAACCACCTCCGCTTTAAACTCTTCACTCCGTTTATTATGTTATCATAGTTCTTGCTCAACTCTCTGCTTGTAACGTTTTCATTATTGCTTCTGAGAGGTTTGGTTGCTTTTCTTTTTAATTCCATGTAAGCATCATGAGGTCAGGCTCATCTCTCCTCACCACACACACTGGTGGCTACTCAAAAACATTTAACTCCTTGGATCTCAACCCTGAGCCATCTTGCTTCCACGAGGACACCTGGCAATGTGTGGAGATGTTTTTGGTTGTCTCCCTTGGGGGAGAAGGTGCTATTAACAAAATAGAGACCAAGGATACAGCTAAGTCTACAATGCACAGGACAGCCTCCCAAAGCAAAGAATCTGCTGGCTCCAAAAGGCAAGAGTGGCTCCATTAAGAAAACCTGGGTCCGTTGAATGTTTCGCTGTTAACCGCCAAACAAAGCCCCCACGAGTGCTGACACTTGCAGGTGGAAGTGCTCAGTGCATGGTTGAGCCGGTCGGGGCGTGGCAGATCTGACGTGGCTACCCCAGGGAGGAGTGGAGATTCAGCACCAGGCTGCACCGTCTGGCAGGGCCAGTGACGTCCCACAGGCACTCAAAACGCCTGTTTCCACTCACTCCGTCCCCTACCTGCAGCGAGAGGCCGAGGAGGGAAAGGCAATCTCAGTCCCGCTATGGACACCCGCGCTCAGGGGTTTCAACCGAGATCCTCAGTTCTTTGGCAGTTCTTTGGCTACCCTGGATGTGATCTCGCGAGATGTGGGTGGAGCTTCTGGATGGTGCTAGCGCATACGCCCTGTCTCTTCACACGGTGAAAACCTACTTAGTAGGTCTCCAGGAGTGGCAGGCTGGGATGCGAGGGATGTACTTTCATGTCTTTTTTCAGCCATTCACCCTCCCTCTACCCTCCAGGTAAGCTTAGCCGTTTTGTCTTCTAATCCATCTTGTTACACATTTCTAAACACTGCTACAAGACTATGTCTAATCAGTAACCTTTTATTTTCTTAAGGTATTTGCTATGCAGGATTGATTGCACTCAATAAATATCACCCTACTTTCAGTTTCTAGAAATCACTGCTAAGATTACTTAGTTTCTATGATCTACTTTGGTTTGTTAATTATAACTGAATAGCTTTATAAAGGTAAACTAGTTTCTTTTAACTGGTCTCGGGATTTGGTAAAGACAACTGAAAAGTTAGGAGTCTACATCTTTGAAAACTATAGCAAGATTGTTCTATGCACTTTTCCTTATAAAAGAATAATGGTAATTTTGAGGGAGAAGAGTAAGAAATTTAATTTGATTTAAATTACATGTTTTTCCTTGCTGACCATATCTTACTTTGTAAACAAGAGTTCAGCTGTGCTGCAGGTCGTTATTCCCGTATTTTTCATTTTTGTAATACCTTATAGATAGTCAAATAAGAAAACTTCAGACAGCATCATGTGTCTTACACAGATACTGAAATATACTGTTTGTAAAAATATCCACTGCTGGGAATATTTCTAAGAAGTACATACCTTCAAAAAACTGACTTTTAGGTCAGGTGTATTGTATACTAGGTATGCCTCTCAAGTACAGTCGATAGAGTGCTACATGTATTAACATGTCGTTAAACAAGAAAATAAAGAAGAAAATCTGTGTTTAGTAATGTTTAATATAAATTTGTTATGTAAAGCATGATATAAATCTTATTTTAATATAAGCACCATCCAGTGTAACTCTGTGACGGTGGAAATGTCTTTATCTATACTGTTTATTGTCGTAGCTGCTAGTCTCTGGCTGTTGAGCAATGGGATTGTAGCTAGTGTAACTGAATAAATTTTTAATTTACATTTAATTAGCTACATGTGCTTAGTGGCTACCATAATGAACACTATAATGCTAAGGTATATAGCTAGTATCTATTGCTTAATTGTTACTTCAGAAGACAATGTATGACTTGAAGAGATGTTAAGGAATAATCTATGGGCCAGGAACAGTGCTTCATGCTTGCAATCCCAGGACTTTGCCAGGCTGAAGCAGGAGGATCACTGAAGTTCTGGAGTTGGATTTCAGCCTGGCGAACACCGTGAGATCCCATCTCTACTAAAAATTCAAAAAATTGTGAGGCATGGTGGTAAGTGCCTTTGATCCCAGCTACAAGGTGAAATTTGCAACTGGGAAGTGAAATTTGCAGTGAGCCAAAATCACATGAGTGCACTCCAGCCTGGCTGACCTAGCTAGATGCCATTTTACTCCCCACCAAGAAAAGAAAAAAGAAAGGAATGTAGGAGGGAAGGAAAGAGGGAGGGAAGGAGGGAGGGAGGGAGGGAAAGGAAGAAGCAAAGAAAGAAGGGAGGGAGGGAGGGAGGAAGGAAGGCAGGCAGGCAGGCAGACCAGGCACGGTGGCTCACACCTGTAATTCCAGAACTTTGGGAGACCGAGGTGGGTGGATCACGAGGTCAGGAGATCAAGACCATCCTGACTACATGGTGAAACCCTGTCTCTTCTAAAAATACAAAAAACTAGCTGGGCATGGTGGCATTCACCTGTAGGAGGCTGAGGCAGGAGAATGGCGTGAACCTGGGAGGCAAAGTTTACAGTGAGTCGAGATTGCACCACTGCACTACAGCCTGGGCAACAGAATAAGACTCCATCTCAAATTAATTAATTAATTAATTAATTAAAGAAGAGGGAAGGAGGGAAGGAAGGGAAGGAAGGAAGGAAGAAAGGAAGGAAGGAAGGAAGGAAAAAGAAACTGTGGTACTACTTCTCACACCTCTAACACTCTGTCACCAACTTCGGGGGTCTGTCCCTTGTAGAACCCTTACCCCACAATGGATGAATAAGGTACACTGACACACGGATATTCTGCTTTGCCAGTTCAGCTGAAGCTGAGTATCTGAGCCATTTACAGACACCAGTAGGGTTTGTAAACAGTTGCAACTGTGGCCCTGACCAGGTAGTGAGACTCGCATTTATCGGTAAAGTTTAACTGACAAAGTCATGACTCAACACCACTGGGGCAAAAATGGACATTTTGTGGACTACCCTAAGTGGACTACCCTAAGCACTTAAGCTCCCACAGTACCTCAAAGTGTAGTCTTAAGACCACATGAGTAAACCAGCTAGCTTGATAACTCCCCACATTCTTCTATTAGTACCATAATTGATTTGACTACAGGTAAAGCAGGTCACCTTCAACCGTATCTGTTACTGAAGTTATACAACTCTCTGGCTTCCAAGATGGTTTGTGGCTATTACTATAAGTATCTTTAGTATTTTTCCCACCAGACTGACTGAGCCCCCAACATGAAAGCATCTATATATTTACAATACTACATTATCTTTAAAAAGAGTTTTTCCATTTTTACAAGTCTCTTTAAATTCATCTCGTTCAGAAAGATATCTGGGCGCAACGGAGCAAGATGGCCAAATAGGAACAGCTCCAGTCTCCAACTCCCAGCGCGAGCGACACAGAAGACCAGTGATTTCTGCATTTTCAACTGAGCCTCTGCTGCTGACACCCAGGCAAACAGCGTCTGGGGTGGACCTCAAGCATTCTCCAACAGACCTACAGCTGAGGGTCCTGACTGTTAGAAGGAAAACTATCAAACAGGAAGGACACATACACCAAAACCCCATCAGTACGTCACCATCATCAAAGACCAGAGGCAGATAAAACCACAAAGATGGGGAAAAAGCAGGGCAGAAAAGCTGGAAATTCAAAAAATAAGAGCGCATCTCCCCCGGCAAAGAAGCGCAGCTCATCGCCAGCAACGGATCAAAGCTTGACGGAGAATGACTTTGACGAGATGAGAGAAGAAGGCTTCAGTCCATCAAACTTCTCACAGCTAAAGGAGGAATTACATACCCAGTGCAAAGAAACTAAAAATCTTGGGAAAAAAGTAGAAGAATTGATGGCTAGAGTAATTAATGCAGAGAAGGTCATAAACGAAATGAAAGAGATGAAAACCATGACACGAGAAATACGTGACAAATGCACCAGCTTCAGTAACCGACTCAATCAACTGGAAGAAAGAGTATCAGCGATTGAGGATCAAATGAATGAAATGAAGCGAGAAGAGAAACCAAAGGGAAAAAGAAGAAAAAGAAATGAACAAAGCCTGCAAGAAGTATGGGATTATGTAAAAAGACCAAATCTACGTCTGATTGGGGTGCCTGAAAGTGAGGGGGAAAATGGAACCAAGTTGGAAAACACTCTTCAGGATATCATCCAGGAGAACTTCCCCAACCTAGTAAGGCAGGCCAACATTCAAATTCAGGAAATACAGAGAACGCCACAAAGATACTCCTCGAGAAGAGCAACTCCAAGACACATAATTGCCAGGTTCACCAAAGTTGAAATGAAGGAAAAAAATCTTAAGGGCAGCCAGAAAGAAAGGTCGGGTTATCCACCAAGGGAAGCCCATCAGACTAACAGCAGATCTCTCGGCAGAAACTCTACAAGCCAGAAGACAGTAGGGGCCAATATTCAACATTCTTAAAGAAAAGAATTTTAAACCCAGAATTTCATATCCAGCCAAACTAAGTTTCATAAGTGAAGGAGACATAAAATCCTTTACAGACAAGCAAATGCTTAGAGATTTTTGTCACCACTAGGCCTGCCTTACAAGAGACCCTGAAGGAAGCACTCAACATGGAAAGGAACAACCGGTACCAGCCATTGCAAAAACATGCCAAAATGTAAAGACCATCGAGGCTAGGAAGAAACTGCATCAACTAATGAGCAAAATCACCAGTTAATATCATAATGGCAGGATCAAGTTCACACATAACAGTATTAACCTTAAATGTAAATGGACTAAATGCTCCAATTAAAAGACATAGACTGGCAAACGGGATAAAGAGTCAAGACCCATCAGTCTGCTGTATTCAGGAGACCCATCTCACATGCAGAGACATACATAGGCTCAAAATAAAGAGATGGAGGAAGATTTACCAAGCAAATGGAGAACAAAAGAAAGCAGGGGTTGCAATACTAGTCTCTGATAAAATAGACTTTAAACCATCAAAGATCAAGAGAGACAAAGGCACCCATTACATAATGGTAAAGGGTGATCCATTCAACAGGAAGAACTAACTAACCTAAATATATATGCACCCAATACAGGAGCACCCAGATTCATAAAGCTAGTCCTTAGAGACTTACAAAGAGACTTAGACTCCCAAACAATAATAATGGGAGACTTCAACACTCCACTGTCAACATTAGACAGATCAACGAGACAGAAAGTTAACAAGGATATCCAGGAATTGAACTCATCTCTGCAGCAAGCAGACCTAATAGACATCTATAGAACTCTCCACCCCAAATCAACACAATATACATTCTTCTCAGCACCACATCGCACTTATTCCAAATTTGACCACATAATTGGAAGTAAAGCACTCCTCAGCAAATGTACAAGAACAGAAATTATAACAAACTGTCTCTCAGACCACAGTGCAATCAAACTAGAACTCAGGACTAAGAAACTCAATCAAAACCGCTCAACTACATGGAAACTGAACAACCTGCTCCTGAATGACTACTGGGTACATAACGAAATGAAGGCAGAAATAAAGATGTTCTTTCAAACCAATGAGAACAAAGATACAACATACCAGAATCTCTGGGACACATTTAAAGCAGTGTGTAGAGGGAAATTTATAGCACTAAATGCCCACAAGAGAAAGCAGGAAAGATCTAAAATTGACACTCTAACATCACAATTAAAAGAACTAGAGAAGCAAGAGCAAACACATTCCAAAGCTAGCAGAAGGCACGAAATAACTAAGATCAGAGCAGAACTGAAGGAGATAGAGACACGAAAAACCCTCCCAAAAATCCATGAATCCAGGAGTTGGTTTTTTGAAAAGGTCAACAAAATTGAAAGACCGCTAGCAAGACTAATAAAGAAGAAAAGAGAGAAGAATCAAATAGATGCAATAAAATATGATAAAAGGGATATCACCACCGACCCCAGAGAAACACAAACTACCATCAGAGAATCCTGTAAACACCTCTACACAAATAAACTAGAAAATCTAGAAGAAATGGATAATTTCCTGGACACTTACACTCTTCCAAGACTAAACCAGGAAAAAGTTGAATCCCTGAATAGACCAATAGCAGGCTCTGAAATTGATGCAATAATTAATAGCCTACCAACCAAAAAAAAGTCCAGGACCAGATGGATTCACAGCTGAATTCTACCAGAGGTACAAGGTGGAGCTGGTACCATTCCTTCTGAAACTATTCCAATCAATAGAAAAAGAGGGAATCCTCCCTAACTCATTTTATGAGGCCAACATCATCCTGATACCAAAGCCTGGCAGAGACACAACAAAAAAAGAGAATTTTAGACCGATATCCCTGATGAACATCGATGCAAAAATCCTCAATAAAATACTGGCAAACCGGATTCAGCAGCACATCAAAAAGCTTATCCACCATGATCAAGTGGTCTTCATCGCTGGGATGCAAGGCTGGTTCAACATTCGCAAATCAATAAACATAATCCAGCATATAAAAAGAACCAAAGACAAGAACCACATGATTATCCCAATAGATGCAGAAAAGGCTTTTGACAAATTCAACAGCCCTTCATGCTAAAAACGCTCAATAAATTTGGTATTGATGGAACGTACCTCAAAACAATAAGAGCTATTTATGACAAACCCACAGCCAATATCATACTGAATGAGCAAATACTGGGAAAATCCCTTTGAAAACTGGCACAAGACAGGGATGCCCTCTCTCACCACTCCTATTCAACATAGCGTTGGAAGTTCTGGCTAGGGCAATCAGGAAAGAGAAAGAAATCAAGGGTATTCAGTTAGGAAAAGAAGAAGTCAAATTGTCCCTCTTTGCAGATGACATGATTGTATATTTAGAAAACCCCATTGTCTCAACCCAAAATCTCCTTAAGCTGATAAGCAAATTCAGCAAAGTCTCAGGATACAAAATTAACGTGCAAAAATCACAAGCATTCGTATACACCAGTAACAGACAAACATAGAGCCAAACCATGAATGAACTTCCATTCACAATTGCTTCAAAGAGAATAAAATACCTAGGAATCCAACTTACAAGGGATGTAAAGGACCTCTTCAAGGAGCACTACAAACCACTGCTCAGTGAAATAAAAGAGGACACAAACAAATGGAAGAAAATACCATGCTCCTGGATAGGAAGAAACAATATCGTGAAAATGGCCATACTGCCCAAGGTTATTTATAGATTCAATGCCATCCCCATCAAGCTACCAATGAGTTTCTTCACAGAATTGGAAAAAACTGCTTTAAAGTTCATATGGAACCAAAAGAGAGCCCGCATCTCCAAGACAATCCTAAGTCAAAAGAACAAAGCTGGAGGCATCACACTACCTGACTTCAAACTATACTACAAGGCTACAGTAACCAAAACAGCATGGTACTGGTACCAAAACAGAGATATAGACCAATGGAACAGAACAGAGTCCTCAGAAATAATACCACACATGTACAGCCATCTGATCTTTGACAAACCTGACAAAAACAAGAAATGGGGAAAGGATTCCCTATTTAATAAATGGTGCTGGGAAAATTGGCTAGCCATAAGTAGAAAGCTGAAACTGGATCCTTTCCTTACTCCTTATACAAAAATTAATTCAAGATGGATTAGAGACTTAAATGTTAGACCTAATACCATAAAAACCCTAGAGGAAAACCTAGGTAGTACCATTCAGGATATAGGCATGGGCAAAGACTTCATGTCTAAAACACCAAAAGCAACGGCAACAAAAGCCAAAATTGACAAATGGGATCTCATTAAACTGAAGAGCTTCTGCACAGCAAAAGAAACTACCATCAGAGTGAACAGGCAACCTACAGAATGGGAGAAAATTTTTGCAATCTACTCATCTGACAAAGGGCTCATATCCAGAACCTACAAAGAACTCAAACAAATTTACAAACAACCCCATCAAAAAGTGGGCAAAGGATAGGAACAGACATTTCTCAAAAGAAGATATTCATACAGCCAACAGACACATGAAAAAATGCTCATCATCACTGGCCATCAGAGAAATGCAAATCAAAACCACAATGAGATACCATCTCACACCGGT
Source organism: Macaca thibetana thibetana (assembly GCF_024542745.1). Taxonomy (NCBI): domain Eukaryota; kingdom Metazoa; phylum Chordata; class Mammalia; order Primates; family Cercopithecidae; genus Macaca; species Macaca thibetana. Next base: position 2,363,570 of record NC_065599.1, on the reverse strand, counting down.
TAGAATGACAATAATTAAAAGGTCAGGAAACAACAGGTGGTGGAGAGGATGTGGAGAAATAGGAACATTTTACACTGTTGGTGGGATTGTAAACTAGTTCAATCATTATGGAAAACAGTATGGCGATTCCTCAAGGATCTAGAACTAGATGTACCATATGACCCAGCCATCCCATTACTGGGGATATACCCAAAGGATTATAAATCATGCTGCTATAAAGACACATGCACACGTATATTCATTGCAGCGCTATTCACAATAGCGAAGACTTGGAATCAACCCAAATGTCCATCAGTGACAGACTGGATTAAGAAAATGTGGCACATATACACCATGGAATACTATGCAGCCATCAAAAAGGATGAGTTTGTGTCCTTTGTAGGGACATGGATGCAGCTGGAAACCATCATTCTTAGCAAACTATCACAAGAACAGAAAACCAAACACCGCATGTTCTCAGTCATAGGTGGGAACTGAACAATGAGATCACTTGGACTCAGGAAGGGGGACATCACACACCGGGGCCTATTATGGGGAGGGGAAGGGGGGAGGGATTGCATAGGATTTATACCTGATGTAAATGACGAGTTGATGGGTGTAGCACAGCAACATGGCACAAGTATACATATGTAACCTGCATGTTATGCACATGTACCATAGAACTTAAAGTATTAAAAAAAAAAAAAAAAAAAAGATATCTGGAAGACAACCATTACCAGCTTTACTAGCATCCCAGTAAAATTTCTGGAAGTCAGAAAAACAGTGAGTAGCAAACATATCAGTCATCTCCTAGTGCCAAAATTCTGATAGAAGCCTTAGCTGACAATAACATAATTTCTGGTAAAATAAAATTATTTTAAAAAGTGGTGGCTTCCAATTAAACAACAGAAAACTTAGAGGAAGATATATTGTATTGAGCTGTTTTTGGTACCATGACTCAAAGACCTATGATCTTATCCTGTTTTAGTATACCTACACTCAGGGGATGCTAAGCTGTTTAATAGTCACAGTACTTTCCTCCTAGATTCTAGTCATGCGTTCTTCCAACTCTTAATATTTCCTTTGCGCGATAAAGACCCAAAGATAATTCTATGCACAAAATTTGAATGAGGAAAGAAAATTTGTACATTGGCCCTTTCCTTTCTGAATATTAAAATTCTTATCTATAATTGGCAAAAAAAATTAGATACCTCCATGGGAACAGAAATACAGAATCCAGCAAGAGATTCACACAAATATTGTCAATTGATGTTTTTTAACAGTGGTGTAAATGCAGTTCAATAGAGGAAAGATAGACTTTTCAACATGTGTCTCTGAAAGAATTGAATATTCATATGCAGGGTATTGAGCCATAAACCTAAGTGGAATTGGAAAACTACAAAACTTCTGAAGAAAAACAAGAGAAATTCTATGTGATCCTGAATTTCATGATGTGATATAATACCAAATCAAGATATATAAAATAAAAAAACAGGTAAGTTACACTTAATTGAAATTAAAAACATCTCTTTGGAAGACACTGGTAAGAGAATGAAAAGACCCAGTGTCAAACCCATAAAACTTTACATCACCAAGAATCAACATTAAAGTTTGCAAATTTTGGTCTGCTGATCCCTGGATAGAGTTCAGACTATGCCAAAACAATCTAACTGTAATCCCCTCACTGAAGAGGATGGGGGTGGGGATAAGTTGATGGGATGACTGGTTTTAGTTGCAAGAAACTAAAAATTTCAAAAATAATTTTTGCTTCTCATTTAAAACAAAGTTTCATACTATTGGGAACGACATGAAGTGAAAGCAAGCAATTTCTGCCCATGAGGTCTAATCTCACTCTCCACTGATAACTAGAATTTTGATAATTTTGTTTCTTGGTTATTTTTGTAGAATTGTTTGAGTTTGAAACTCTAGATATTTCCAATTAAAATACACAACCAAATAAAATTATATTATAGATCCTGTAGGAAATTTGCTTTTTCTATCCACCAATATATCTATCTGTAGCAGTACATTGAGAACAATTATTTTTAAAGTAAATATTTCATCCACTATCGATGGAGATTTAGTTGTCTTATTGTTTGCTTTTTTCCAATAGAGGCAACCAATATGCAGTGTGCAAGCTCTGTGGGCTTGTAAAAAGTACAGCTGTGTGAATTCATAGAATTGGAATGAGTAGACTAAAAGACACTTTCATTTTGTATATACGTAAGCACTGACACATTCTTCTCCCAAGTGAACGAGCATAGCTCTACCTCCACTCCGTTGCCAGCATTAGCATTATCAACGTCTTAATCTTCACGGTGTTATAGGGAAAATAACAGTTTCTTTGCTTTACTAATTTGCGTTTATGATTTTGTTCATATTTTTTCAACATGTGATTGTCTTGCTCTTCTTGGTTTGACATTTTATTTTCTCTACAATCTGTCCATATTTTTCTGCATTTTTCAGTTTTGTTTGATTTGAACCGATTTGTAAGAGCTGTTTAACAATATTAAACTGTCCTCATTTTTGTCCTTATTATGCCTTCATATTATTGCGGCTATTTTTCCAGTGAATTATTTCTCTTTATTTTGTGCCATATGTAAATTTTTAATTTTTATGTACTGAGATTGATAAATATGTCTCCTTATTGCTTCCAGGTTTTGTATCACGCTTGGGAAGGACTTTTTGCAGATTTATTCTTGAAAGCTACAACCAGACAAAGCCGCTCATTCTTGAGATTCTAGCACTTTGGGAGGCCCAGGCAGGAGGATCACTTGAGGCTATGAGTTAGAGATCAGCCTGGAAAGGCAACATAGGAAGACCAAGTTTCTACGAAAAAAAAGACAGAAGAAAAAAAAAAAATCTGCGTGTGATAGATGGTGGTAAATGCCTGAGCATTTTCAACGTATAGAAAAGTTGAAAAAATTCTAGTCAACACTTATGTACCTACCTCCTAGATTTCACTATGACATTTGTATATGCTTCGTCACTTTTGTCTGTCCATCTATTCATCTATCTTTTTTTTTTTTTTTTTTGTATTTCAAAGTAAATTCCTGACACCTATGCTTTCCACTAAGTATACTCTTTACTTTTGAACCAGAAGTTTGGTCTCGTACACTCATGAACATGCTTCTGTGTCCTAATTTGACCTGTTACTTTTTAATAGCTGACAACCTTCAGCTTATTGATGATCAATTGGCAGATGCTTATCCTCAACATATGAAGTTTGAATCTTTAGAAATAATGCTAAATGAAGATAAAAGAGAAATGGAAAAGCAACTTCTGGCAGAAATGTGTCAAAAGGTAATCTTTATCTTTTTATGGTTAACAAGAGTCATGTTTTTGTCATCTAAAGGTTTAATCTTAGGTATTAAAAAATACCTGGAACTTTAGTAAAAAATGGAGTACTTCAGTGTTGTGCATATCAATTTTTTCCTGATGAGATTTGTATATGTCTTTTGATTGAGTTCTACAAATTCAGTAAATGATATGAAACGATGGATTACATAAATATAACATATTGGACAGAGCGTCTATGTGGAGCCTAGCTGTGGAGTGAGAATATGTTGCTGTCCTTATAGTATAATGATTGGAACTTTTATGGTTTGTAATCAATTTGCAGTTGAATTTTTTATGGAAGTGATAAGAGAGTATGAGAAGGAATTAGTTATGTTCTGAAGTGATTTGAGAAAGCTTGCCAAACAGCATCTGAAGCCCACATTCTTAAGGAAAAGAGAATCCTTGAGAGAAATCAAAAGCACCAAGAGGTGGTATTTACAAAGATTTTACAGAATGGCTATTTCCTACAGCTATTACTGGATTGACTCAAGATCCAGGAATGAGATGTTACAACTGATGGACCAAGGCCCCAGAAGGAAAGTAGGGACTTTGGCCAAGAGTGAAGAAAAAGAAAGGAACGATAGGCCTTGAAAAGGATTCACAGATTTGCATCCTTTCAGACTGGTGGAAAGGTAAGAATTGCAGAGGTGACCAGTCAAGTTGGAATTAAGAGAAACACACCGTAAAAAACTTCTTCTTCTCAGGCAAATTAAGGAGATAGATCAGGGGTTTCAGGAGCAGCTTGGAGGTGCAGAGTAGCTCACGTGGGTAAGGGGAGAATGGCTCTTTAAAATAGTTTGGACTGATTACCTGTACTGAAGGCCCACCTGTGTTTGGGATAACCTGAATTGGGAGATACAAAATCACAGGTTTCTCTTCTAGCTCTGGGGAGGAATTTTAAGGGTCTCTCTCTGCTGCCCCTTTCAGTGAGGGTGGAAAGATGGAGAAGCTCAGGAAGTGGAGCTTTGCAGAGCATAATGCATTTTCCTTGAGAAAGGCGGCCTATTTAATTGAAGATTCTGTGGTTCTCCTGTGTAGTAAAGGTAAGCAGAGGAGAGGGCTGGTGGCTGGTAACCTGGGGAGAAAGGGAGGGTTGAGTGGTAACCTCAGTGATCAGAAATGATATCTGGAGAGGCAAGTGTAAGAATAAAGATGGTCCAGGAGTGCAGAATTGCAGAATGAGGTTTCAGGTAGAGATTGGGAATCAAAGGCAGTGTGCTGCCATTGGATGGAGCCAAGTAAATGAGCAAGAGTAAAGATCCCTGGGGTGAAGGAGTCACCAGGGCCCCAAGGGTCATCCAAGTGGCCATTTGAGCTCATCACTGGGAAGACTATGAAGAGGATGAGGAGTGACATGGAGTTTGTGTTGGCAAGTGGGATTCTATTTACCCCTTAGAGAAATCTTCTTTCTTTTCCAAGTGCATGTCTTAGACTAGACAGTCTAACATATACAGCAGTATTTCAAACATATATCTAAAACTGCTGTTGCCAGATGTTAAAAGTAGGAAGTCTTCCCCCTAGTGCCTACTCTTGCTTGGAGATTCTCAATGAGACTTGGTGGTTTAAGTCTAAGGGCACCCACTGTAAAATTTTCTATAGCATTTCTGGAAATAGGGCTTGATTCAGCTATAAAAAAAGAATGTTGAATGCACAGATCTTTGAAATGATTAGATTGTGTTTAAACTAATAACTTCATCTTCATGATAGGTGACTAGATTTCTGTTTATTCAACTGCAAGCATCTGAAGTCTTTGAGGAAGATTGTCATTCTCATAAAAACCATCATGCCTGTACTTCTTCACCTGTAGTATCAATAGCCTTCTCTCCCTGATAAAACCATAGTGTCATTCAAGACCCAAGTTGGATGTCACCCCCGCGATGCCTTCCCTGACTGCCATTGAGCAGCTCATTTAGGTCTCATTCCTGCATGCAGGCTTTATTTACCTCATTATAAAATTATCCTATCTTATTGTGTTTCTTTCTTCCTGACTACAGTGTGAGATCATCAGAGATGAGGACTATATCTGTCTACACTTTTATATGCAGTTCCCAGTATGCTGCTTGATATATGAGAGATAGGTAGTAAATTCATGGTCTGTGAAGATGTAAGTGGAAGGTTGACTCATTCATTGACAAGTTCATGTGAACTTGCTAAGTCATATGACTCACAATGACTCATGAACTGAAACATTCAGACAGCACCACCACTAAAAACCGTGGAGATTTTATTCTTTTGGGGTTTTATTACTGAATGGACATTGTATTTATTTATTTTTTCCCTGAAGAACTTACCAGATTTTTGTTAAGGGGGCGAGGTGTGGTGACTCTTGCCTGTAGTTTTAGCACTTTGAAAAGCTGAGATGGTGATCTCATTTGAGCCCACGGGTTCAATACCAGCCTAGTCAGCACAGCAGAACTCCATCTCCACAAAAAAATTAGCTGAACTTGGTGGTGTGTTTTTGTTGTCTTAGTTACTCATAAGGCTGAGGTAGGGGGATCACTTGAGTCTGCGAGGCAGAGGTTGCTGTTATCCAAAATCAAAACATTGCCCTCAAGCCTGGGCAACCGAGCAGAACCCAGTCTCAAAAAATAAATAAATGGATAAATAAATAAAATTACATAAAGGCCTCAGAGATGTTAATTAAGTAGAATAAATTACACAAAGGATGTTGAAAATATATGGAAATGTAGTTTAACAGAAATTGAGAATAAATATTTATGCACCTGGAATAACTAGTTGAGGAATACATTCAAGTGGATTTTTTTTTTTTTTTTTTTTTTTTTGAGATGCAGTTTTAATATTTTGCCTAGGCTGGAGTGCGATAGCACTACCTCAGCTCATTGGAACCTCTGACTCCCAGGTTCAAGTGATTCTCCTGCCTCAGCCTCCCAAGTAGCTTGGATGAGAGGTGCCCAACACCATACACAGTTAATTTTTGTAATTTCTGTAGAGATTTGATGTCTCCGTATTGAGCAGGTTGGTCTGAAACTTTTGACCTCAGGTGATCGGCCGCTTTTGGTCTCCCAAATGGCTAGGATTATAGGAGTGAATCACCATGCCCAGCTGAGTTGGAATTATTTGATGGTGAAATAGTTATTCTCAATTTCTGTACTTGGTTTTTGGAATTTAGGAAGCAGTATATATATTTCAATTTGTTATGCTTTCATTATCTTGCTTGCTAAAACTTAATGCTTTTTTCGTTTGTTTGTTTGTTTGTTTGAGACACAGTCCTGCTCTGTCACCCAGGCTGGAGTGCAGTGGCATGAACTCAGCTCAGTGCAAATTCCACCTGTCAAGTTCAAGTAATTCCCTGCCTCAACCACCTGAGTGGCTGGGGTTACACCACACCCAGCTAACTTTTGTATTTTTAGTAGAGAGGGGATTTTACCATCCTGGCTGGGCTGATCTTGAACTCCTGATCTTGTGACCTACCTGCCTCGGCCTCCCAAACTGCCAGGATCAGAAGCGTGTGCCAACAAAACTAGCCAAACTTAATGCTTTTTACAGATTGATACGAGAAGACTTATGCTCAAAGTCTTGTTTTAGTAAAAGATATGGGTTTGTCAAGAGAAAGAAAAGCAGAGCTGAAGCAGAGAATTGAAGATTTTGAATTGTGGGTATGCATGTTTATTTTGGATATTCAGAACGAGGAGATTAAAAAGAATTAGTAGGTATATGTCTAAATATTCTAATATTTATTGCCAAGTAGAATTCTTTTTTATAAACGTGATATCACCCAGCATTAGAAGCTACACGTTAAGAGAAACCAACACTAGGGATGTGTTTTTGACATATTAAACATTAAGATGGAAAGCAGAATGAGATGCTATCACTAGGCTACAGTAACGTCGAACAGAAAGTTTGGAGAAGCTGTTAATACTTGAACAGATCGTATGGTTTAAAGTTAACTTCAGTCTTTCAGGTGGCATAGTTTTGTAACTGAATTTCAAATATCCACACTGTAGCTTTTACCAGCTCTGTGCTCAAATAAAAGGAAGTGTTGTGATTGACTTGTATTGATGAAACTATTTCTCAAAGCACTTTTTTTAAGTGCGCAGAAATGTTTCATCCTTCATGTATTACCTGGGATTGAGAGCAAGCTCACCTTTCTATAGTTTGCACGAGAAACCTTTTTTTCCATTGGGAACGTGCTGCTGGTTGACAATCATAGATACTTTAGGGATTTTAGCTCATTAAAGAATTTGTGTCCGTCTTATTTAATGTTTTCTCACTTCTATCGGCTCGATTTTTAAATTTCATCTCGCTGTGTCACTTACTTTCTTTTTGGCCATAATGAAAAGGTTAATTAATCGAGAGAGAGAAAAAAAGAGAAACCACCTTTGGCCAGAGGAGTGCCTCAGTTTTTTTACCTCCATTTTCTCTGCTCCCCTTTTCTCAGAATACATACAAAATCAATGTAGCTTACCTCTCCATGGCTTTCCAGATGACCAGCAGAGGGAGCTCATACCTGGAGCCTTTAACTGTTCTTAGACTAGTCAGTGTTTTGCAGTACTTCTACACTCCTCTCTGTCATATGCCACAGCCCCCTGCTTCTGCTACGTTCAACACAGTGCAACTAGGTCAGTTCACAAAATACATTGAGGACTTCTCATTACCTGTGAATCCACCTGCCCAGCTTGGGAACTGGTGCAATGGGTGATTTGAAGTCTCACTATGAAGATCATTTTATTCTCAAGTAGTTGGAAGTCTTGAAGGACGCATCTATCTGTTACCCTCTCATCTGGTACTTGATCAGTATTCAATCAACAGTTTTTTGTTTTGTAGGGTTTTTTGTTGGTGGTGGTGGTGGTAGTGGTTGATTTTAGAGACAGGGTCTTGCTATGTGGTCCAGGCTGGCCTGAAACTCCAGAGTTCAAGTGACTCTCCTGTCTCAGTGTTCTGCAAAGCTGGGATTATAGTGGAAGGTCATCCGCCTTGGCTAAAGCCGATAGAATATTAAGAAAAGCAAATACTGTACCTTGAATATGTATGAGATAATTAATTAAATTCCAGAGTTATAGACAGCATTATAGAAGATGGAAATACATAAGTACCCTTTTGTTGTTGTTGTTGTTGTTTGTTTTTCTTGTTTGTTTGTTTTTGAGATGGAGTTTTGCTCTTGTTGCCCAGGCTGGGTGCAATGGCACAATCTCAGATCTCTACAAACTCTGCCTCCTGGGTTCAAGAGATTCTCCTTCCTCAGCCTCTTGTGTAGATGGGATTACAGGCATATGACACCACACCTATCTAATTTTGTATTTTTAGTAGAGATGCGGTTTCACCATGTTGGCCAAGTTGGTCTTGAACTTCTATCCTGAGGTCATCCACCTGCCTTGGCCTCCCAAAGTGCGGAGAATAGAGGCATGAGCCACAGCTTCCTGGCCGTAAGTGCACTTTTATTACTTTGTAACGAATAGTATTATTCTTCCATCTCAGAGTTGATTAGGGCCATTTATCACCTTTAACTATTGTTTAAGCGTTCTCTTCCATGAGAAACCACTTCTTTCTTGAGACTCTCCCACTCCCCACAGTCAGGGAGACTGCCATTCTTCTCAGTCATATGCCACAGCACCCACTTCTGCTAGTTTCAACACAGTGTACGTAGGTCAGTTCACAAAATACACTGAGGACTTCTGGCTCTGTTCTTCCACTTCCCAGTAATAATTGGCATGTAGCAGCTTTAGTCTGTTGAACTAAAACTATGTCACGTGATGTTTTTCCTAAATTTGTTAACTCAGCTATTATAGTTTATTTACTTTTTTTAAATTTATTTTTGCTAATTTCAGAACCCAGAAACTAAAGGAAGAAAAAATTAAAAGCATGAGTGAGAACTTAGAAGATGGGAGCAGAATACAAAGTGTCTTGAGGAGACCTATGACTGAAAGCTAGAAAACAAACTTCTAAGGTAATGGTTTGGCACATTTGGAGAAGTAATATGTTGAAATTACATTGGTGGAAACATAAAAAAAAAAAAACTGCATTTTTCAGTTGTGTTTGATTTGAACCGATTTGTAAGAGCTGTTTAACAATATTAAACTGTCCTCATTTTTGTCCTTATTATGCCTTCATATAAAAAAAAAAAAAAACAGAGCAACACTCTGTCTCAAAAAAAAAAAATCATTAAGTTTTAGCAAGCAAGTTAATAAAAGCATAACAAATTTAAGTATATATAGTGCTTCCTAAATTCCAAAAACCAAGTACAGAAATTGAGAATAACTAGTTCACCTTCAAATAATTCCAACTCAGCTGGGCATGGTGATTCACTCCTGTAATCCTAGCCCTTTGGGAGACCAAAACTGGCCAATCACCTGAGGTCAAAATTTTGAGACCACCCTGGCCAGTATGGTGAAACCAAATGTCTACAGAAATTATAAAAATTAACTGGGTATGGTGTTGGGCACCTCTGATCCAAGCTACTTGGGAGGCTGAGGCAGGAGAATCACTTGAACCTGGGAGTCAGAGGTTGCAGTGAGCTGAGGTAGTGCCATTGCATTCCAGCCTGGGCAGAATATTAAAACTGCATCTCAAATAAAAAAAATCCACTTCAATGTATTCCTCAATTCCAGCTGCATAAATATTTACTCATATTACTGGAATATTCCTTATTCCAGCTGCATAAATATTTACTCTCTCAATTTCTGTTACACTACATTTCTATATATTTTTCACATCTCTTATGTAATATATGCTACTTAATTAACATCTCTCAGGCTCTTATATAATTTTATTTATTTATTCTTTCATTTATTTTTTGAGACTGGGTTCTACTCTATTGTCCAAGCTTGAGGGCAGTGTTTTGATTCTGGATAACTGCAACCTCTGCCTCCCAGTCTCAAGTGACCCCCTATCTCAGCCTTATGTGTAGCTGAGACTACAAATACACACCACCAAGTTCAGCTTATTTTTTTTTGTAGAGATGGGGTTGTGCTGCACTGACCAGGCTGGTATTGAACCTCTGGTTTCAAATGAGATCACCGTCTCAGCTTCTCAAAGTGCTAAAACTACAGGCATGAGCCACCACACCTGGCCCCCTTAACTAAAATTTGGTAAGTTCTTCAGGAAAATAAATAAAATGTACATTTAGAAATAAAACTCCAAAAGAATAAAATCCCCATGGTTTTTAGTAGTGGTGCTGTACGAATGTTTCAGTTCATGAGTCATTGTGAGTCATATGAGTTAGCAAGCTCATATGAACTTGTAAATGAATGAGTCAACCTTCCACTTACATCTTCACAGAGCATGAATTTACTACCTACCTCTCATATATCAAGCAGCATACTGGGAACTGGATATAAAATTGTAGACAGATGTAGTCCTCTTCTCTGAAGATTTCACAATGTAATCAGGAAGAAAGAATCACAATAAGATAGGATAATTTTATAACTGAGATAAATAAAGCCTGCATGCAGGAATGAAACCTAAATGACTAACTCAATGGGAGTCAGGGAAGGCATCACAGCGTTGACAGTCAAGCTGTGTCTTGAATGACACTATGGTTTTATCAGGGAAAGAAGGGGAGGAAATAAAGACATGATTTTTTTATGAGAATGATAATCTTCCTCAAAGACTTCTGATGCTTTCAGCTGAATAAGCTGAAATCTAGTCACCTATCTTGAAGATGAAGTCATTAGTCTAAACACAATCTTATCATCTCAAAGATCTGTTCACCCAACATTCATTTTTATAGCTGAGGCAAGCCCTATTTCCAGAAATGCTATAGAAAATTTTAGAGTGGGTGCCCTTAGCCTTAAACAACTATGTCTTATTAAGAAGCTCCAAGCAAGAGTGGGCACTAGGGGGAAGACTTCCTACTTTTAACATCTGGCAACAGCAGTTTTAAATATATGTTTGAAATACTGCTGTATTTCTTAGATTGTCTGCTGTACGACACACACTTGGAAAAGAAATAAGATTTTTTAAAGGAGTAGACAGAATCCCACTTGCCAACACAAACTCCATATCACTCCTTATCCTCTTCATAGCCTTCCCAGTGATGAGATCAAATGGCCACTTGGATGACCCTTGGGGCCCTGGTGACTCCTTCACCCCAGGATATTTACTCTTGCTCATTTACTTGGCTCCATCCAATGGCAGCACACTGCCTTTGATTTCCAATCTCCACCTGAAACCTCATTCTGCAATTCTGCACTCCTGGACCATCTTTATTCTTACACCTGCCAGTCTCTCCACATATTGTTTTTGATCACTGAGGTTACCACTCAACCCTCCTTTTCTCCCCAGGTTACCAGCCACCAGCCCTCTCCTCTGCTTACCTTTACTACACAGGAGAACCACAGAATCCTCAATTAAATAAGCTGCCTTTCTCAAGGAAAATGCATTATGCTCTGCAAAGCTCCACTTCCTGAGCTTCTCCATCTTTCCACCCTCACTGAAAGGGGCAGCAGAGAGAGACCCTTAAAATTCCTCCCCAGAGCTAGAAGAGAAACATGTGGTTTTGTCTCTCTCAATTCCAGGTTATCACAAACACAGGTGGGCCTCAGTACAGGTAATCAGTCCAAACAACTTTAAAGAGCTGTTCTTCCCTTATCCACATGAGCTACTCTGCCCCTCCAAGCTGCTCCTGAAACCTTTGATCTCCTTAATTTGCCTGAAAAAATAAAAATGATGAAGCATATATAATACAAATGTCATCGTGAAATCTAGGTGGTAGGTACACAATTGTTGACTAGAATTTTTTCAACTTTTCTATATGTTGAAAACACTCAGGCATTTACCACCATCCACCACACACAGATTTTATTTTATTTTTTTCTTAGAGGCTTGGTTTTCCTATGTTGCCTGCCCAGGCTGATCTCTAACTCATGGCCTCAATGGATCCTCCTGCCTGGGCCTCCCGAAGTGTTGAGATCACAAGAATGAGTGGCTTTGTCTGGTTAGAGCTTTTAAAAATAAATCTGTAAAAAGTCCTTCCCTAGCATGATACAAAACCTGGAAGCAATAAGGAGACATATCAATCTCACTACATGAAAATTAAAAATTTACATATGGCATAAAATAAAGAGAAATAATATACTGGAAAATAGTAGCAATAATATGGAGGCATAATCAGGACTAAAATGAAGACATTTTAATATTATTAAACAGCTCTTACAAATCAGTTCAAACAAAAAAAAAAACTGAAAAATGAAGAAAACCACGGACAGATTGTAGAAAAAATAAAATGTCAAACAAAGAAGAGCAAGATAATCAGATGTTGAACAAACATGAACAAAATCATAAATACAAATTAATAAAGCAAAGAAACTGTTATTTTCCCTATAACACCGTGAAGATTAAGACGTTGATAATGCTAATGTTGGCAATGGAGTGGAAATAGAGCTATGCTCGTTCACTTGGGAAAGGAATGCATCAGTGCTTATATATATTCAAAAATGAAAGTGTCTTTTAATCTACTCATTCCAATTCTATGAATTCACAAAGCTGTTCTTTCTACAATCGCAGAAAGCGTGCACACTGAATATTGGTTGCCTATATCGGAGGAAAGCAAACAATAATACAAGAAATCTCCATCAACATGTGATTAAATATTTGCTTTAAAAAGAATTATTCTCGATGTACTGCTACAGTTAAATATATTGGTGGATAGAAAAAGCAAATTTCCTACAGGATCTATAACATTATTTTATTTGGTTTTGTATTTTATTTAGAAATACATAGAGTTTTAAACTCAAACAATCCTATAAAAATAACCAAGAAACAAAATTATGAAAATTCTAGTTATCAGTGGAGAGTGAGATTAGACCACATGGGCAGAAATTTCTAGCTTTCACTTTGTATCCTTCTGAATACTCTGAAGCTTTGTTTTAAATGAGAAGCATAAATTATTTTTAAATTTTTAGTTTCTTGTAACTAAAAACAGTCATCTCAGCACCTTATCCCCACCCCCATCCTCTTCAGTGAGGGGATTACAGTTAGATTGTTTTGACACAGACTCAACTTTATCCAGGGATCAGCAGACCAAAATTTGCAAACTTTAATGTTGATTTTTGGTGATGTAAAGCTTTATGGGTTTGACACTGGGTCTTTTCATTCTCTTACCAGTGTCTTCTAAAGAGATGTTTTAAATTTCAATTAACTATAACTTATCTTTTATATATATATATATATCGTTTTGGTGTTATATCACATCATGAAACTCAGGATCACATAGACTTTCTCTTGTTTTTCTTTGGAAAATGTATAGTTTTCCAATTTCCATTTAGGTCTATGGTTCATTTCCATGCATATGAATATTCAGTTGTTCCAGAGACACATATTGAAAAGATTATCTTTCCTCTATTGAATTGCCTTTGCACCATTGTTTAAAAAATCAATTGACAATAGTTGAGTGAATCTATTTCTGGATTCTGTATTTCCATTCACATTGAGATATGTGTCTATTCTTTTGCCAATTATAGATAAGAATTTTAACTTTCAGAAAGCAAAAGGCCAATGTCCAAATTTTCTTTCCTCATTCAAATTTTGTGCATAGAAGTATCTTTGTGTCTTTATCACTCAAAGGAAATATTAAGACTCAGAAGAGCCGGGCGCGGTGGCTCACGCCTGTAATCCCAGCACTCTGGGAGGCCGAGACGGGAGAATCACGAGGTCAGGAGATCGAGACCATCCTGACTAACACGGTGAAACCCCGTCTCTACTAAAAATACAAAAATTAGCCGGGCGCGGTGGCGGGCGCCTGTAGTCCCAGCTACTCGGGAGGCTGAGGCAGGAGAATGGCGGGAACCCGGGAAGGCGGAGCTTGCAGTGAGTGGAGATCGCGCCACTGCACTCCAGTCTCGGCGACAGAGCGAGACTCCGTCTCAAAAAAAAAAAAAAAAAAAAAAAGACTCAGAAGAATGGACGACTACAATCTAGGAGGAAAGTACTGTGACTGTTAAACAGCTTAGCATTCCCTGAGTCTAGGTATACAAAAATAGGATAAGATCACAGATCTTTGAGTCATGGTACCAGAACAGTTCAGTACCATATATCTTCCTCTAAGTTTTCTGTTGTTTAATTAGAAGCCACCACTTTTTAAAATAATTTCATTTTACCAGAAATTATTTTATTGTCAGCTAAGACTTCCATCAGAATTTTGGCACTAGGAGATGACTGATATGTTTGCTACTCATTGTTTTTCTGACTTCCAGAAATTTTACTAGGATGCTAGTAAAGCTGGTAAAGGTTGTCATCCAGATATCTTTCTGAACGAGATGAATTTAAAGAGACTGTGTAAAAATGGAAAAAGTATTTTTAAGATAATATAATATAGGAAATATATAGATTCTTTCATGTTGGAGGCTCAGTCAGTCTGGTGGGAAAAATATTAAAGATAGTTATAGTAATAGCCACAAACCACCTTGGAAGCCAGAGAGTTGCATAACTTCAGTAATAGATATAGTTGAAGGTGACCTGCTTTACCTTTAGTTAAATAAATTAAAGTACTAACAAAGGAATATAGGGAAGTTATCAAGCTAGCTTGTTTACTCATGTGGTCTTAAGACTAAACTTCCAGCTACTGTGGGTGTTTAAGTGATTAGGGAAGTCAACAATGCCATTTTCTCCCCACTGGTGTTGACTCGTGACTTTGTCAATTAATCTTTACCAATAAATGCGAGTCTCACTAGCTGGTCAGGGCCACAGTTACAACTATTTAAAAACTCTACTGGAGTTTGTAAGTGGCTCAGACACTCAGCTTCAGCTGGACTGGCAAAGCAGAATATCTGTGTGTCAGTGTACTTTATTCCTCCATTGTGGGGTAAAGGTTCTGCAAGGGACAGACCACCTACGTTGGAGACACGGTGTTAGAAATGTGAAAAGTGCTATCAGAGTTTCCTTCTCCTTCCTCCTTCCTCCTTTTTCCTTCCCTTCCCCTCTCCTTCCCTCCCCTCCCCTTCCTTCCTTATTTTTAATTTTTATTTTTTGAGACAGAGTCTTGGTCTATGACCCAGGCTGTAGTGCAGTAGTGCAATCTCAGCTCACTGCAGACTCTGCCTCCTGGGTTCATGCCACTCTCCTGCCTCAGCCTACTGACTAGCTGGGACTACAGGCACCTGCCACCATGTCCAACTAATTATTTGTATTTTTAGTAAATTTCATCATGTTAGTAGTAGGGTTTCACCATGTTAGCCAGGATGGTCTTGATCTCCTGACCTCGTGATCCACTCGCCTTGGCCTCCCAAATTTCTGGAATTACAGGTGTGAGCCACCATGCCTGGTCTCTCTTTCTTTTCTTTTTTTTTTTTTCTTTTTTCTCTCTCTCTCTCTCTCCCCTCTCTCACTCCCTCCCTCTCTCTCTCTCACTCTCTCTATCTCTCTTTCTTTTTCTTCTTCCTTTCCTTCCTCCTTCCCCTTCCCCTTCCCCTTCTTCCTCCAGAGTAGCTGGAATAAAAGGCACTTGTCATCACACCTCACAATTTTTTTGAATTTTTAGTAGAGATGGGGTTTCACTGTGTTCGCCAGGCTGATTTCCAACTCCAGAACTTCAGAGATCCTTCTGCTTCAGCCTCCCAAAGTCCTGGGATTACAAGCATGAGGCACTGTTCCTGGCCCGTAGATTATTCCTTAACATCTCTTCAAGTCATACATTGTCTTCTGAAGTAACAATTAAGCAATAGATACTAGCTATATACCTTAGCATTATAGTGTTCATTATGGTAGTCACTAAGCACATGTAGCTAATTAAATGTAAATTAAAAATTTATTCAGTTACACTAGCTACAATCCCATTGCTCAACAGCCAGAGACTAGCAGCTACGACAATAAACAGTATAGATAAAGACATTTCCACCGTCACAGAGTTACACTGGATGGTGCTTATATTAAAATAAGATTTATATCATGCTTTACATAACAAATTTATATTAAACATTACTAAACACAGATTTTCTTCTTTATTTTCTTGTTTAACGACATGTTAATACATGTAGCACTCTATCGACTGTACTTGAGAGGCATACCTAGTATACAATACACCTGACCTAAAAGTCAGTTTTTTGAAGGTATGTACTTCTTAGAAATATTCCCAACAGTGGATATTTTTACAAACAGTATATTTCAGTATCTGTGTAAGACAGATGATGCTGTCTGAAGTTTTCTTATTTGACTATCTATAAGGTATTACAAAAATGAAACATACGGGAATAACGACCTGCAGCACAGCTGAACTATTGTTTACAAAGTAAGATATGGTCAGCAAGGAAAAACATGTAATTTAAATCAAATTAAATTTCTTACTCTTCTCCCTCAAAATTACCATTATTCTTTTATAAGGAAAAGTGCATAGAACAATCTTGCTATAGTTTTCAAAGATGTAGACTCCTAACTTTTCAGTTGTCTTTACCAAATCCCGAGACCAGTTAAAAGAAACTAGTTTACCTTTATAAAGCTATTCAGTTATAATTAACAAACCAAAGTAGATCATAGAAACTAAGTAATCTTAGCAGTGATTTCTAGAAACTGAAAGTAGGGTGATATTTATTGAGTGCAATCAATCCTGCATAGCAAATACCTTAAGAAAATAAAAGGTTACTGATTAGACATAGTCTTGTAGCAGTGTTTAGAAATGTGTAACAAGATGGATTAGAAGACAAAACGGCTAAGCTTGGAGGGTAGAGGGAGGGTGAATGGCTGAAAAAAGACGTGAAAGTACATCCCTCGCATCCCAGCCTGCCACTCCTGGAGACCTACTAAGTAGGTTTTCACCGTGTGAAGAGACACGGCGTATGCGCTAGCACCATCCAGAAGCTCCACCCACATCTCGCGAGATCACATCCAGGGTAGCCAAAGAACTGCCAAAGAACTGGGGATCTCGGTTGAAACCCCTGAGCGCGGGTGTCCATAGCGGGACTGACATTGCCTTTCCCTCCTCGGCCTCTCGCTGCAGGTAGGGGACGGAGTGAGTGGAAACAGGCGTTTTGAGTGCCTGTGGGACGTCACTGGCCCTGCCAGACGGTGCAGCCTGGTGCTGAATCTCCACTCCTCCCTGGGGTAGCCACGTCAGATCTGCCACGCCCCGACCGGCTCAACCATGCACTGAGCACTTCCACCTGCAAGTGTCAGCACTCGTGGGGGCTTTGTTTGGCGGTTAACAGCGAAACATTCAACGGACCCAGGTTTTCTTAATGGAGCCACTCTTGCCTTTTGGAGCCAGCAGATTCTTTGCTTTGGGAGGCTGTCCTGTGCATTGTAGACTTAGCTGTATCCTTGGTCTCTATTTTGTTAATAGCACCTTCTCCCCCAAGGGAGACAACCAAAAACATCTCCACACATTGCCAGGTGTCCTCGTGGAAGCAAGATGGCTCAGGGTTGAGATCCAAGGAGTTAAATGTTTTTGAGTAGCCACCAGTGTGTGTGGTGAGGAGAGATGAGCCTGACCTCATGATGCTTACATGGAATTAAAAAGAAAAGCAACCAAACCTCTCAGAAGCAATAATGAAAACGTTACAAGCAGAGAGTTGAGCAAGAACTATGATAACATAATAAACGGAGTGAAGAGTTTAAAGCGGAGGTGGTTGAACATGGAAGGGATCCAGATCATCTCTGAGAAATAGTATAAACTCATCAGGGCCTTGATTCATAGGATTTGGGTGGTGGGCCAAAAGAAGATCATAGCGGGGAGGGGAAAATGAGCAAAGGAATAAAAAACAAACAAACAAAACTCCAGGACTTTCTTGGGGACAGTGAGGAATCTCCCCTGAGTCCAGAGTTGCATGCTGGGACTATAAGCCTGAAAAAGTATTTAAGTTCTGTGAGGACAAAGTTGGATCAGTGTCAGCTTTGTACATAGCACTGAAGAAGTGTACAATGAGTTTTCATCACTGGCTGTGAAAAACTTAAAGTATTTAAGAGGCAGTAGGAGTGACAAGACTTCTTACAACGTGAAGACCATGTGGGTTTTTGTTGGAAATAATCGAGGAGGAGGAGACACTTAGTTGGTTTTTAAAAAATAGGTAGGGGTTGCTGGCAGAATCAGGGAGAACATTCCAGGCATGATGAAAGACATAATAGTAGCTCTGAAGTGGATACAGTCAAAGTGGATTTGGAAAAAAGAATAGTAAATGCCTAAACTCTAGCAGAGTTTAGAACAATAGGGCTGAGAAAAGACAGGATCAATGTGGGAGTCCGCTTTGAATATCAGTACACGACTTCATATAAGCAGTCGTGGGCTTTGCGTATATAACGGTTTGGAATAAGTCTGGAGTTCAGGCTCATGTAGACACTGCACTTTCCGAAATCCATAGGAGACATAGATAGTTGATCACAGCATTCTTTCCTACATGCTGTTCTACACAGCATTCTTCCCTATTCTGTCCACACTTAGTCTCAGAAAATTTCTCAGCACCAGCTCATGGCAGTCAATACCAGTTGATAGGTTTCACTCATGATAGGAAACTCATTTGCCATTCCAAGCCAAATTCCTTTTCCATTAGAGAGCTTACTGTATTTGAAGATAGTACTATGCTGTACCCGCTCCCCTTCCATCCCAAAAAGCTTCTACCAGCACCGTTTAAACACCCTCAGTTCCTTCAGCGGTGTTTCTCTTCTTTCCTGACCTTTCCTTAGCATAAATCTTGCCCTCCTGTCACCTATAACACACACGGATCAGTTATTGTTTATTTTACAATACATTTCCAGAACTGAGTTTCTTCCTCAAAGATGATATGATTTCCAGAACTTACTTTATTCCCCAAAGAGTACATGAATATTCTCCCCGATCTTGCTGTTCATACCACCTATAATTGCATTAGGTTTTTTTGACAAAACTATCAGACTTTTATCTCTTACAGAACTTGCAGTAAGTTAACACTTTTCTTGATGTAGGTGAATTGTTCTTAATCTTGGATTCCCTTGTCCTATTGTTGTACAGTTGACTTCCAGTCCCAAGTACAGGGCTTTCTTTCTTATTCGCTAAACTTCTATCTTCTTAAATTCACTGAACTCTTAGCCAGAGAGATCACTTTGAATCCTAACTTCCACCTTCTAAGGAATTCTAATTAAAACAAAAACAAAAACAAAAACAACCCTTGATGATATTTTTGAATGTGATAAGTTGTCTTCATTCAAATTATTGATTTAGACTAAATTAAAGTCAAACCCAAAGCCTGATTGATATATATATATATATATATATAGAGAGAGAGAGAGAGAGTGTGTGTGTGTGTCTGTGTGTAGATATAAAATATATATATCACACTTCCACTCACTGGAGGACTTTACCTTCCGATTCTAGACTCACTGATTTCTGGTCCCATGTTTATGTTGATTACTAGTTAGTGTATGTAGGTTCCTTAAATTTAAGATATTGAGAGATAGCTTTGTATTGCCAGGTGTATTTCTTTAGTCTTCTCCCTGTCAAAGACCAGGTTGCCCTCACTGTCAGAGATAGCTACTGTTTCCATCAAAAATTAGGGTCCTGACTCCCTCTCATCAAACAATCCAGTTTCTTATCATGCAGGATTTCCTCATAGGTAGCATAAACAACTTAATAAATTCTCACAAAGTTGTTGTCGACCACCTGAACACAAACTTCATCATGGAGCCTCTGAAACCCCTGAGGACTCATCATGGGAAGTTTCATAAGGCTCTTTGCACTGCTGAGTCTACTTAACACTGTAATCTCATCACCATCTCTGTCATTCTTGCATTTCAACACCATCTATCCTGTAGCCCCTGCCCCTACTCTGATGTACCGTTCTGCAAGCATTGAACACTTACTGTGAACAATTTCTGTATTAATGGTGGGGATACACAGTGGAGAAGATCCACCTCTTGTTTTTTTTCTCACACTCTCATTTCCATATTGCTGCAGACATCTTCACCTTGATGCCACGTTTCGTCTATGCAACAACTTTTCTACAGTACTTTGAAACCCATACCCCAGCAGATGAACTCCGATTGTCCCCAGTCTCTTAGGAGAATATGCCTTCAACTCATTTGCTGACACTTTCTTGAGTTTCCTTCCTTTCATCACGTATCTGCAGGTTTTTCTGGCTTTGGCCTATGTTAGTTTCCTACAGCCACTGTAACAAATTATTATAAATTTAATGGATTAATACAAGACAAGTGTATCATTTAACATTTGTGGAGCCTAGGAGTGCAACACAGGTTTTGTTGGGCTACAATCTAAGTGTGTACAGGACTGTTTTCCTCTTGTAGGCTCTAGGGCATAATTTGTTTCCTTGGACTTTGAGAATTCTAGGGGCCTCTTGCATTCCTTATCCATATCCCATTCCTCCATTATCTAAGTCATCAACATCACATTGTTTTTACTGTTCTTCTGTCACTTCGTCTTGACATTCCTCTTTTGCTTCCATCTTCTATATTTAAGGTTGTTTTAACAGCGTTGATCAAGCTGGATGGTCCTGGGCAATCTTCCTATCTTAAGGTCAGCTGATGAGCAACCTTAATTTCTCTTTGCCATGAGCCCTAGCATACTCACAAGTTTTGGAGATTGGGATGAAGGCTTCTTAGAAGAGAGGTCACATTCTGTTTGTTCCCTACAGCTAGACATTTGGAAACTGTCCTAGGTTCTCCTTTTGTCCTCAATTTCCCAATTTAATCTATTATCTATTTCTGTGTAGCTACCGCCTCAGGGCCTCTGGGACAAGGGTTCCCCGGAGATTCTTCAAAGGCTTCTATTGAAAGCAATGGAAAAATCAAGCAGACCATAAATGTGCACTCATGCCAATACAGGTATGTCGGTCATGGCAGTTGCTTTATTTGCATTATATATTGGAATTCTAAGCAATACTTGCTTGCGGGTGAAGGGAAGGTGGAGGATGTCACAGAAATGTTATTTTAAAAAGGTGAAATTGGGCTGGGCATGGTGGCTCATGACTGTAATCTCAGCACTTTGGGAGGCTGAGTTCTGCAGATCACTTGAGGCCAGGAGTTCATGACCAGCTTGGTCAATACGTGAAATCCTATCTCTACTAAAATTGCAGAACCTACCCCGGAATGATGGTGCATGACTTTAATCCCAGCTACTCCGGAGTTTGAGAGAGGAGAATCTTCTGAACCTGGGAAGTGGAATTTGCAGTGAGCCAAGATCGTGCCACTGACTTGGAATCTTTAATCTAAACCTGTGCTGTCTATTACATAGCCACGATCCACATGTGGCTATTCTTGTTTAATCAAAATTCAGTTCTACAGTTATAGTAGCCGCATTTCTAATACTCACTGGCTTTCACATTGGACAGCACAGATGTACAACGTTTGCATCCTTGGAGAAATTTCCACAGATTGGACAGTGCAGCTATTCCCTTTCCATCCTGTGACAACAGGGTCATTTTCTCCCAAGGTTTTGAAATCTTCCACTTCACCTGTCATTTTTTCTTTGTCAAAATTGAATGAAAAATTACAGCCAGCCTTCTTGCTTCTTCAGCGAATGTTTACAAAAGCAAAATCAAAATAGCAACTCATGATAAACTTGGAAGGTACATAAAGTAAGCTCTGTCTTATATTTTGCCCGTCTGTGTAGTCGGTAACAGCACTGTCATGCACTTGTTCTTTGAGTTCCCTTCTGTCTGTCCTCCTGCTGACTGAGCTCCATGCTGCTTCCCCATTTGTGACTTTTCATATAGGGGTGAGTGTGGGGATGCATGTTATCTCCCTCACAAACACACGGACAAATCCAGACCCACACCCACACCCACACCAACACACGCGTGCGCGAACCACCCACACCAAAATGCACACACACACATTTGCGCCACCCTTTTTTTGGTGCTGCTGCTGCCTCAATGTTTGTGCTGAACAAAGTAACAATCACTTCTTTTGGCAAACTTGAGCTGTGAAACTTAGCCTAGCTATAATTCATGATATTATTATTTACTTTATTCAATTTTCAACTGCCGATGCTTTCTCCTGTCACCTTCTCTGGAGAATTATTGCCAGTGCATCTAGTTTTTCACAGCTTTCATATCATTCCTCCTTGACTTTGTTATCCAGTTTTTCTATCTGAATCTGTTTCGCATCTCTTTGCTAAAGCGGGATCAAATATTATCTTCGGAAGACTAGATAGTGAATCTTGTTGGCTCTGTGGGATATCCTAGTTGCAGATACTTAACTCTGCCATTGAAGAGTGAGAGCAGCTTAGATGGTAGTGCGAAAGAGGGCAAGGCTATAGTCCCCCACCTCACATGATATTTTAAATTCTACATCAGGCCCAGAGTACTCTATCTGCCATCCTTCCACACCCATAACCCTCCAATTCTAAAGTTAAACCCGTGAGCTGGGCTTTGATTTTCTTTATAAAATGTGTCATTCATTAGCAGGTACACATCATGTTTCTTCCAATTTCATTCTGTGTATGTGAATCAGCAGAAGGCCCAGTGAGGCTTGATGAGCCTTGCCTTCTAACCCACCTCAGATATACCTTCCAGGAGTTCAAGTAACTCCTTGTTTACTCGGTTTCCACCCCATGTTGAGAATTTTACTAGTCACCACATCTCAGTTTGCATTTGGCCTTCCACGTTATTCTAGATTATATTAATTGAGCATGTCCTGTCAGTCAGATGGCTGTGCTGGGTTCTTTACCTTAATGTGCTACAAAGTTACCACTCTTCCATAAAGGAGAAAACCAATAATAGAGTAAGGGCTCCCTCTGGTCACATTGGAAGTAAGTAGCAGAGCTCCATGGAACCTAACTTCCTTTGATTTCAAATCTTTTATGTTAAAAACACACACTTGGCTGGGCGCGGTGGCTCAAGCCTGTAATCCCAGCACTTTGGGAGGCCGAGACGGGAGGATCACGAGGTCAGGAGATCGAGACTATCCTGGCTAACCCGGTGAAACCCTGTCTCTACTGAAAAGAAAAGAAAACACACACACACACACACACACACACACACACACACTGGGGAGTTACCATTGAGTATATCCATCCACATTCCCAACCATCCACTATTCATCTATATTGCAATTCTCTGTGTTAGAAGCCATGGAATCGCTTATATTTTTCCCCAGTTTCTCAAAGGTTCATTTCTTTTTTGAATTTGTCAAAGTTTCCTTTTATTCTTTCTTTCCTATTTTGTTATTCATTTATTTTTTGAGTCAGGATATTTCAGCTTACTGTTGTATGAGGTAATTCTCCCATCTGCCTCTGGAGTAGGTGGGACTACATGCACACACCACCATTCCCAGAAAGTTTTAGTATTTTTGTGGAGATGTATTTTTTTGTAGAGAAATATTTCTTCTGTCAGTCTGCTGCCTTGGCTGGTCTCAAGCTCCTGGGCTCAAGCAGGTTGACTGCCTCAGTCCTCCAAAGTGCTGGGAATAAAGGCATGAGCCATTACACCTACCCCAATCTATTAAACTTCATTGCAAGATCTCTCAGTGCCTCCGAATGTCTTACTTCATGGATTATTTCTTTCATCTTTTACAGAATACAAGACTTCCTTTCTTATAAATTAGTGTGTCAAGAGTCATATCATAACCTCTTTTATTTGCAAGGAGATATATATATATATATATATAGAGAGAGAGAGAGAGAGAGAGAGAGAGAGGAGAGAGAGAGAGAACAGATAGTTCAGGTAGAAAGAAGACAAATAGAGCACAAAGTGCTACATTGCCTCTCTTTTCTATGTAAGTGACGTGAATGAGAGCTGGTTTTAGCTTCCCCCAATGGATGCCTTGTGGAACTTTCTAAGGCAAGCTAATTAATTTCTTGATCTTCTCACCACTCTGTATGGTTCTTAACTAACCATCTACCTCTATTAGATCTTCTAAGTGTCAGTGCTGGTGCTAACTGCTCCAGTCCAAGTGAAGCCTAGCTTAATCCACCAGACACACAGAGTCCATGGAGTGGAATGTGCCATACTTTCAAATCACGAGAATGGTGTCTGCGATTTTGTGTTGCAGGTCTTCTAGTTTTCTTATGGAAATACATAGGATTCTACAAGAAATATCAGAGTTTTATCATTTGTTTATTCCAGAAGTCACACATCTTCACTAGCATGCGGGAAACCGTGACAAGCTTACTGGCATATTCCAGGTTTAAGTTAGAAAGCAAAGCAAAAGAAGAATGTTACACTTCCCATTAGTCATCTTTGAATTTCAATATTGACTTCTAAAAATATACACTATTTTATATCATTAGGAGCCACATATTGAAGACCATGTCTAGGAGCTTCTGCTTTGTAATTGTTGGCCACCAAGATAATCCAGTTTTTGAGATGGAGTTTTTGCCAGCTGAGAAGGCAGAATCCAAAAGGCATGTGGAAGTTTACATTTCATAAGAATTTTTATTCTATCGTAATAATATTGTGTAATGTGATTTCGTAACTGGAAGACATGGACAGAGGAGGTAAATGAAATCCAACACAATTAAATGAGACTTGCTCTGGAGTCCCAGAGACAGATAGAAGTCAACCAGGGAATAAGCTGGGAGTTGGTTTTTTTTATACTTTAATTCAGCCCAGACTAGCATGACCTCGGACTTTCCCATGATATTCAGTATACTGTGTCATCTACCATGAATTGTTGCTGCTTAAGCATTTAAAAACCTAGTCCCCCACCTATAGCAAGTTGCAGTCTTGAAATGTCATCTGTGAGTGTTCAGGCAGTTTTCATGAATCATATTTTTCAATAGGACCAACTGGGTTTCACTCATTAAAACTCAGGCTGTTTTCATGAATCATATTTTTCATCAGGAGTTATGAGGTTAAAAACGACCCTCAGTGACCCTCAGCGGCACTTCCTGGCTGGCTCATACATGCATGCTTTCCTGCCCAGTGAGCAGCTTGGCAATCCACAGGAAGTTCAAAAGCAGCGCCAGAGGTGACCACACCCAAATTTCTTGACAAGAATGTTTCCAGAAACCAGGCTTGGCTGTAGAACATGTTGTCATTCAGAGTAAACAGGCCCACAGATTTTTGATATGAGAAGAGCCCAGTCCATTCCAATTTACATTTCTAATATATTGCTGGCACATTTGCACTATTTCTCTCAAGCACCCAAGTCAGCTTTAATCATCTTTGAGGAATTGATAATTGTAAGTTATTTGCAAAGTATAATGTTTACGTGTGGGATATTTTTTAACTATTCAGGACTTGTCACCAAAATATGATAGACAGGATTATGTGCCAGGTGTTGTTGTGACATTATTTTTTCATATTATGAGAATACTACTGATTAAAACTTATTTTGAGTACTTGTAGCAGTCTTGCTTTTTGGGATGCATCTACTTGTATATAATTTCTGTGCACTCCACTGGCCCTGTGGTGGACAACGGAACACATAAAAATAATTTGTTGCATACAAATTTTAATTATTTGTTGATTTTAATTATTGATTAAAATAATTTGATTTTAATTATTGATTTTAATTATTTCTCCTGGTACAATTCACTTTGCCAAGGCATTTTCACAATTTGCTCCAAATCTCTTTCAGGATTGATCATCATTGTAAAAGAAACCACTGCTTGATCAAGACAAAAAAATCCATTTATGTAATGATTCATTTAGGTTTATCATGACTACATGAGTGAAGTAAAACATGCTTTAGATGTCTGAGGGATTTTCGAGCAATGGGCCACATTCCTCCAGCCCAGGATTGGGAACAGCTTCCTCGGCAAGGGAGGACATCTGTTTTCTGTGGTCGTTGTAATGAAGTATCAAAAATTTAGTGGCTTTGGACAGCAAAAATTTATTTCCACGTTAATGAGGGCCACTTTCTAAAATCAGGTGTCAGTGGTGCCATGCTTCCTATGCCAGTCTTAAGGAATGAATCTGTTCAGATTCTCTCCCAGCTTCTGGAAGTGGCCTGGCTTATTGCAGTGTAACTACAGTCTTCCTATGTCATGTTTCTCCCTGTGTGCATCTCCAAATGTTCCTTTCTTTTCTAAATACACAAGTGGTTTTATTAGGTGCCTACCCTCTTCTAAAATGACCTCATCTGAAATAACTACATCTACATGCAACCTCTCTTTCCAAATGAGGCCACATTCTGTGATACTGTCACCTAGGTTATCAACAAAGGAATTCTGGAAAGAATACACTTCAACCCGTACCTGAGGTGTTATTTTAAAACTTAATTTTTAAAGAAAATTATGCATAATGTGAAAAGAGATCTGTTGTATATCTCTTGAAAATTAGAAACAAAGCAAAGTCAAACTTTTTTTTTTTTTTTTCCTGCACAAGGAAACCATCTAGAGAGTTTACAGAATGAAATGTCGGCATTTTTCATGCCATGTGGATATGTTAATCTGTTGTTGCTCACAATGTCCTTTATGACAACTGTCCTCATCTGCACCAGTCCATAGCTCATACTGCTCTCAACCTCATAGATGAGAACATGTGGCTTTTAAATCACATGTACTTGAAAAGCGTGGCCAAGTCCAAGTGTTTTGTGTCAGTATTGATTACTGCAAGGCATACCTTTACCTTTTTAGTAAAGATAATTAACTAAAGTTCAGGTTCACCAACTAGAAAAACATAGGACATAGAGGCCAGGCTCTGAGACTGTACAGGTCATAATTTGTATGAATGTAAAGGTTTCCATTTATGGGGCTACTTTTGCTTTATTAGGGGAGAAAATATTTTGTTGAACAGCTGATTTTTACCCTAAGTCTCATACACACCAAAAAGTTTATATGAATCATGTCACGGATAGTTTTACTTTATTTTGTAGTTATATTTTCACTTAGAATGCTTATGTATTCTTTCTGATAAAACTAAGCTATTTTAAGTCCAGTTAATGTATTCAACTCTTCCATCACAAATACACCATGTGTGACTAATGTAAACAATATTGTATTAATGAATTGGTTGCTTTTTGTTTTTTATTTCTAAGAATAATACTGCCTTAATTATGTCACATATGAGGTTTATTATGCTTCATGGCATAAGGCAAGAAGATGGAATGAATCACTTCTTTACAGATGTTTATGATTTACACATACAAGTCAGGCATGTTCTAAAATTTTTAAAATCTGGTGGTAGAAAAAAGATTTGATCTTTGTCAGGAAACTGGCCTTTTGAAGTAACTCCCTTAGGCTGCACAGTTTACCTTTCAGATCGCCTTTTCTCAGCAGAACTATCCCTGTCAACTCCCTTGGCAAGAAGTCTTCACAGCCAGTTGAATAGGTATTTAGGAACACAACTTACAATAGTAATTTGTAGACTATTGTGAAGGCAAATTGTTTTTATGTTTTTCCCCTTAGTGTTCTAGTTGATTTTATTAGGGAACCCTAAAAAGAGAAAGGAAGCAGCCCATATAAGCGAAAACTAATTAAAAATGTAATTTGAAATGGTTCCATCAACTTTCAAATGAGTTGCTTTGATATTAATAGAGATCATGAATTAGCTGGAATTGAATTTTCTATGATCAAATGGTCTTTCAAGAAGACTGATGCCACTCCTTTATTTGGTTTGCTTATTTGTGATTTTATTGTTGTTACTGTTGTTGTTGTTGTTGTTGTTGTTGTTATGAAGTCTCGCCCTGTTGCCCAGACTGGAGTGCAATGGCATGATCTTGGCTCACTGCAACATTTTCCTCCCAGGTTCAAATGACTCTCCTCCCTCAGAGTCTGGAGTAGCTGGGTCTACAGGCCACAACACCTTGTGTGCTAGATTTTTGTATTTTTAGTAGAGATGGGGTTTCACCAGTGTTAGCCATACTGCTTTTAATTCCTGATCTCAGGTTATTTACCTGCCTCTGCTTTCCAAAGCCCTCAGATTACAGGTGTGAGCCATGTTGACTGTCTCAGGTAGTTGATTTTAATGTGACAATCCAAAAATAAATGTCAGAGTCAAGATTTGGTCAATAGATTTAAAACTAGCATATTCTGCATTTGGGACTGAAACATACATTCACATTAATTCATGTATACATTTAAAGATGTTTGCAAAGTGTATGGGCAGTATACATGGCTTACTAAAGAAGTCAAGAAAACACTTGTGCAGTGCTGAATGTCGCGTATATGCTTCTGCCAGTGGCTAGGAGTAGTGGTCCTGCTGATTACTTCCTTTCCCTCAGAGAGTAAGCCGTTGAAACTCATACTTGTAAAAAGTTGTAAGGCAGTTTTTAGAGTTTTCAAAGAAAAGCCAGGATTACATTAACATTTGTGTTCAGCCTTTCAGATGTGTCAAATACTTTTTTTTTTTTTTTTTGACAGAAGCTTCCTCAGTCACCCAGGCTGGAGTGCAGTGGCTCAATGTCACTCACTGCAAGCTCCACCTCCCAGATTCATGCCATTCTCCTGCCTCAGCCTCCCGTTTAGCTGGGACAACAGGCTCCTGCCACCACACCTGTCTAATTTGTATTTTTAAATTTTTGTGTTTTTAGTAGAAATAGGATTTCACCATGTTGGTCAGGATGATCTCAGTCTCCTGACCTCATGATCCACCCGCCTTGGCTTCCTAAAGTTCTGGGAATAGAGGCATGAGCCACTGCACCTAATCCAAAGGCACCTATTTAGAGCAATAAAAATATTCTGCAGACCACGAATACACATTCAAATCAGTGTAGGTACTTTGGTCACAGCAGTTGCTTTACTTTTATTATATACTGGAATTCTCAGTCATACTTGTTTTGTGGGTGAAGGGAAGGTGGAGGAAGTCACAGAACTTTTATAAAATATTTGGAATTGGCCCGTGCATGGTGGCTCATACCTGTAATCTTAGCATTTTGGGAGGCCAAGGTGATTCACCAGAGGAGGCTGGGAATGCTCTCTTTGTTTCTGTAATAAGATCTTACTGTAAAATAGGTAATGTCCATTGAAAATCAGGTTATACAACCTGTGCTAATGGTGAACACTTGAACAATTTTGTTTCAATCTGAATTAACTTTAAGCAAGTCCTTCTAAGTTTTGTCTTGTGTCCTTGTGTGAAATAGCTCCCATCATTTTTACCCCATTTATTTGATTTTTAACATAAAGATGTTTGGTCAAGATTGTGGTACTTTAATATTCATTTTTAAAATGCTGCCCACCACAGCTGTGTTTGTTCTATTTCTCCGATTGGTAGTGTGCAAACCAATAGGATGTCTCAACCTATTATACAGCACTCATATTGAAACAAACTAAATCCCAGAGCCATGGGTGCAGAAAAAGGTAAGGTTCATATAGAAATAAGGGGGTAATTTCAGTAAGCATGTATTTTTTTTTAATGTGGTTGTTCCTGCCCTCGATAAGCATATAACCCA
This sequence comes from Macaca thibetana thibetana, assembly GCF_024542745.1. Lineage (NCBI taxonomy): Eukaryota > Metazoa > Chordata > Mammalia > Primates > Cercopithecidae > Macaca > Macaca thibetana. Next base: position 2,334,107 of record NC_065599.1, on the reverse strand, counting down.
AGGGTTATGATGAAATCCAGCCAAGAACAGCATGGTAAGTGACAGCAGGAATACATGGCTCAACAGCACAGCAGTGGAATGTTGAAAATAGCCCTTTCTCCAGGCTAAAGAAAGTGAGGTAAGAACTAGTAATCCACATCCTGGGTGTATATTAGTGAAGTTCAGTGCCAAATTTCATGTGTGACCAATTCTTTGAAGGAGTTGGAAGGAAAGTGGTGCATTAAGTGGGACCTCCAATATGGGCTGAAGAGCAAAGTATTGCAGACGTGATGTTGTGAAGAAGAGCACTGGGGCACATGGACAGAACTGTCATCTTGAAGATGAGCACCGCGGCACATGGGTAGAACTCTCAGCTGACAGATACAAGCTGATCACAAGGAAAGACAAGCTGGCAAAGTTAGATGTGGTAGGTGATGTTCCTTGAAGGCTCTTTAATATAAGAGCAATGAAATGAAATCAGGCTCCCCTGAACACATGAATGGTAGCGCTAAGTTGATTATGTGCTTTGGTGCTCCAAAAGTGATCCAGGAAAGATGTGCATATGGAGTTTCATCTTCTTGTTATAGCTGGAAACTTCCTAGAATCCTTCCTTTGCCATGGACATAGATACTCTCAACCTCTGCTTTGCCCATCCTGTACTTGTGACCTTTAACTTTTCAGTCACTTCAACACTTCCTGGCTGTCAGTCCAGAGTTTCAGAAAACGGATGGTCCAGACACCACCTTTCACTGGGTAGCACACTGGTGTGGTGCTCTACTTATCCCTTTACTACTCTACATGACATGTTTATTGTGAGAAAATTTACATGGTGGTGTCATAATATACAAGTGAAAACAGGTTTGTAGAGAAATGTAAATAGTTTTCTTCTAAGACAAGAGATGGTAGGAATGTCTATCTTTAACTAGGAAACTTTCCCCAAAGAAGAAATTTACCAAAAATATTTATTTGATTGGAATGGAATTGTCATTTTGTATCCTCTAGTCAGCACATTGTAATTGTTACATAAGTTATTAAATGCACGCTTATCTATTCGACAAGTTCTGTAGTTAGCCTTTTTCTATAAACTGAAATCACTCTATGGAAAAGCTTCCCATTCATAGCTTGAATCTAGGTGGATATATGACAGACTGTATGGAGCAACTTCTGGGTGGGAACCACCCTTCCTTCAAACACGGAGCACCAACAATGGTTCTTCTGTCCACGGTGTCTCTGCAGCTGCTTCTAACTGCTCCTGATGCCACACTCACCACCTGCTTTGTTCTCCTATCATTTTTATCAAATGTTTCCAGATTTCAATATTGGGTGCAGGCAGGAAGAGAAACGTTTTGCTGTAATTTTTCAAAACTCACCTCCCTATATGATATCCACCACCCCTCACCCAGCATGTCCTTTGATATCCACATCACTCCCCAATTGTGGATCTAATCCACGTCCAGTCCTAGCTCCAGTCAGCTTCTGTAGAATCAGATAGTCACCAACTGCACAGAATATGAACATCCACAAGAGGCCACAATTTGCTTTATCAAGTCTAAGAATTGTGCAAGGATTTTTTTGAAACACACATAAAAAATCTTGAGAGCAAATCTCTAAACACTGTTCGTAGTGGAGACACTAAGTAAATACACAGCCTAATAAAGATATCTGTATTTACTCTCTGACAAAGTACAATCCTTAGTATTTCTTCTGAGAGTGACAAAGTTAGCTTGTGTCTTGTGTCAGAAAGGAATGGCTTAACTTCAACTCAGAGACTTTCTACAAGAGTGAAGAAAGTAACACAAATATTAACTATCCCATTAGTGGAATTGTAATTTTGTATCCTCCACAGATTCATTATCCTTGTTAATGCTGTTATCAAATGCAGATTTGTCTTTTCTCCAACTTCAGTAGTTGATCATTTTCTGAAAACTGAACTCTGTCTATGGAAGACTTTTTCTTCATGGACAGCTCAAATTTAACTGAATGTGTGACAGACTGTATGAAGCAACTCTTGTACTACTCTTGGCACTCCTTCCTGCTGGCGCTTGTGAAACGTGACCTATTGTGGTAGAAGTCCATTAATGGCAGAAAAATGAAAACTAGTTATTAGTGAGAGTAAATCTAATAAAGGTTAGAATTTAAATGAAAAGGTTAAGTCATTTTCAAAAGGATAAAGAAGTAAGTTAAATAATAATGCACTGCAAATACATTAGATACTAATCTTTCATATCTAACATTATTGCTTTAGGAAATCATTTTCTTTCACCAAGAATACAATACGAATTGCATAAAAATATTCTCTATATAAAAAGTAGCTTCCCATTTTTCCCCAAAAAGAAATCCAAGTATAAATTCTAGAGTAGTAAAGTTCATTTTATTTACTTTATTTTTGTTATACTTTTGGCTGTAGGGTACATGTGCACAATGTCCAGGTTTTTTACGTATCTATACATGTGCCACATTGGTGTGCTGCACCCATTTACTCATCATTTACATAAGCTATATCTCCTAATGCTATCCCTCCCCTCTCCCCCTACCCCAAAAAGGCCCTGGTGTGCGATGTTCCCTTCCTGTGTCCAAGTGTTCTCATTGTTCAATTCCCACCTATGAGTGAGAAAATGCGGTGTTTGGTTGTCTGTTCTTGCGATAGTTTGCTGAGAATGATGGCTTTCAGCTTCATCCAAGTCCCTACAAAGGATAAGAACTCAACTGTTTTTATGGCTGCATAGTATTCCATGGTGTATATGTGCTGCATTTTCTTAATCCAGACTGTCACCGATGGACATTTTGGTTGCTTCCAAGTCTTTGCTATTGCGAATAGTGCCACAAGAAACATATGGGTGCATGTGTCTTTATAGCAGCATGATTTATAATCCTCTGGGTATATAGCCAGAAATCGGACAGCTGGGTGAGATGGTATTTCTAGTTCTATATCCTTGAGGAATCACCACACTGTCTTCCACAATGGTTGAACTAATTTACAGTCCCATAACACTGTAAAAGTGTTCCTATTTCTCCACATCCTCTCCAGCACCTGTTGTTTCCTGACTTTTTAATGATCGCCATTCTAACTGATGTGAGATAGTGTCTCATTGTAGTTTTGATTTGCATTTCTCTGATGGCTAGTGATGATGAGCATTTTTCATGTGTCTGTTGGCTACATAAATGTCTTCTTTTGAGAAGTGTCTGTTCACATCCTTTGCCCACATTTTGATGGGGTTTTTTGTTTTTTTCTTGTAAACTTTGAGCTCTTTGTAGGTTCTGGATATTAGCCTTTTGTCAGATAAGTAGATTGCAAAACTTTTCTCCCATTCTGTAGGTTGCCTGTTCACTCTGATGGTAGTTAATTTTGCTGTGCACAAACTCTTTAATTAGAGCCCATTTGTCAATTTTGGCTTTTGTCAACATTGCTTTTGGTGTTTTAGATATGAAGTCCTTGTCCATGCCTATGTCATGAATGGTATTGCCTAGGTTTTCTTGCAGGGGTTTTTATGGTTTTAAGTCTAACATTTAAGTCTCTAATCTATCTTGAATTAATTTTTGTATAAGGTGTAAGGAAAGGATCCAGTTTCAGCTTTCCACGTATGACTAACCAGTTTTCCCACCACCATTTATCAAATAGGCAATCCTTTCCCCCATTTCTTATTTTTGTCAGGTTTGTCAAAGATCAGATGGTTGTAGATGTTTGATATAATTTCTGAGGGCTCTGTTCTGTTGCTTTGGTCTGTATCCCTGTTTTGGTACCAGTACCATGCTGTTTTGGTTACTGTAGCCTTGTAGTGTAGTTTGAAGTCAGGTAGTGTGGTGTCTCCAGCTTTGTTCTGTTGGTTTAGGATTGTCTTGGCAATGTGAGCTCCTTTTTTACTTCCACATGAACTTTAAAGTAGTTTTTTTCAAGTCTGTAAAGAAAGTCATTGGTAACTTAATGGGGATGGCATTGAATCTATAAATTACCTTGGGCATTATGGCCATTTTCATGATATTGATTATTCCTATCCATGAGCATGGAATGTTCTTCCATTTGTTTGTGTCCTCTTTTATTTCACTGAGCAGTGGCTTGTAGTTCCCCTTGAAGAGCTCCTTCACATCCCTTGTAAGTTTTATTCCTAGCTATTTTATTCTCTTTGAAGCAATTATGAATGGGAGTTCACTCATGATTTGACTCTGTGTTTGTCTGTTATTGGTGTATAAGAATGCTTGTGATTTTTGCACATTGATTTTGTATCCTGAGACTTTGCTGAGGTTGCTTATCAGCTTAAGGAGATTTGGGACTAAGATAATGGGGTTTTGTAAATATACAATCATGTCATCTGCAAAGAGGGACAATTTGACTTCTTCTTTCCCTAATAAAACACCGTGTATTTCTTTCTCTTGCCTTATTGCCCTGGCCAGAACTTCCAACACTATGTTGAATAGAAGTAGTGAGAGAGGGCATCCCTGTCTTGTACCAGTTTTCAAGGGGGAATGCTTCCAGTTTTTGCCCATTCAGTATGATATTGGCTGTGGTTTTGCCATACATAGCTCTTATTATTTTGAGACATTCCATCAATATCGAATATATTGAGAGTTTTTAGCATGAAGGCTGATGAATTTTGTCAAAGGCCTTTTCTGCATCTGTTGAGATAATCATGTGGTTTTCATCTTGTTTGTGTTTATGTGCTGGATTATATTTATTGATTTGTGTATATTGAACCAGCCTTGCATCCCAGGGATGAAGCCCACTTGATCATGGTGGATAAGGTTTTTGATGTGCTACTGGATTCAGTTTGCCAGAATCTATTGAGGATGTTTGCATCCATGTTTATCAGGGATATTGGTCTAAAATTCTCTTTTTTTAAATTGTGTCTCTGCCAGGCTTTGTAATCAGGATGATGCTAGCCTCATAAAATGAGTTAGGGAGGATTCCCTCTTTTTGTATTGATTGGAATAGTTTCAGAAAGAATGGTACCAGATCCTCCTTGTACCTCTGGTGGAATTTGGCTGTAAATCAGTCTGTTCCTGGACTTCTCTTGGTTGGTAAGCTATTAATTATTGCATCAATTTCAGAGCCTGTTATTGGTCTATTCAGGGATTCAGCTTCTTCCTGGTTTAGTCTTGGGAGGGTGTAGGTTTCCAGGAATTTATCCATTTCTTCTAGGTTTTCTTGTTTATTTGTGTACAGGTGTTTATAATATTCTATGATGATAGTTTGTATTTTTGTGGGATTAGTGGTGATATCCCCTTTATCATTTTTTATTGCATCTATTTGATTCTTCTCTCTTTTCTTCTTTGTTAGTCTTGCTAGCTGTCTATCAATTTTTTTGATCTTTTCAAAAAACCAGCTCCTGTATTCATTGATTTTTTGAAGGATGTTTTGTGTCTCTATCTCCTTCAGTTCTGCTCTGAACTTAGTTATTTCTTGCCTTCTGCTAGCTTTTGAATATGTTTTCTCTTGCTTCTCTAGTTCTTTTAATTGTCATGTTAAGGTTTCAATCTTAGATCTTTCCTATTTTCTCTTGTGGGTGATCAGTGCCATAAATTTCCTTGTACACACTGCTTTAAATGTGTCCCAGAGATTTTGGTATGTTGTATCTTTGTTCTCATTGGTTTCAAAGAACGTCTTTTTTTCTGCCTTCATTTTGTTATGTACCCAGGAGTCATCAGGAGCAGGTTGTTCACTTTCCCTGCAGTTGAGCAGTTTTGATTGAGTTTCTTAATCCTGAGTTCTAGTTTGATTGCACTGTGGTCTGAGAGAGAGTTTGTTATAATTTCTATTCTTTTACATTTGCTGAGGAGTGCTGTACCTCCAACTATGTGGTCAATTTTGGAATACTTGCAATGTGGTTCTGAGATGAATGTATATTCTGTTGAATTGGGGTGGAGAGTTCTATAGATGTCTATTAGGTCTGCTTGCTGCAGAGTTGAGTTCAATTCCTGGATATCCTTGTTAACTTTCTGTCTCATTGATCTGTCTAATGTTGACAGTGGGGTGTTCAAATCTCCCATTATTATTGTGTTGGAGTCTAATTCTGTTTTTAAGTCTCTAAGGACTTGCTTTATGAATCTGAGTGCTCCTCTTTTGGGTGCATATATATTTAGGATAGTTAGGTCTTCTTGTTGAATTAATCCCTTTACCTTTATGTAATGGCCCTCTTTGTCTCTTTTGATCTTTGTTGATTTAAAATCTGTTTTATCAGAGACTAGGATTGCAGCTCCTGCCTTTTTTTGTTTTCCATTTGCTTGGTAGATCTTCCTCCATCCCTTTATTTTGAGCCTATGTGTGTCTCTGCATGTAGATGGGTCTCCTGAATACAGCACACTGATGGTCTCGACTCTTTATCCAATTTGCCAATCTGTGTCTCTTAAATGGGCCATTCAGCCCATTTACTTTTAAGATTAATGTTGTTATGTGTGAACTTGATCCTGTCATTATGATATTAACTAGTTATTTTGCGCATAGGTTGATGCAATTTATTCCTTGCCTCAGTGGTCTTTACATTTTGGCATGTTATTGCAGTGGCTGGTACTGGTTGTTCCTTTCCATGTTTAATGCTTCCTTCAGGAGCTCTTGTAGGGCAGGCCTGGTGGTTATAAATTCTCTCAGCATTTGCTTGGCTGTAAAGGATTTTACTTCTCCTTCACTTATGAAACTTAGTTTGGCTGGATATGAAATTCTGGGTTGAAAATTGTTTTCTTTAAGAATGTTGAATATTGGCCACCACTCTCTTCTGGCTTGCAGAGTTTATGCTGCGAGACTCTGTGTTAGTCTGATGGGCTTCCCTTTGTGGGTAACCAGACCTTTCTCTCTGGTTGTCCTTAACATGTTTTTCTTCATTTCAGCTTTGGTGAATCTGACAATTCTGGGTCCTAGAGTTACTCTTTTTGAGGATTATCTCTGTGGCATTCTCTGTATTTCTTGAATTTGAATGTTGGCCTGCCTTGCTAGGTTGGGAAAGTTCTCCTGGATAATATCTTGCAGAGTGTTTTCCAACTTGGTTCCATTCTCCCTGTCACTTTCAGGTACACCAATCAGATGTAGATTTGATCTTTTCACATAGTCCCACGTGTCTTGGAGGCTTTGTTCATTTCTTTTCCCTCTTTTTTCTTGTTTCTTCTCTTCTCACTTCATTTGAATCATTTAATCTTCAATCACTGATACCCTTTCTTCCAGTTGGTCAAGTAGGTTACTGAAGCTTGTGCATTTATCACATAGTTCTTGTGTCATGGTTTTGAACTGTATCAGGTCATTTAAGGACTTCTCTACATTGGTTATTCTGGTTAGCCATTCATCAAATCTTTTTTAAAGGTTTTAAACTTTTTTGCCTTGGATTCAAATTTCCTCCTTTAGCTCAGAGAAGTTTGATCGTCTGAAGCCTTCTCTCAACTCATCAGAGTCATTCCCCAGCCAGCTGTGTTCCATTCCTGTTGAGGAGTTCCATACCTTTGGAGGGGGAGAGGCACTCTGATTTTTGGAATTTTCAGGTTTTCTGCACTGCTTTTTCCCCCTATTTGTGTGCGTGTGTGTGTGTGTGTGTGTGTGTGTGTGTTTTTTTTTTCCTACCTTTGTTCTTTGATGATGGTGACATACTAGTGGGGTTTTGGTGCCCTTTCTGTTTGTTAGTTTTCGTTCTAACAGTCAGGACCCTCAGCTGCAGATCTGTTGGAGTTGCTCAAGATCCACTCCAGACCCTCTTTACCTAGGTATTAGCAGCAGAGGCTGCAGAAGAGTGAATAATGGTTTACAGCAAATGTTGCAGCTTGATTGTTCCTGTGGAAGCTTCATCTCAGAGGGGTATGTGGCCATGTGAGTTGTGAGGTGTCAGTGTGCCCCTAGTTGGGGGTGTCTCCAAGTTAGGCTACTTGGGGGTCAGGGACCCATTTAAGCATGCAGTCTGTCCTTTCTCAGATCTCAAACTCCATGCTGGGAGAAGCACTACTCTCTTCAAAGCTGTCAGACAGGGACATTTAAATCTGCAGGGATTTCTGCTGCCTTTTGTTTGGCTATACTCTGTCCTCAGAGGTGGAGTCTACAGAGGTAGGCAGGCCTCCTTGAGCTGCAGTGGGCTCCACCCAATTAGAGTTTCCTGGCCACTTTGTTTATCTACTCAAGCCTCAGCAATGGCGGGTGCCCCTCCTCCAGGCTTGCTGCTGCCTGACAGCAGTCTGCTGCCTGACAGACTGCTGTGCTAGCAATAAGGGAGGCTCCATGGGCATGGGTCACTCCGAGCCAGACACAGGAGACAATCTCCTGGTGTGCCATTTGCTAAGACCTTTGGAAAGCCCAGTATTAGGCTGGGAGTCACTTGATTTTCCAAGTGTTGTGTGTCAAGTTTTCCCTTGGCTAGGAAGGGGAATTCCTTTTATCCTTGTGCTCCCGGGGTGAGGTGATGCCTCACGTTGCTTTGATTCTCACATGGTGGGCTGCACCCACTGTCCTGCACCCACTGTCTGACATGCCCCAGTGAGATCAACCGCATACCTAAGTTGGAAATGCAGAAATCACCCATCTTCTGTTTTGCTCACGCTGGAGCTGGAGGCTGGAGCTGTTCCTATTTGGCCATCTTGGAACCACCCCCGAGTTTTTTTTTATTTTAATTACAATTAACGTCTTGGCCATCTTATTTATTAGCTCTCTAATTTATATGCGTAAATCAAAGAAAGATTTTCAGACAACCATTACAATTTATAAATGTAAGGTGACATTACTGAGAAAATATATTCCTCCATGAGTGGATATGTCCCTTCTCCCTCCCACTAATGACACAGTAATATACACTCGTTGAAAATTATTAGTAAGTAATACACCGCTACAAACAATAATTCTCTTCTCCATGTCCGTGTTGATTTTGTGTACATGTGTGAGTTGATTAGAATGCATCTGCTTTCTCTCTAACATTCAACAGCAAGATGAACTAGGCTTGGACTTTCGGTGAAGGTTGACCATGCCTTTGTGCATCAAGCGATCTGACATATCCTCAGACGCAAGAATTTTTGAACCCCTTCCTTAAAGCCTGCTGCCACATTTGTGGTATATTTTGCTTTTGTTGTAAATAAGGATAGTCACCATTCTCGCTGCATAAGCTTCAGTTGTTCTATAAACACCTCCCATTCACTTATGCCAGTCTTGGAATCCACAATCACAAAAGGAAAGTTATCAGGTTCTTCCACGTTTGTGTAGTAGATGAACTCTTTCTTCCGGTTACTTAAGTTCTGGAAGTTTTGTGAATTGTTGATACTAAAAGTAAGAAGACAACTGTCATAACCTCTGTAAAATGCATCCTCAGGCTTCAGAATCTCTTCTAATCTGCTATGTGACAAATCTGCATGGTAACAAAACGTCAATCCCTTTCAAATATGATTTAAAAATTCCACGTGTATTGTATGGAACAGCTGAGTATCAAACTTATTAGTTAGTCACGTATCTGTTCATAAGTGAACTCTTCCCAACCCCATCATCTCCAAGCAGAATTACTTTAAAAAGTGATGAGTTTCCTGCCACTATTTATCTCAAGAGCTTCAAGAACCCTGCAAAATAAAAAGTCACCATAACATTCCTTTTTTACCTACCTATTCTTCTATATGAGTGAATGAATATCAGCATTTAGCTGAAATAAAACACATAGCCCCAGGGAATAACAAAAATAAGACTGGGTTTTTACTGAGCACATAGCCATGTGCCAGCTACTATACTATCATGATTCTCCAAAACAACTAAAAAGGGCTCACTCTTCCCCTTTCTCAGGTTACATTTAACTGTGAAGCTGACAAACAAAGTAATAGTAATTAATAATTAGAATTTACCTCACTGTTCTCCTCCTTATCTTCAAAATATCATTGTCTATATTTTTGCCTATGCACTCCATTACAAGAATACAGTTTCTCATGGTGGCGGGGGTGGGGGGGGGAATACACACACACACTCACACACACACACACATAAGGCTGCTGGATCACAGAAGTCATGTGATAAGTAGCACCAGCATTTTTGATTCCCACAAATCTTTCTGATGGATGAAATCTAACTGACAGCAGATATTCCCACTCAAAAAGTGCTTCACAACCTGAGATGAAAAGAAAAATTAATGCTTGTATTATGAAAATAATAATTCTGCCCACTCTTCTTTCCATCAAGTGACAAATTAATATTAACAACAACGGCCAGACGCAGTGGCTCAAGCCTGTAATCCCAGCACTTTGGGAAGCCGAGACGGGCGGATCACGAGGTCAGAGATCGACACCATCCTGGCTAACGCGGTGAAACCCCATCTCTACTAAAAAATGCAAAAAACACTAGCCTGGCTGGTGGCAGGCCCCTGTAGTCCCAGCTACTCGGGAGGCTGAGGCAGGAGAATGGCCTAAACCCGGGAGGCGGAGCTTGCACTGAGCCGAGATCCGGCCCCTGCACTCCAGCCTGGGCGACAGAGCCAGACTCCGTCTCAAAAAACAAACAAACAACAACAACAAACAAAAACAACAACTCGTTTATCAACACAGCTATTTTGAAAGAGTACTTTAAATTTTCATATTAACAACAAATTGAGTGACCATTACAGATATTTAACTTCAGAACCCTTAGGTCCATATTTTAATTACATGACGTCTGTTTGTTTAAAGAAAGTGTTTATTTAAAAATCTCTTTTAATACATATTTTTAACTGTCAATTCAATTGTTAAATAAATTAATGTAAAAGGTATTTTTAGAAAGGAAGTATTCTCTCTAGATAGATTGCACAAGACAAAGTTCTGACCTTGCAAGCAGTGAGTTTAGCTAGAAACTCCTACAATGTACTAGAAAATATACTCACACAGAGAAAAACATAAACAAATATAATTTCACATTTATCAGTTAAAGATTGGTACAGAATGCTGTTGATATTTGTATTCTTAATCCAAAGTTCTCTCTTGAAATAAACTAAATAGAAACTAAAAATAAACATAGGTTAAGAAAAATATGTCTTTCCACCTAAGAAAATATTTTTATGTTTGTTTGACATAATTAAACATCTCATTATATCTTGGAACAATTTTGAATTTTGTTCCAAAGAAAAATCATTTTAAAAAATCCAAGAACAATCAATAAATGCAATTCATTTCCAAAATTAGATTTTTGAAGAAATTTCTAAAATCTGAGAACTTTACCAAAGAGAAAAGTAACATTTTAAATTAATGTAGTCTTTTAATTACATATTAATGGAAATACATTTATTTACAATAAAAAGAAAATGCATTAAAATTATATTTTTTATTGAGTTATGAAACATGTAAAGAAGCTCATAAAAAAATGTTATAAAATAAGTTTTTGCAAGATGGATGTTTTCATAATTAGAAATTCAATCAAGGGCCAGGGATGGTGGCTCATACTTGTAATTCCAGCACTTGTGGAGGCCAAGGCAGGCAGTAGACTTGAAGCCAGGAGCTTGAGACAGGCCTAGCCAATATGCTGAAACCCCATCCGGTGTGGTGGAGCTCACCTGTAATTTCAGCTAATCAAGAAGCTGAGGCAGAATACTCACTTGAAACTGGGAAGCAGGGGGTTTCAGTGTGCCAAGATTGTACTGCTGTACTCCATCCAAACAGACAGTATGAGATTTCTTTATAAAAATAAAATAAATTCAATCAATTAAGAAGTGAGATATATTACTTATTTATTTTTCAATGCATGTTGTGGCAACTCTGAATTGTAACTACAAAAATGTCTTAAAGTGCAGCATACATTTCAAAGTTAGTATAACCTCGATTTTACAAAAAGAAAGCTTTTTCTTCTTCATTTAGTGTATTCAATTTTCTTTTATATTAAGTTATATGGTATATACTCAGAACATACTAGTTTATTTCATAGGTAAAATTGTTCCATGATTGTCCACTGTGTCTATCAACCCGTCACCTATGCATTCAGTCCCACATAGATTAGCTATTTACCCTGAAGCTCTTTTTTTTCCCTGCCCCCTGAAAGACCAAGTTGAATGCTATTCCTCTCCCTGTGTCTATGTGTCTTTAATGTTCACTGTGAGCATTTAGTGATTGTGAATATGCAATACTTGTTTTATTGTTTCTGTGTTAGTACACTGAGGATGATGGCTTCCAGCTTCATCCATCTCCCTTCAGAGAACATGATCTCCTTCCTTTTATTTCATGATGTATATGCACCTTGCTTTCTTTATCCAGTCTGTTACTGAAGGGCATTTGACTTAATTCCATGTCTTTGCTACTGTGATTAGTGCTATAATAAACACACACATGCATGTATTATTAAAATAGATTGACTTATTTTGAAGGGGAGCTATATACGCAGGAATGAAATTGCTGAGTCCAATAGTATTTCTTGTTCTCAATATCTGATGAATTACTACACACTTTTCCACAATGTCTGTACTGATTTACATTCCAAACAACACTGTAAAACATTCCTAGGGCTGAACTAACTCACCACCATCTGTTGTATCCTGGAATTTTAGTAATCTGCATTTTGACCAGCCTCAGATGATATCTCATTGTGGTTTGGGTTTATGTTTCCCTAAAAATTAGTGATGTTGACCTTTTTGAGATGAATGGCTTCTGAAATGAAAGACCCATAACACTTTTCTTACCCCAATGTGGCCTCTTTATATCTGCTAATCAGCACCCATTTCATGTGTGTTTTAACACTACCCTGCAAAAGAAAATGTATTATAGGCTCAACTTATTAGATAGACAAAATGACAGGATGGTAGAACAGCAGAAAGTTAGAGAAAAATGAGATCTCATATAAAATTTCTGCAATTATTTTTGAGATGGAGTTACACTTTTGTCACTCAAGCTGGACTGCAATGGTACAATCTCAGTTCACTGCAACCTCTGCCTCCTAGATTCAAGCAATTATCCTGCCTCAGCCTCTTGAGTAGTGAGATTACTATTACCTACCACCACATCCAGCTAATTTTTAAAATTATTATTATTGTCACATCAAATCTAGAGCCAAGCTTATGGAGAAATAATTAGGTGTCAGAGAAGTGAAAATCAAACCACAATGAGATACATACTTATATTGAATAGCATGGCCTATAATCAGAATGAAATGACAAATGTTTGTGAATACATGGAAAAATTGAGAACCTCATCCATTTGCTAGTGGGAACATAAAGTGAGGTTGTTTCTTTAGCAAACAGTCTAGGAGTTTCTCAAATAATTGGGTACACATTCAGCATATTTCCCCAAAATTAAGGTGTGTTTATGCGAATTTGTAGAGGAATGTTTGTAGTAGCATTATTCACAACATAAATGTTTCCATCCGCTCCTGATGTGGAGGTGGACCTAGGCCAATGGTAACCTTGAAGTACATTTGTATCATACATTCCCTTACCATATATCTGACATAATTAATGTAAATCCATATATTCTACAATGAAACTACCAAGATAAAGAATTTGGAGAAAATGCTGAAACTTTTTTGCCTCAGGATGCTTGGCTTAATAATAGGACAGAATAGCAAGCCTTTTGCAGAAATCTCAAGCTTAGGAAACTCCAGCATTTTAAAGAAAGGAAACTTTGCCTTAGAAGGAAGCATTAGCTTTATCTTTCATGGGTGTCTATTATACATAGTCCCTTGAAGATAATCTATAACGGAAGGCTGCACATCACAAAGAGCCTCATATTGTATGAGTCTATTTATATGAAGTGTCTGTAATAGGCAAATCTATAGTGACAGAAAATGGCGTACTGGATGCCAAGGACTCTAGGAAACAGGGAAGCTGGGATTAAATGGTAATGGGTGCAGAGGTTTTTTTTTTTTTTTTTTTTTTTTTTTTTTTTTTTTTTTTTTTAGTGCTATATATCTTCAGTATTTAAAAAGTGTGATGACGGTACACTTTTGTGAATACCCTGAAAATCACGGAGTGTGTACATTAAAATGGCTAATTGTGATAGTTTGTGAGTTATACCTCAATTAAAAAGCTGTTGAAACCTTGGTCAAAGTTTTGAGCCCTGCAGACAAAAGTACTGAATGGACCCCAGTTACATAAAATGGCAGGGAAGTGAAAAACTGAAAAACAATATGAGCTAAACTCAAAGTTGGAATTCATCATGAAAGAATGCTTTCTCTATTCTACACAACAAAACTGGAGGAAATGACCATGTAGTTGGATGATGCTTTACTTATAAATAATGCCTATAAATGTGCCCCTAAAATTACAGGATTTTTTATAAGAGTGCAAAACTCAGAATACAGAAAGAAGGTGGTAACACCAGCATTAAATTATAAACTATTCAGCATACACATGAAGAATTTAATTTACCTTTTAATTATTGTTATGCATAAATAGAAGCAGACAGAATTATCTAGTTTGATTATAAAAACACCAGGAAAAAATAATTTAGACACTTTACTTAACGTTTTATTGCTTCAGTCTCCACAGTTTAATAAGAAGACTGAATAATAAGTCTGTTACAGAAATTATGCCTATGAACCTTTTAGAATGAACATCATGTCAGGCATGGTTACTCACATTTGTAATCAAAACAACTCAGAGAGGGTCAAGGCAGGTGGACAATCTGAGGTCAGGGATTTGGGAGTAGCCTGGCCAACATGGTGAAATCCCATCTGTACTGAAAATGTCTGAAAATAAAAACAACAACAACAACAAAAACAAAAACAGAAAAATCCTGTGGTTCTAGCTACTTTGGACAGTGACACAGGAGAATTGCTTGAACCCGAGAGGCAGAAGTTGTAGTGAACTGAGATCCAGTCACTCCAGCTTGAGTAACCGAGCAAGATTGAATCACACTCTTCTCCCATGCCGAAAAGAAATAAGTAAATACATGAGAAAAAGAAAATGATCAAATTAACTGCGTTTTTTTTTAAAAAAAATTATTGTACTTTAAGTTCTAGAGTACATGTGCATAACGTGTAGGTTTGTTACATATGTATACTTGTGCCATGTTGCTGTGCTGCACTTATCAACTCGTCAGCACCCATCAACTCGTCATGTACATCAGGTATAACTCCCAATGCAATCCCTCCCCACTCCCTACTCCCCATGATAGGCACCGGTGTGTGGTGTTCCCCTTCCTGAGTCCAAGTGATCTCATTTTTCAGTTCCCACCTATGACTGAGAACATGCGGTGTTTGGTTTTCTGTTCTTGTGATAGTTTGCTCAGAATGATGGTTTCCAGCTGCATCGATGTCCCTACAAAGGACACAAACTCATCCTTTTTTTATGGCTGCATAGTATTCCATGGTGTATATGTGCCACATTTTCTTAATCCAGTCTGTCACTGATGGACATTTGGTTGATTCCAAGTCTTTGCTATTGTGAATAGTGCCCCAATAAACATAGGTGTGCATGTGTCTTTATAGCAGCATGATTTATAATCTTTTCGGTACATACCTAGGAATGGGATGGCTGGGTCGTATGGTACATCTAGTTCTAGATCCTTGAGGAATCGCCATACTGTTTTCCATAATGGTTGAACTAGTTTACAATCCCACCAACAGTGTAAAAGTGTTCCTATTTCTCCACATCCTTTCCAGCACCTGTTGTTTCCTGACTTTTGAATGATCGCCATTCTAACTGGTGTGAGATGGTATCTCATTGTGGTTTTGATTTGCATTTCTCTGATGGCCAGTGATGATGAGCATTTTTTCAATGTGTCTGTTGGCTGTATGAATGTCTTCTTTTGAGAAATGTCTGTTCATATCCTTTGCCCACTTTTTGATGGGGTTGTTTGTTTTTTATCTTGTAAATTAGTTTGAGTTCTTTGTAGGTTCTGGATATGAGCCCTTTGTCAGATGAGTAGATTGCGAAAATTTTCTCCCATTCTGTAGGTTGCCTGTTCACTCTGATGGTAGTTTCTTTTTCTGTGCAGAAGCTCTTCAGTTTAATGAGATACCATTTGTCAATTCCGGCTTTTGCTGCCGTTGCTTTTGGTGTTTTAGACATGAAGTCTTTTCCCATGCCTATGTCCTGAATGGTACTACCTAGGTTTTCCTCTAGGATTTTTATGGTATTAGGTCTAACATTTAAGTCTCTAATCCATCTTGAGTTAATTTTCATATAAGGAGTAAGGAAAGGATCCAGTTTCAGCTTTCTACTTATGGCTAGCCAATTTTCCCAGCACCATTTATTAAATAGAGAATCCTTTCCCCATTTCTTGTTTCTTTCAGGTTTGTCAAAGATCAGATGGCTGTAGATGTGTGGTATTATTTCCGAGGACTCTGTTCTGTTCCATTGGTCTATATCTCTGTTTTGGTACCAGTACCATGCTGTTTTGGTTACTGGAGCCTTGTAGTATACTTTGAAGTCAGGTAGCGTGATGCCTCCAGCTTTGTCCTTTTGAATTAGGATTGTCTTGGAGATGCGGGCTCTCTTTTGGTTCCATATGAACTTTAAAGCAGTTTTTTCCAATTCTGTGAAGAAACTCATTGGTAGCTTGATGGGGATGGCATTGAATCTATAAATTATCTTGGGCAGTATGGCCATTTTCACGATATTGATTCTTCCTATCCATGAGCATGGTATGTTCTTCCATTTGTTCGTGTCCTCTTTTATTTCACTGAGCAGTGGTTTGTAGTTCTCCTTGAAGAGGTCCTTCACATCCCTTGTAAGTTGGATACCTAGGTATTTTATTCTCTTTGAAGCAATTGTGAATGGAAGTTCATTCATGATTTGGCTCTCTGTTTGTCTTTTACTGGTGTATAAGAATGCTTGTGATTTTTGCACATTAATTTTGTATCCTGAGACTTTGCTGAAGTTGCTTATCAGCTTAAGGAGATTTTGGGCTGAGACAATGGGATTTTCTAAATATACAATCATGTCATCTGCAAAGAGGGACAATTTGACTTCTTTTCCTAACTGAATACTCTTGATTTCTTTCTCTTGCCTGATTGCCCTAGCCAGAACTTCTAACACTATGTTGAATAGGAGTGGTGAGAGAGGGCATCCCTGTCTTGTGCCAGTTTTCAAAGGGAATTTTTCCTGTTTTTGCCCATTCAGTATGATATTGGCTGTGGGTTTGTCATAAATAGCTCTTATTATTTTGAGGTACGTTCCATCAATACCGAATTTATTGAGCGTTTTTAGCATGAAGGGCTGTTGAATTTTGTCAAAAGCCTTTTCTGCATCTATTGAGATAATCATGTGGTTCTCGTCTTTGGTTCTGTTTATATGCTGGATTATGTTTATTGATTTGCGAATGTTGAACCAGCCTTGCATCCCAGGGATGAAGCCCACTTGATCATGGTGGATAAGCTTTTTGATGTGCTGCTGAATCCGTTTTGCCAGTATTTTATTGAGGATTTTTGCATTGATGTTCATCAGGGATATTGGTCTAAAATTCTCTTTTTTTGTTGTGTCTCTGCCAGGCTTTGGTATCAGGATGATGTTGGCCTCATAAAATGAGTTAGGGAGGATTCCCTTTTTTTCTATTGATTGGAATAGTTTCAGAAGGAATGGAACCAACTCCTCCTTATACCTCTGGTAGAATTCAGCTGTGAATCCATCTGGTCCTGGACTTTTTTTGGTTGGTAGGCTATTAATTATTGCCTCGATTTCAGAGCCTGCTATTGGTCTATTCAGGGATTGGGAAAAGAGTCAAGACCCATCAGTCTGCTGTATTCAGGAGACCCATCTCACATGCAGAGACATACGTAGGCTCAAAATAAAGGGATGGAGGAAGATTTACCAAGCAAATGGAGAACAAAAAAAAAAAGCAGGGGTTGCAATACAAGTCTCTGATAAAACAGACTTTAAACCATCAAAGATCAAAAGAGACAAAGAAGGCCATTACCTAATGGTAATGGGATCAATTCAACAGGAGAACTAACTATCCTAAATATATATGCACCCAATACAGGAGCACCCAGATTCATAAAGCAAGTCCTTAGAGACTTACAAAGAGACTTAGACTCCCATACAATAATAATGGGAGACTTTAACACTCCATTGTCAACATTAGACAGATCAACGAGATAGAAAGTTAACAAAGATATCCAGGAATTGAACTCATCTCTGCAGCAAGCAGACCTAATAGACATCTATAGAACTCTCCACCCCAAATCAACACAATATACATTCTTCTCAGCACCACATCGCACTTATTCCACAATTGACCACATAATTGGAAGTAAAGCACTCCTCAGCAAATGTACAAGAACAGAAATTATAACAAACTGTCTCTCAGACCACAGTGCAATCAATCTAGAACTCAGGACTAAGAAACTCAATCAAAACCGCTCAACTACATGGAAACTGAACAACCTGCTCCTGAATGACTACTGGGTACATAACGAAATGAAGGCAGAAATAAAGATGTTCTTTCAAACCAATGAGAACAAAGATACAACATACCAGAATCTCTGGGACACATTTAAAGCAGTGTGTGTAGAGGGAAATTTATAGCACTAAATGCCCACAAGAGAAAGCAGGAAAGATCTAAAATTGACACTCTAACATCGCAATTAAAAGAACTAGAGAAGCAAGAGCAAACACATTCCAAAGCTAGCAGAAGGCAAGAAATAACTAAGATCAGAGCAGAACTGAAGGAGATAGAGACACAAAAAACCCTCTAAAAAATCAATGAATCCAGGAGTTGGTTTTTTGAAAAGATCAACAAAATTGACAGACCGCTAGCAAGACTAATAAAGAAGAAAAGAGAGAAGAATCAAATTGACGGAATAAAAAATGATAAAGGGGATATCACCACCGACCCCACAGAAATACAAACTACCATTAGAGAATATTATAAACACCTCTATGCAAATAAACTGGAAAATCTAGAAGAAATGGATAATTTCCTGGACACTTACAGTCTTCCAAGACTAAACCAGGAAGAAGTTGAATCCCTGAATAGACCGATAGTTTTCAAAAATGCAAATGGGATTAAGAAAGTAATTTTTTTCTATTCCTGTTAATATTGTTCTCATTCAGCCTAAAGGACATTCTAAGTAGTTATGAGTGATAGAAATATTACCTTAAATTAAGGAATGAGAGTAGAGTGAATTAGAGGAGAGTATGGCTTGAAAATAATCTCATAAGTTGTATTTGTCAACTGACATGATTTAACATGTTAGTGGCAGATTTCCTAGACATCCTTAAATTTGCAGCTGTGATTTGGAATGTCAAAACAGAGCTAAGTAATTCGTTTCCATATGATTCCTCTCTGTTGCTATACTGATTTGCACGAGTACTAGAAATTTTGTAAGAACTAATTTCATTCAGATATGCATTTAGAGTTCCAAGACAGTAAAATGTATGAAAAATTATATAAATTTTATAGAATTAGGAGTCAATGGGGATAAGCGTTATCTGTCGTAAACATAAGTGCAGAAGTTTATAAACACATGCAAAAATGTGTAACCTCATGATTTAATCTTCTATGCAAATAAAAATTAGTAATAGCAAGGGCAATTAGTAACACTAGCAGGGCAATAAACACTCCTGCAAAGCCAAAGAGTTAATCCCAGTGACAATGCATGAAGTGATTTTGGGCCATACTCTAGCTATTTTAAGTTTAATTGACTGAATCTCCTGAAAGAAAAGGACTTAGCAGAAACAACAAAAAATGAACAACATATCAGCCAGAAAGCTCAACAAACAAACAACACTCCTGACAATAGTAGAACCACTAAATCTCAGTGTAGTAAAAACACCTCATTTTGTGGCTGTAGTTGTGGTTTGGAGACAGTGTCTCACTCTCTGGCCCAGGCTGCAGTGCAGTGGCTTGATCTCAGCTCCCTGCAACCTCCAACTCCCAGGTTCAAGTGATTCTCCTGCCTCTGCCTGCCAAGTTGCGGGGATTACAGGTGCACAACACTACACTGAGCTAATTTTTGTGTTTTTTAGAAGAGATGGGGTTTCACCATATTGGCCCGGCTCATCTCAAGCTCCTGACCTCATGATCTACCCACCTTGGTCTCCCAAAGTGTTGGGATTACAGGTGTGTGCCATCGTGCCTGGCCAACTTTTTCTGTTTTACAAGGTTAATTTAAGAAATTTAATAAATTTCTTGCAATAGGCCAAGCATCGTATCTCACATCTCTAATCCCAGCACTTTGAAAGGCCGAGGCAGGCAGGTCACCTGAGGTTGGCAGTTAGAGGCCAGCTTAGCTAACATGGTGAAATCCCATCTCTACTAAAAATACAAAACTAGCTGGATGTGGTGGCATGTGCCTACAATCCCAGCTACTTAGGAGGCTAAGGCAGTGGAATTGCTTGAACCTGGGAGGTAGAGGTTGAAATTCTGTGAAGATGAGAAATGTAGAGGTATATATACATATATACATATATACATATGTATGCATGTAGAGGTATATATACATATATACATATATACATATGTACATATACACACATGAACACCTATGCATATACATATACATACACACACAGCCACAGCCACACACACACACACACCTGTTAGCTGTGTATATATATTCTTTTGAAAACAGAAGATATTTATTTTTAATTGGGTTACTATTTTCTTATTCTTTTGAATCTGATTTTAGTTCCTTGTATATTTTGATTAACCCCATGTCTGATGTACAATTTGCAAATATTACTCTCATTCTACCACTTTAGTGATTTATTTTATTTTATTTTTATTTTTTGCTGTATGATGTAACCTCATTGTTCTGTTTGTGTGTTTTTTGTGTGTTTTTGAAGTCTTATCCAAAAAATATTCTTGCCCAGACTAAGGTAATTAAATGTGTTTTGTGATTTATTCTACTAATTTGTCAGTTTGGTATTTTCATTACTTCTTTATTTTTAAATGTTTTTAAAAATGTATTCTTACAGGTGATGTCTCACTATATTAGCTAGTGTGGAGTGCAGGGGCATAAGTGTTTCATGCTATAGCTTTGAACACCTAGATTCAGGTGATCCTCCTGTCTAAGACCCCTGAGTATCTGAAACTATAGATACACACCACTGCTCTAGGCTTTTTAATCCATTTGAGTTAATTTTTCTATGTGGTGAGAGATAGGGTTCAAATTGTATTCTTCTGCATGTAGTTCTCTTGTTTTCCCAGCACCGCGTATTGAAGAGACGGATATTTCCTCATACTGGGTTCTTGGCACCTCTGCAGAATATCAGTTGGCTATACAGGTGAAAATTTATTTTTGTTCACTGTATTCTGTTGTATTGGTTTACAGCATTGTGACATCTCCAGTTCTGTGGATTCACTCCCAAACCGCGCTGCCATCTTCAGGATTGCTTTGGCTATTTTGGGTTTTCTAGTGTTTGATTGTTTTTGTGATGTTGTATTAATTTTTTATTTTTTTCACCTTCTGTGAAAAATGACATTAGTGTTTTGACAGAGATTGCAATCAATCTGTGCACCACTTTGGATCATATGAACATTTTAACCATATGACTTTCTCCAGACAATGAACATAGATATCTTCCCATTTATTTATGTCATTTTAACATTTGATTAAGGTTTCATAGTTTTCAGAATGCAGATTTTTTTACCTCCTTCATTAAATTTACTCCTTTTTACCCCCCATAGCTGTTGTAAATGACAGTGTTTTCTTAAGGTTTTTTTTTGATATTTTGCTATTAGTGTATGGATATTTTGATTTTTTTGATATTTTGATATTTGCTATTAGTGTATGGATATTTTGATATTTTGCTATTAGTGTATGGAAATACTACGGAAATGTATATGTCGATTTTGTAAAGTGAAACTTTACTGACTTTCTGAGATAGTTCTAACTACTTTTTAGTGGTGAGTTTAGGGATTTCCATATGATATCATTAGCATATATGGACAACTTTACTTCTTCCTTTCCAATTCAGGTACCTTTTCTTACTTTCTCTTGTCTAACTGCTCTGGCTAAGGACTTTTAGTTTTATGTTAACATAAGTAGTGAAAGTGAACATCCCAGCCTTCTTTCAGATCTTCACAGCAAAACTTTCAACTTTAACTTCCATTAAGTGTGGTATTACCTAAGAGTTTATCATATATTCCATTAGCTGGTTTTTGGGTCTAAACCGTTCTTGCATTCCTGTAATCTCACTTCATCATGGTGAACGATTTTCTAAATGTGCATTGTAAGGCATTTTCTTAGTATTTTGTCGAGAATTTTTACATTATGTTTACAGATATATTGGCACATAGTTTTCTCTTTTTTCTGCATCCTTGTTTGGTTTTGTAATCAGCATAGTGCCTTCCCAATGGAATGAGTTGAAACTATTCCAATATCTTCCTTTTTTGCTTTATGTTTTTGTTTTGACTAGGTTAAAAAAAAAAGTGGCAGTAGTTGCTTTTTTTGTGTTAGGTAGAATGCAACAGTGACTACATCAGGTTTCAGGTTCTTCCTTAATAGGTGACTTTTTATTGCTGCTTTGATTTCTTACCTTTAATTTGTTTTTTGGTATCAGTTATTGTATCTCTTTTTTGGCTCTTATTTTCTTTATTAGGGCTTTTGATTATTATCATTACTTCATTTTATTATTTTACTTTTGAGTTTAGCTTTTTGTTTTTCTAATTCCTTGATTGAAACATCAAGCTGTGTATTTGATGTCTTATTTTAGAAGAAGACATTTATTGCCATAACTTCCCTCTTAAAATTGCTTTGGTTGTATCCCATAGGTTTTGGTGCCTTGTGTTTCTATTTTTCTCTCAAGAAATACAGTGTTTTCTCTTTAATGTCTTCATTGACTCACTGGTTGTTTAGGAGTTAGTTGTTTAATTTTGATGTACTCATGAGCTAGTGATTTCAGAAGAGACACTTGATATGGTTTTGATATTTTCAAATTTGTTAAGATGTGATTTTTTTTATAATGCATGATATATCCTGGAAGATACTCTGTGTATGCAGTGGAGAAAAATGTTTATTTTATAGCTCTTGGATAGTTGGTTCAGTAACTGTTTTTAGCATTTGCCCTGTTTACTTATTGAATTCTGTCTGCATTATCCATTCATTGCTGAAAGTAAGGTGCTGAAGTTTTCTATTATTATCTTGCACTTTTTTTCCTCCTTTGGATCTATTAACATTTGTGTTATACATGTGCCTATATTACTTATATAGGTGTATTCCTGATATAATATTTTCTTTTGTTTCTTCTGCTTAATTCTGTACCTTTTTTTTTTCTTTGATATTTGTTGGTTTGATTATATTAAGTCGTGGGTATATTTTTATTGAAATTGAATCTGACTGGAAATCTTTGATATTCTGATAGCAGAATACTTAATTTTTTATTTAAGTTCAGAAAGATTTCTGTTATTATTCCTCAAAAAAAACTTTCTGCTCTTTTGTTTATACCTTTTTTTTTGAGATGGAAATTTGCTCTTGTCTCTCAGGACTCTTGTCTGTCAGGATGGAGTGCAATGGTATGACTGTGCTTCACTGCATCCTCCTTGTTTTGGGTTCCAGTGATTCTCCTGAGCAGTGATACTCCTGAGTTCCAGTGATTCTCCTGAGTTCCAGTAATTCTCCTGACTCAGGCTTCTGAGTAGCTGGGATTACAGATGTCCACCAATTTGCCTGGCTAATTTTTTTATTTTAATAGAGAAATGGTTTCACCATGTTGGACAGTCTGCTCTCAACCTCTTGACAACATATTATGCACCCACTTTGGCCTCTTGAAGTGCTGGGGATACAGGCATGAGCCATTGTGCCCAGTTCTACCGCACTGTTGAATGCCAGTTGAATGTATATTTGCTTTTTGGATGTTATCCCATTAATCTTATGAATCTTCTTCATGTCTTCTCCTCTGACTATATATTTCAATTGACATGTCTTTGAATTTGGCTGCTTGACCACTTCTGTTGTCACTACTGTCAACTGCATTTTTTATTTTATTGTGCTTTATTCTTCAAGATTTCTATTTGTTTTTTTCCTCCCATTATTTTAATCTCTCGGGTAAGTTTCTCCAATAAATTTTGGAACTGTTTGTGTTTTGTTGAAGTCCACTGCATTGTCTTAAAATAACTATTTTGAATTCCTTGTCAGGCCGTGTGTCCATGCCCAACTCTTTTGGGTCAGTCACCACTAGCATCTTATTTTGACCACTTGATGCCATCATGTGTCTCTCATCGATCCTAATCCTTGTGACTAGACATTAATGTCTGTGCCATGAGGTAAATGTGTAATTCAGTGTTCATGGTTTGGCTTTGTTTGGAAGCTTTTTTTCCACTGTAAGCCTGTCCAGAGACTCGGGGCAATGAGAAGAAGGAAATTACAATCTTTAAGTCTATGATAGCTTCAGCCCTGGTAGCACTAGGGGAGAACCTAATGAGCAGCCTTTCATGGCTGGGGTAATTAGACAGCCAAAGCTGACTCAGTGCCAGGTTTCACCTGCAGCACACGATTGAACACTGGGTGCAGTCAAGGCCTGTAGGTTCCATGGTCTTCCCTCTGACCTTTCTTCATGGCCTGAGGTTACTGTAGTCAATCAGTAGGAATATTGACTGGAACTCAAGTCCATTCTGCTGAGGTCATAGTTTGTAATCTTTTGCTGGGGTTGGTCTATCAGCCTCCTAAAGTGCTGGAATCAGGGGACAGGGAAATAAAAGTCATAAAGCAAAAAATACCTATGCCTACTTCCTTTGCCCAAGCAATCTTCCCATCTCTGTCTCCTGAATAGTTGAGCCTACAGGCATGTGCCACCATGCCTGGCTAACACTTTTTTTGTATGTTGTTGTTGTTGGGCTCTAGTGATGTATTCATCTCAGCCTCCTAAACTACTAGGATTACAGCTATGAGTCACTACACTCAGCTAAAATTTACTTTCTAAAATTTAATTTTTAGGTGATTAATGTTTATTCCATCTTATTTCTCATAAATTCAGTTAAGAATGATGTTGGTTTAGAGT
Organism: Macaca thibetana thibetana; assembly: GCF_024542745.1. Taxonomy (NCBI): domain Eukaryota; kingdom Metazoa; phylum Chordata; class Mammalia; order Primates; family Cercopithecidae; genus Macaca; species Macaca thibetana. The sequence goes on along the minus strand of NC_065599.1, from coordinate 2,309,364 downwards.
TTCTCCTTGGGTATTGCTGAAGGAATCAAAGGATTCTTGATTCTCATTTTCTACATGATGTTAGAAAATGAGTAATTACTTTAGATGAGTAATGACTATTTGGCCACCCTTTATTTTCTGGCTTCATTTAATTGTGTATGAAGAGTGTATTTTTTAACCCGCCTGTGTATGTGAAATGAATTTTTACTCTTTCAACTGAATGTAGTATGAAATTGTTTAATCCAATTATTCAACTACTTCATAATTTTGGCTTTCTTCCTTGTGCATAGTAGTCTAATTATTGGGAGAACAATCTCAAAATAATTTAATTTGCTTATGAAAAATTTTCTGATAAAATTACATAAATACACACCAACAAAAACAGGCACACACATATCATTTAATTTCTAAATATTTTGTTTTTTCTGCTTCTCTAGTACCTTGTATTCCATCACTCAGCAAAATCTGTCAGCTCCACTTCCAGGATTTACTTGAACTCCACAGCTTATTCCCTATTTCCTGTTATCACCATAGTCGAAGACACAGTTTATATTACATTTACCTCCTACCTTACACTGTAATTTTCTACTTTACACTTTAACTTTCTTTAAAAAAGAAATAATCTTTTCAAGATCTAGTTCAGGTAATTTTATTTTTTCTTCATTGAGACTTCTATGTGCTGTCACACATTATAGCATCAGATATGAATGAATATCTGATTGAAATATTCATCCAATCATATTTCATAAAATATGAAATCAATTTTACCTGTTCCAGTTATTTTTTTGAAGGAATGTGTATATATATTTATAAATGTGGGTATGTATGCATGCACTTATTATTTGTTTTTACCAGTATAATATATGTTTTGCATGCATATATTTACTAAATCCCTGATAATGGAAAGTTAACAAATCTTTTTTTCTTTTTTTTAAGTAAATTATTTTCTGAAGTAGGTGGGTTGGGAAGAATATATCTTGACATGGCAAGTTTGAAAGAGAAAGTGGCTATTACTAATAAAAATTATTCTCTAACCTTTTCATGTTTATTTTTAATAGCATTGCTGATGACATGTTCTCTCTTATCAGTTGTGTCTGGGGCCATTCACTGCAATATACTGGCCATCCACACAAGCCCGACTTTGCTGCCATTAAGCTACAGATGATAAAATTCATCTAAGTAATGATATGGCATTCTTTGGTGATTATCTCACATGTAGTGACTGACATTTTTCCCTGCATCTCTGAAACTGAGGTGCCTATCCTTTCTATTAATCATATATTTTACATTATTGTTGGAACCATGGGTGGAGTTTTGGAAAAGTGGAACTCATCTTCCTAGCAATACAGAAAATAATTCCAGCATGTTGGGTACAGTACTGATGCTTATCTTAATCATACCAGTATATGCTGCCATCAACTTCTCCTGCTGGTCAACAGTGAAACTGCAGTTATCAAATGAGGAAAAAATTGACAGGACATAGAAGTGGGCCATAGAATTCTAAACTACAGCTTTCAGTTTTTAGAAAATGTGATAATAATATTGGTATTTAGGTTCTTTGGAGGGAAAAACTTTACTGAAGCCTTGTGACTCATTAATTGCCATGTAGCTCATCATAACCTACCTAGTAGCCATTGACTTTATGCTCCTCTTCAGTCAGTATTTGCATCTAAGGTGATCAGGCAAAGTATTGCCAGGACTTACTGAAAAGCATCCAGATGCACTGTGGTATTGTGTAAACACCTAGAGAAAACACGATTAAAAGAATAAAAATAAGGAGCTGAGAAATTACTATCATTCATGGAGAAGGTTTGGAGATTTTCAATATAAAAGTATGCAATATCCATAATATGTTCATATATACTTTCACAGAACAAAGAGTGAAGAGGCTGAATGTCTTTGTAAATATACTCCTGAAAAGTTAGAAACAGCAAAATCTTGGAAGTAGTTTCTAATAAATTTGATTTTTCTGATGTGACTATGCATTAGTAATTTTTGTTTTCTTAAATATAATTGTGCAACTTATTAAACAAAACAAAATCAAAAATCCCTCTGGGTCAAAAAACTGAGCAGAAAAACTAACCATAATGCATTTTTCATCTAGTACAGTTTTGGAAACTATGCCTTTAATTTAACAAGTGTTTGTAATCTAGCATATATATTGCCAGTCAATATTTTCTTTTAAAAAAGAGTACTTACCACAGGTTTCATTCTGTACTTAAGGAGAATCTGAAAGAGAAGTCTTATGAGCATGATCCTATTTATATTAATTTAAGGTAATTAAAGTATTTCTCATTAAACTTTGACTAACAGAAAGTCACTCATATTAATGCATCTTAAAACACAAAACTTGTTCTCTTAAAAAGATATCATCAAGTTAATAATTTAAAATACTAATTTACATTCCTATCAACAGTACACAAGTATTCTCTGTGCTCTAGGTTCTCAAAAACACTTGTCCTGTTTCATCATGGTAATAATAGCCACTCCAACATGTGTGAGAGGAGGACTAATTGCTGGTTTTAATTTGCCTTTCCCTGATGATTGGTGGTGTTGAGCATCTTTAAATATACAGTTGTTCAGAAATTAGCTGGGCAAACTAGAGCACACCTGTAATCCCAGCTATGAGAGAGGCAAAGGCAGAATTGCTGGAAACCAGTGGGTGGGGGATTCAGTGAGCTGAGATCACACCACTGCACTCTAGCCTGGATGACAGAGTGAGAAAGTGATAATCCATCTCAAATCAATCAGTCAATCCATCCATCCATCCATCCATCCATCCATCCATCCATCCATCCATCCATCCATCTATCCACCAATCAATATTAAATACAGCACTGTTGGCCAGTTGTATGTCTTCTTTTGAGAAATGTAAATTCAGGTCTTTTGACCATATTTCATAGGCTAAATTGTTTTGGGTGTAGTTGTTGTTGTTAAATGACTTGTGTTCCTTGTACGTATTTATTATTCTCAGTTTATCATATATATGGTTTGCAGATATTTTCTCCAAGTGTTTGGGTTGTCTCTTCATTCTACTATTTGTTTTCCTTTTCCCTTTGTTGTGCAGAAACATTTTAGTTTGATGGAACGTGATCCAATTGTTTTGTGTTGTGCTTTTACAGCCTGTTCTTCTGAGGTCATAGAATTGAGGTTTCAAAAATAAAATAAAATTAAAAATAAAATTACCACATGATCCAGCTACTCTGCTTCAGAATATGTACTCAAAAGATATAAAATTAGCATATCAAAGAGATATCTGCACTAATATATTCATCTCAACGTTATTTGTAATAGCCAAGATATGGTAAGAACGTTACCGTATGAGGTGGTTGGATCACTTGAGGTCAGAAGTTTGAGACCCCAGTGAGCCATAGTTGTGCCACTGTACTCCAGCCTGGGCAATGCAGCGAGGCCCTGACCCTTTAAACAAACACAAAAAGTAGAGATTGGAGTGTGGGGTTGTGATGGGAGTGGATAGAGATAGAGGAGATGTTCATCGAAGGGTAAAAAATGTCAGTGAGATAGGAAGACGTTCTGGTGATCCATTGCACAGAATGGTGACTACAGTTAATAAATGTCAACTTCAGAATTGTTTAATTTAAAAAAAAGGGCAGCCATGGTGGCTCATGTCTGAAATCCCAGCCCTTTGGGTGGCCATGGCAGGAGGATCACTAGAGGTCAGGAGATCAAGACAAGCCTGGCCAACACGATGAAACATCATCTCTACTGAAAATACAAGAATTAGCCAGGTTTGGTGGCATGTGCATGTCATCCCAGCTACTTAAGTAGCTGAGGCAAGAGAGTAACTTGAACTCAGGAGGCAGAAGGTGAAATCAGCTGAGATTGTGCCACTTTACTCAAGTGTGGGCAACAAAAGAAAAACTCTATCTCAAAAAAACGGATCTCTTAAAAAGTAGAATTTATGTATTCTTACCACAAAGAAATGATAAGTATGTGAGATGATGGATATGGTAACTAGCCCAATTTAATTCTTTTGAAATGTATACGTGCATTATAAAATCACCATGTCACATAAATATTTACATTTGTTAATTTAAAATAAAAATTTTTAAAGACTGCATTGTAATTTAAATAAACTTGGCTTAATATACATAAACAGTAATATATGCAAATGTTTTCCTCTATTTTGACAATTTGGCTTCTGTTATTTCTTGGGGAAACACTCACTAGGGGAAGGGATGAAGAACACTTAAGCTAATATTAAGTGTTCTTTTTATATATACTATATATTATATATTATATAATAATTATATAATGATGTACATTATTTATTAATATATGTTATATATAATACATATTACATATTAACATATATTATATATTTATATATTATATAATATATAATAGTATATATAATAATATATAACATGTAGTATATATAATATATAGTATATATAATAGTATATAAATACATATTATTTATATAGTATAAAATATATATTATTAATTTATATTATAAAATATATATTATTAATTTATATTATAAAATATATATATTATTGATTTATAATAATTAACTAATAAATAATAATATATAATTATTATTAATATAAATATATAATATATATTATTATAGAATATTAATATAATAACAAAATAATGTAACAAACAAAATAATATACAAAATACAATATATACAATATATACAATTGTATATTGTATACAATGTACAATATACAAAACAATATACAAAGTAATACAATAAAGACAAATATAATAACAAAACAAAATTAATATAATAACAAAATAACAGTATTTTGTTATTGTTTTTGTTTTGTTTTTCCTTTTTTTAATTCTACCAAAGCAATGGAGGGAACTTTCTTATTCACACTTTCTTTTGTGTTTCTTTCTCATGAGAAATCACCACCAAAACTAAAGCTCATGTAGATTTGTGTATATATTTTTCTGCTCCTATGAATGATCCTCTTCACCTTTTCTTTGGATTTCACAACTTCGTAAAACAGTGATTTACCTATTATTTGTTGTCTCCCTGTACCATTACTTCTTCACTCCATCTGCAGGATCATTTTCTTTACTTCTTATTTTATTTTAGTTTTTTTTTTTTGAGATGGAGTCTCTGGCACAATCTCGGCTCACTGCAACCTTGGCCTCCTGGCTTCATGTGATTCTCCTGCCTCAGACTTCTGAGTATCTGACATTAGAGGCATGCACTACCATGCTTGACTAATTTTTGAATTTTTATTTGTGACAGGGTTTCACTGTGTTGCCAAAGCTGGTCTCAAACTGACCTCAAGTGGTCCACCTGCTCAGTCTCCCAAAGTCCGGGAATTACAGGTGTGAGCACCACACCAGGCTTGAGCATTTTCTTTCTTAGATCTACATGCTGCTTGTCTTAGTCCTAGATATGCCACTCTCAACTCATTTATTCATTTTCAGTGATAGCAAGACTCATGGAGAGAGTAGGCCCTGACAAGATTTAATTTTATTTGTCTTAACCCTCCTTTCTTCAGGCATTGTCCATGTTTGTTAGAATCATATCTATACTTGTCACTAAATCCCATATTTCACTTGTCTGTTGCATATTACTCAAACAGGTGTATGTATCTGTAAAACTGATTCACACCCTCATTCCTGAAATACTGTTTTGCTTTGGATCACATGACTCAAATTTCCTCTGATTTCTCTATTTAATTGTCAGTGTCCTTGCTTTCATTTTATCTCACAGATGTCTGTTCGTTAGACCACTAATGTAACTACACAGAATACCTCTTTCTCCTTCCCTTTCTCCTTTCACTTTTCCCTTTTCCCTTTCGTTTTTTGTTTCTTTCCTTTTCTTTTTAAAGAAAGGTTTCTGTCACCCAACCTGGAGTGCAGTAGTGAGACCTTGACTGACTACAGCCTCAAATTCCTGGACTCAAGCAATCTTCCTGCATTGGTATCCTGAGTAACTGAGACTACAGTTGTACACCACCACATTTGGCTTTTTATTGATGTTGTTTTCAGACAGAAGCCTCCTACGTTTTAAACCTTTAGTTTTAAGGAATTCAACCAGTGATATAACCTCTGGATTCCTATACATTGTGCCTTTTTTTCTTATGAGCGCCCCAAGGTTAAGACAGCTAAATGGAAAACTTTCCCTGAACTTCTTTGCACTTTCAACATGCCTCTCTCTTCCATCATTTTTTTGTCCAAAATTACATCACCTATATAACATAAAAACTGGGTATATTCCAAATACATTATTTTCCTTCATCTCTGTCATATTTTATCTACAATAAATTTTTTATTATTTACCACTTACAATTTTTTTTTCTTGTTGCTGTTTATAGATTCCAGTTGAGGTCATCATTCATTGTTCCCTAAATATTAGTATCAACATCTTAATTTACTTCCTGCTTCCATGTTAACCTATTCAATTTATTTTTCATTGAGGATTTACAATTATTCTGCTTTTTAATGAATAAAATATATCTCTTTTCCCTTTCTTTCTATTCTTCTTCCTTTCTGCTTTACTATTAGCCGTTACTTTGTGAAGTGAGGAGTCATTTCAGTGTTATTTACTATTATATCCACCATTTTAAGCTAAAATTCTGAGATACAATAACCTCTCTATAAGTGTTTAATAGTGATAATAAACAATATAATTTTGTAATTTCAGTATTAAATTTTTGAGTACCAAGTCTGTAGATTATTTAGGTAAGCTTGCTATTTTTTTACTCACTCCTTCCACTTCTATCCATCCTAGCTATAAGACGTTTAGAGGTGTGAACTTGGCATATTCTTCCCTGTACTTGAATAAAGAATAAAGTCACGTGAATAAAGAAACATACACTGACTAGTTAATTCATATAAGTAAATATGAATTTATATTAAATATAGTTTTATATTTAAAATTTATATGGTTTTATTACTTAAATTTATTATGACAGTTATTATTTAGATTTTTATTATTTAAAACTCAAACAATACAGCAAAAAAACATGGGAAAATTTCAAGTAATTCATTATTTATTGTTCTTTTTATCATAGAAGAGACTTACTGGTTAGGGCCATATTTCCAGAATAGTCAGAACATTTCACTTTTCATTTCCCAATGAAATCTGAGGAGTGTGTTTTGAACTCCATAGTGATATGCCCACAACTACCCAGTGTAATTCTGCCTTCTTAAGAGGACATGATTCTATAATATGAATATGATAATGTCCCAAAATAGCACCCTTACATTTCATTATATAAAACACCACTAATGTAATAATAATATATAAGCTGTATATTATGTAGTCTAGTTATAGAGCTAATTTTTACACTCAAATAGTTTAGTTAGAGACTGTGAGATTAAACTGGACCAAGATGGAACTTAATTATTTGTAACAACTACCATACTGTGGCAAAATGATTAGCTGCACTGTTAATAATATGGAAAATAATACAGTTATATCACTTAAAATTTACTAACAAAAACTTATATTTCTTAACTATTTCTTATTACATGAAAGACAGAATGACTGTCATGATAATGATGGAAGCAGCCTCAAATAAAGTCTTACAAAACAGTCTGGACATGATAGTTCATGCCTGTAATCCCAGCACTTTGGGAGGTTGAGGTGCATGGATGACTTGAGCTCAAGAATTTGACACCAGCCTGGCCAACATGGTGAAACCTCCTCTCTACTAAAAATAAGATCATTAACCAGGCATGAGGGTGCATGCCTGTAATCCCAGTTACTCAGGAGGCTGAGACAAAAGAATCGCTTAAACCTGGAAGGCAGAGGCTGCAGGGAGCTGAGATCGCACCACTGCACTCTAGCCTGGGTGACAGAGTGAGACCCGTCTCAAAAAAACATTTCTGAACATTAAAAAGCAAGGTAAATTTAATCAAGTTTCTATTTTATGCTGTCACTAAAGTTCATTCCGTTAAAAGTGAAGAAATATAAGGAAGAGCAAAAACCTCATACTTGATTTTTGGAGCACTGGAATCTAATAACGTAACACAGGGGAGTGTTTAATGAAGAAAGACCCGACCTGTAAGTTTGGGCAAAACAATATGTGGTGTTTTAACTGCCCATCATTTCCTATTCCTTGGCTTCATGGCAACTGTGAAGATTAAATTCTAGATGCAACTTTTGATGCATGTAGGGAAAAGACGGAGCTTATCTCAAAGAATTGTGGTTGTGTGATTTAAAATGTCTGAGGTTCCCTTGGAGATTATTAGCTCACAGGCTTTTCCTTAGCCCACCTCAGAGCTTTCTTGGGAGCAGAAGTTGACTCCCAGGAGGCATTTGGGAAAGGAAATATACTATTCAGAGCCACCTGGAGCAAGGAATGAGTCAGGTCAAGCAGTACACACAAAAAAAATGCCTGGAAGGAAGAGGCTGTGGAAGAAAATTGACGTGGAAAATCAGCTTTGTAAAACTTTCACAGTTTGTGATTGTTTGTTTTGGATTGGGTTTTTAAATGAGACAGAGCTTGCCCTGTGGCCCACGCTGGATGCCTGTGGCATGATCATGTCGCATTGCAACCTCAACCTCCTTGGGTTCAAATGATCTTCCCACCTCAGCCTCCTGAGCAACACATCTCTCTGGACTCCACCTATCCTCCCACCTCAGCGTCTCACAGTACAGGCATGGGCCACCACAACCACCTTATTTTTGTATTTTTTATACAGAAGAGATATTGTCATGTCGTCAAGGCTGATCTTGTACTTCTAGGCTCAAGTGATTTCTTCTCCAAGCCTTCCAAATTGGTGGGATCACAGATAGGAACCACCACACCCAGCCTCCTACTGGTATATTTAGATGGATATAAGTATGTCTATTTTTGGATCTTTGACTTTGGGCTAAACACTAGAGTTCCTCAAAGAGTCAATATGCAAAGTCTGTGCAGTTTTTCTTTTCTTTTCCTCTTTTTTTAAAAACTTTACTTGGACTGTTTTTTTAAAAAAATGTGTCAGGAACAGTAGGTGACCAAAAGGGTGACAGAACACAGATTAAGTGGCCATACATGAGGAGAAATACAGATTACAAAAATAGATCTGTAGGGTTGCTAAACAAGTAAACAACCCGCAAACTAAGCAATTGTGGAGGTCAGGAATTTGTTATCTGAGTATGCTGAATAATATCCAAAGTGTTCGTCTTTCAACAATAGAACAAAAGGCATTCAAAGGAAAACAAAAAAATGGCATACTCAGAGAAAACATAATTAAAAGAAACTACTTCAGAAAGCCCAGGCATGGTACTGACTAGGGAAATATTTCAATTCAATTCATTTTAATGTTCTCAAAGATGTAAGGGAACCCAGGAGAACAGTGATTCAAAATTGAAAATACCAATAAAGACATATAAATTATTTTAAAACATGAATTCAATAATCTGTAATTAGAAGGACTGAATAGCATGCATGAGCATGCAGTAAATATAATAAGGAAACTTGAAGATGGATTGTTTGATATTATTCAGTGTAAGGAACAAGAAGAGAAATGAAAATAATGAACAAAATTAAAGTTTCCACAGGACCCCATCAAGAATATCAACATATTCATAATGGGAGTTCCACTGGAAAAGGAGAGATGGGGGAAAAAAAGAACATTTGAAGAAACAGTGGCTGAAATTTCCCAAATGTTGATAGAGGCAAAACTACTGATCCAAGTATCTCCAAAGAAAAAATACTCCAGGAAGAATAAACTCAAAGATATCCACACTGAAACACATGCACTGAAATTGACAAAAGACAAATAGAGCACTTTAAAAGAAGCAAGACAGAAGTAACTGATCACAAGCAAGTTATTCTCCATGACATTAATAGCCAATTTCTCATTGAAAATTATGGAGGAAATAAGTCACTGTGATGAGATCTTTAAAGTGCTGAAATAAAAAATGAAGTCAGTCATGAACTCAATATGTGGACAAACCAAAATTCAAATTCATGAGCAAATAAGCCATTTCCAAGCAAATGGAATTAAAGAGAGTACATCACCACTAGATCAACCTTACAAAAAGTAATAAAAACAAGTAAGGAATGAAAGAAACGTAGTAACTCATGTGCAAATACTGAAATAAGGAACATCAATAAAGTAATTACTGCAGGAAATAAGAAAGCCAATATTACTGTATTTGGGGTTTCTGCCACTTTATTTTTCTACTATATTTAAATGACAAGAGTGTTTCACAAATGCAATTCCAACCAAACTGGGAGATTTCCTTGAGCCCAGGAGTTTGCGACCAGCCAGGTCAACAAAGTGTGACCGTTTCTCTACACAAAAACTAGCCAGCTGTGGTGGCATGCACTTTTGTCCCAAGTACATGGGGGTCTGACGTGAAAGGATCTCTTGAGTCCAGGAGCTTGAGGCTGTAGTGAACCATGTTTAGCCTGTGTGACTGAAATCCTGTCTCAATGAAGTAAAATAAAATATAATAATAAAATAAAGGAATGACAAAGAATAAAACAATAATCACATATCTGTGTTGTTAGCAGACATTGTATAACAAAAAATTTTTGACCAAAAACACAGGAAGTTAGGGAGAGCAGTATGGGAAAATGATTTTTGTATAATGTCAACATTTTGTTATTATAATTCACACTATATTATTATAAATTTAAGATATTAATTATAATACCATTTGTAACCACTAAGAAAATAACTGTTCAAATTTACTGAACAGAAATGAGGGAGTCAAAACATTAGCCTAGAAAAACAAATTCAAAAATCCGTAGTTTTGGAGGAATTGAAGAATAACAACAACAGCAAAACGCAGATAAAAAGGACCAAAATAGGAAAATAAATTATTGTCAGCAATTACTTTCAATCCAAATAAACTAAAATCTAGTTAAAAATCAAAGATTGGAAAAATAACTTTTTAAATATTTTTAAAATGAGGGAAAAAATAATGCTAACTGTAACCAAAACAGAGCTAGAATAACTATACAAATATCAAAATTGTTTAATTGAGCAAGAAGATATAATACTTACATATATACCTAATATCAGATCCTCAGGATATAAGAAACAAAAATGAATAGATTTGAGGAGCTAGACAGTTCTGCAATAATAATAATAGTTGGAGATTTCAACACCCCACTTTCAACAATGTGTGAAATGACCAAACCGAAGTTCAATAAGAAAATAATGGTCTTGAAAAGCAGTATAAATCAAATAAGTCTCTTGGACATATACAAACTACTCCACTCCACAAGCTGACTACACATTTTTCTAAAGTGTGAGTGGATCATTCTTTGTGCTGTCTTCAGAATAGACTTTATGGTAGGCCACAAAGCAAATCTCATTATATTTAATATTATTGAAACCACACATAATACTTTCTCCAACTGCAATGGAATAAAACTAGAGAGTCATTTCCTTTTCTTTCTTTCTTTTTTTTTCTTCCTTTCATTTTTTTAAAAAATAAGATGGAGTCTCACTCTGTCACCAAGGTTAGAATACAGTGAGGTGATCTTGGCTCACTGCAACCTCCGCCTTTCATGTTCAAGTCATTCTCTTGCCTCAGCCTCCTGAGTAGCTGGGACTACAGGCATACACCATCACATCTGGCTAATTTTTATAATGTTAGTGTAGACAGTTTCACCATATTGATGAGGCTGAGGCTGGTCTCAAACTCCGGACCTCTGGTAATCCAACCACCTCATAAAAACTGAAAAATATATAATGTTTGGAGACTAATTAATATACTCTTCAAAAACCTATGGTTAACTGAAGAATCTGCAAGGAATTAAATACTTTTCACAAATAAATAAAAAATTTAAACATTCTAAAACTTCTGAAATGCAGCTAAATCAATGATAAGGTATATATATGTGTAAACAGATAGATAAAAAATAAGAAATGTAAAATTTGTAACATAAATTTACACAAAAGGAAGTAGAAAAAGTACAAACTGGAGAAGAGTACCTTTACAAAAAAAATGGCATAGTAAAGAAGTTGCTGTCATTCACCCCCAACCCTAACCCCCCAAGAACACTCACAGAAAAACCAAATCCAAGTATACAGTGCTGAGATTATCAACAGCAATAAGACAGGCTCAAATATGAGAATGAGGCTGCTCCTAGGGTTACAGAGAAGTGAAGACACCAGGGAGATGATAAGAGAGTTTGCCTTTTATATTCATGACATTCTTCCCCTAGTCTGCTGATGACAACCAAGTGTGGGGGGAAAAAAAACAAAACACCTCCTCTGATTCATGGTTACTACACACTGGAAAAAATAAAGTTGAAGTAGATGACCAACTTCTCCACCACTTTGGATTCCCTGGCAAGGGACCTATTCCTGCCTTAACCCAAGGAAGCCTCGTGAGTGCCTGAAAAGAGAAAAAAATCTGAGGGCAACCACAGATGAAGGAGAAAGGCAGGACTACCATCTCCAGCCTGGATATCTCAGTGACAGGAGATGCCAAACCTGAGTGCCTGTGCAGGATTACCATGAGGTAGGAGGTATATTTCATAATTTCTTGATCACAAACCTATAGACAGCCTTCCCACACTGTTAGGCTATCCCCTTCAAGATCTCTCAGATAAGAGACTGGCTCTGTTTCAAAGTTGGTTAGATCTGAGACATACCTGGGCTTAGGACCCTATCTACTGCCAAAACAAGGGACTGAACTAGCCAAAAACAAGCTAACAAAACCCCCAGAATAGTTATGTCTTAAAGAAAACTTAAAGCAATCATATAAAATAAAATGCAAAATAAGACAGAGAAAACAATGGACTAAATAACTAGTCCTTCGATAAAAAGATATAGACGTATAACCACAAGAAATAATACCAAACAGGAAACTATAACCTTCCTAAATGGAAAAAACAATAAACCCTTGACCAGTGCTAATCAATTAGCTGGCTATTGGTGGTTATTGGATCGATAAATCAAAATATCAGTTTTCAGGAAAAGCAGATCTCTAAAACAACACAGAAAATGAACTAATATCCTTCTGAAAGAAATTTTTTTAATGGACTGAAATAATTTAAAAGTTAAAAAAAAAAAATCCTGGAGCTGAAAAATATATTGGCTGAAGTGAAAAATTCAAAAGGCTTTAAACAGCAGAATAGTTCAAATAGAATAAAGAATCAGCGAGCTCTAAAATGAATTATTAGGACCAGGTGTGCTGGCTCAGGCCGGTAATCACTGCACTTAGGGAGGCTGTGATGGGTTGATCACTTGAGGTTGGAAGTTAAAGACCTGTCTGGACATCATGATGAAACCCTGGCTCTAAGAATACAAAAAATTCTCTGGGCATAGTGATACATACCTGTAATCCCAGCTATTCAGGAGGCTGAGAGAGGAGAATTGCTCAAACCTGAAAGTCAGAGGTTGCAGTGAGTTAATGTCCTGCCTTTCAACTCCAGGCTTGGCAACACAGTGAGTCTTTGTTTCAAAAAAAAAAAAAAAAAAAAGGAAAATAAAATAGAAGAAAATTAATGCAGCTTATTAGGAAATGCACAAACAACAAAACAGAAAAACAATCAAAAAGAATAAAGAATATTTACAAGATATAAAAAATTACCTAAAATAGGCAAATCTAAGATTTGGCAATATTCATGAAAGAGCTCAGCAAGTGGAAAATATTTATAGCATATTCAAATGAATAATAACAAATTTCAAAAATTTGAGAAAGATATAAATATACAGCTTCAGAAAGATCAGAGACTATGAAAAATATTAATACCACAAAAAAGTACCTTGTAACAAATAAGGATCAAACTCTCAAAGGTCGAGAAATATAAAAAATTCTGAAAGCACTAAGGGAAAATAAACAAAAATGGAGGAGCTTGAAATCATTAGGCAAAAGACTTGTCAACAATATGTTTTTTGGGAAGACGCAGTATTAAAGGATATAAATTGTGACATCATAAATGTAATTGGAGGAGAAGGTAAAGGTGTAGAGTTTTTCATGACAAAAGTCAGATTAAACTTGTTGATTATTAAATATAAGATGTTTTATCTGAGCCTTTGATGGCCATGAAATCTACGGCAGCAACACCAATGATAGAGACAAAGGAATCAAAGCTTATCACTACTAAAACATTTAAATGCTAAACATTTCAAAGCAGACATGGGAGAAAGAAAGGAAAAAATGAAGTATGACTCAATCAGAAAAACAACTAACAAGATAAAAGTAGTAAGAACTTATAAATATTTATCTGGAATGTAAATGAATTAAATTATGCAATTAAATGACGTAGAGTGAGGGAATTGATTTTAGCAATGAGATTCAACTATGTGTTTCCTACGAGACCCACTTATTCTTTAAGGACTAACATAGGCTGCAAGTGAAGGAATAGAAGATAACCTATGCAAATGGTAATAAAGTAAATTCTGGCTGGCTGTACTCATATCTGATAAAAAAGATTTCAAGTCAAAACCTGTCATAAACCAAGAAGGTCATCATTTAATAGTAAAACAATTCATTCATCAAAAGGATATTACAATGATATATATACACATATACACTAAACATTGGAACAACTAAATATTTAAAGCAAACATAAATAGAAATGAAGAAAAAAATGGCAATAAAATTATACTAGGAAATGTCAGTACCTCAATTACAACAAGGACGAGACAAACGTGACAGAAAACTAGTAAGGAAATGCCAGATTTATATTATACATACACAATTAAGTTGTAGTTTTAACTAAATGGACCCAACAGATATATACAGAAATTTTCATCCTGTAGCAGCAGAATCTATATTTTGCTGTAACACACATGGAAGATTCTCTAAGATAGACCATATGTTAGGCTATAAAACAAGTATTAACAAAAGTAAGATGACTAAAAGCACATTTAATATTGTTTCAGACAGTCATGGTAACAAGCCAAAATTCAGTGACAGGAGGAATCTTGAAAACGTGAACATTTTTAATACATTTCTCCTAAATGACCAATCGATGAAAAGAAAAATAGAAAGAAAAATTCAGAAATTTCTTGAGACAAATGATAGTGGAAACACAACATATCTAAACCTATGGTATGCAATGAAGCAGCATTATGGTGAAAGATTATAGTTACAAATGCATACATTTAAATAAAAGAATAATGATTTCAAATAAGCAAAATCTGATACCTAAGGAACTGGAAGAAAAAACAACTAAATTCAAAATTAGCACAATGAATAAAATAATAATAATTAAAACAGAAACAAATCAAAGAGGGAACATGAACATCACAGAGTGAATCAGTACAATCCAGAGTAGATTTTTTTTTTGAAAAATCAACAAACCCTTAGCTAGACTAAGAAAAAAAAAATACAAAAAAGCCATAAAAAATTTAACTTATAAAAGTTAATACAGGCACGTTAGACATATACAAGAATCAAAGGGGATAATTCTGAATACATACATAATAACAACTTAGAAAACCTAGGGAAATGAATACATTCACAGAAAAATACAACCTAAAAGATTGAGTCAGGAAGAAATAACCTAAACAAATCAATTACAAATGAAGAATGAACAGTGGTTTTATAAAGCTTTCCAACATAGAAAAGCTAAACAACAGATGGCTTTGCGAATAAATTTTACCATATTTTCAAAAAAGAATAAAAAGGAGTTAATTGTAATGCTTCTAAACTTGTTTTATGAGGCCTATATCACCTTGATATGAAAGCAAAAAAAAAAAAAAAAAATCATGAGAAGCAAGGACTATAGGTCAATTTCTCTGATACACATTGGAGGAAAAATTCTCAATAAAATATTAGCAATCTGAATCCAACAACATGCCAAAAACATTATATATCATGGCCAAGATTGTATATCCCTGGTATGCAAGGTCAGTTATATATACACATGAATCAATGTGATTCATCACATTAACAGAATAAAGGATTAAAAACATATATACATCCCAATTAATGTGGAAAAAGAGTATGAAAATTTCCAACAATGTTTCTTGATTTAAAAATCCTTAATAGTTTAGGTAGAGAAAGAAAATTATTCTTTGTAATAAAGGCCATTTAAGAAAAAAAAAAAAAGCTAACTATACCATCAAGAGGAAAAATTGAACTTTTCAAATGAGATCCGGCATAACATGAGGAGGTCCATTTTGCCCACTTATATTTAACATAGTACTGAAAGTACTGGCAAGAGTAATCCTACAAGAGAAAAAAGGTAGTCAAATTATAAAGCAAAAAGTAAAATTACCTCTATTTGCAGATGATAGACTCCTATATGTAAAAACAACTCAAATATTCTATATAAGAAACTGTTAGAACTAAGGAATTAATTTAGAAAAGTCATTGTACACATAATTACCTACTGAAAAACTGAAAAAAAAATTAAGAAACTCATCTCATTTATATCAAAGAAATTAAATACTTAAGAAAAATTTTAACCAGAAAGTAAAAGATCTCTCCACTGAAAACTATGAAACATTGACAAAAGCAATTGAAGAAGACACAAATGAATGGAAATATGGTCCATGCTTATGGATTGGGAGAGTTAATATTGTTAAAATGTTTATAGTCTCCAAGTCAATACACAGATTCAATGCTATCCAATCAAATGAAGAGAAATTAAGTATGAAGAATACACTACCTTATTTGAAACTGGCATGAACACAGAAACATGGCCAAAAGAAATAAGTCAAGCATATATAATCAATTGATTTTGAAATATGTTGCAAAATGATATCATGAGGATTGTCTCTTCTACCAGGAGTGTTGGGAAAATTAGATTTCCACATGCAAAATAACAAATTTGGACCCACATTTTACATCATACACAAAAATCAACAGCATATGAGATGAAAAATCCTAAATGTAAGACTGCAACCTCTAAAATACCTAGAAGAGAACACACAAAAATCTCCTGAACATTGGCCCTGGTAATAATTATTTTGGACCCCATATTAAAAACTCAGTCCACATAAACAAAAATAAATGAGCAAGACTATCTCAAATGAAAAAGCTTTTGCACAGTAAAGGAAACAATCAACAAAATACAATATACTAGATATTGAGAAAAATGTTTTCAAGCTTTATATCTGATGATGGGCTAAGATCTAAAATTTATAAAGAACTTGTACAACTCAATAGTAGGCAAATAAATTAAAAGATGAGCAAAAGCTCTGAATTGACAATTCTCCAAGGAACACATAAAAATGGGCAACAGGTATTTGAAACATATTCAGCATCATTAATCATCAGAAAAATTTTAATCAAAGGTACTTTGATACATTACATAACTCATATCAGGATGGCTATTATCAAAAACTCTAAAGATTACACACGTTGGCTAGGATGTAGAGAAAATGAAACTCTTATAGAATGTTGTTGGTAATATATAGCCATTATAAAATTGGTATGGAGGTTTCCAGAAAATTAAAAATAGAACTACCACCAACTCTTCCTTTAGACATATAACCAAATGAAATCACAACCTCATAGAGATATCTGCACTCTCATGTTGACTGCAGCATTATAAACAATAGCTAAGATATGGAAACAACCTTATTGTCCAGTACAATGAAATATTCTTTAGCCCTAAACAAGAATGAGATCTTGCAGTTTGCCAAACCATGGAGGAGCTCATAGGAAGTCAAGCGAAGTGAAATAAACCTGACACAGAAAAAAATATTGTATAATCTCACATATAGGGAACAGAAGGGAAGGTAGTGTCAGTCTTTTTTTTTTTTTTTTTAAATGAGCTCTCAAAAGTTAATAGAACTAGAACTCCATCCTTATCACAAAAATGACACCAAGCTCTTCATAAGGGATCCACCCCCGTGATCTGAGCATCTCCCACTCAACCTCACCTCCAACATTGATGATCAAATTTCAGCATGAAGTTTGTAAAGGCAAATATCCTAACTATAGCAGCAACTATGTGAGATTACAATTATGGTAATTTGCTTCTGTATAGCAGCCTTTGAAATATTAATGTATATCCCATAGCATCATGCCATACACAGGAAATGCACATAATTGGATGCATTTCTATTATTTATTTTTAAATTGTTATTATACTTTAACTTCTAGGGTATATGTGCACAACGTGCAGGTTTGATACATAGGTACTGATGTGCCATGTTGGTTTGCTGCACCCATCAACTCATCATTTGCATTAGGTATTTCTCCTAATGCATCCGTCCCCTAGCCTTCCATGCCACTGCAGGCCCCAGTATGTGATATTCCCCACCATGTGTCCAAGTGATCTCATTGTTCAATTCCCACCTATGAGTGAGAACGTACATTGTTTGGTTTCCTGTCCTTGTGATAGTTTGCTGAGAATGATGGTTTCTAGCTTCATCCATGTCCCTGCAAAGGATATAAACTTGTCCTTTTTTATGGCTGTATAGTATTCCATGGTGTATATGTGCCACATTTTCTTAATCCAGTCTATCATCGATGGGCATTTGGGTTCATTCCAAGCCTATGTGAAACATACATGTCCATGTGTCTTTACAGCAGCATGATTTATAATCCATTGGATATATACTCAGCAATGGGATTGCTTGATCAAATGCTAATTCTAGGTCTAGATCCTTGAGAAATTGCCACACTGTCTTCCACAATGGTTGAACTAATTTACACTCCAACCAACAGTTGTAAAAGCGTTCCAATGTCTCCACATCCTCTCCAACATCTGTTGTTTCCTGAGTTTTTAATGATTGCCATTCTAACTGATGTGAGATGGTATCTCATTGTGGTTTTGATTTGCTTTTCTCTGATGACAAGTGATGATTAGCTTTTTTTTTTTTTTTTTAATGGAGTCTCTCTCTATTGTACAGGCTGGAGTGCAATGGTGTGATATTGACTCTCTGCAAACTCTGCCTAGAGTTATTATTATTATTATTTGCCTTCTGCTAGAAAACTAGACAGTTTTCCCGGCACCATTTACTAAACAGGGAATCCTTTCTCCATTTCTTCTTTTTGTCAGGTTTGTCAAAGATAAAATGACCATAGATGTACGGTGTTATTTCTGACGCCTCTCTTCTGTTCCATTGGTCAATATATCTGTTTTGGTAACAGTACCATGCTATTTTGGTTACGGTATCCGTGTAGTATAGTTTGAAGTCAGGTAATGTGATACCTCCAGCTTTTTGCTTAGGATTGTCTTGGCAATGCAGGCTCTTTTTTGGTTCCATATGAACTTTAAAGTAGATTTTTCCAATTATCTGAAGAAAGTCATTGACAGCTTAATGAGGATAACATTGAATGTGTAAACTACTTTGGGCACTATGGCCATTTTCAAGATATTGATTCTTCCTACCCATGATCATAGACTATTCTTCCAGTGGTTTGTGTCCTTTTTTATTTCATTCAGTCGTGGTTTGTAGTTCTCGAAGAGGTCCTTCACATCCTCTTTAAGTTGGATTCCTAGGTAATTTATTCCCTTTGTAGCAATTGTGAATGGGAGTTTATTCATGATTTGGTTCTCTGTTGATCTGTTAATGGTGTATATAAATGCTTGTGATTTTTGCCCATTGATTTTTGTATCCCGAGATCTTGCTGAAGTTGCTCATCAGCTTAAGGAGACTTTGGGCTGAGACAATGGGGTTTTCTGAATACACAATCATGTCAGTGGAAAACAGGGACAATTTGACTTCCTCATTTACTGATTGAATACCCTTTATTTATTTCTCTTGCCTGATTGCCCTGGCCAGAACTTCCAACAGTATGCTGAATAATAGTAGTGAGAGAGGGCATCGTCATCTTGTGATGGTTTTCTAAGGGAATGCTTCTAGTATTTGGCCACTCAGTATGATACTGGTTGAGGGTTTGTCATAAGTAGCTTCTGTTATTTTGAGATACAGTCCATCAATATCTAGTTTATTGAGTTTTTAGCATGAAGGGCTGTTGAATCTTGTCAAAGGCCTTTTCTGCATCTATTGAGATAATCGTGTGGTTTTTGTTATTGGTTCTGTTTATGTGATGGATTATTTTTATTGATTTGCTTATATTGAATCAGGCTTGCACCCCAGGGATGAAGCCAATGTGATCATAGTAGATAAGCTTTTTGATGTGCTGCTGGATTCAGTTTGCCAGTATTTTATTGAGGATTTTTGTATTGATGTTCATCAGGGATATTGGCTTAAAATTCTCTTTTTATGTTGTGTCTCTGCCAGGCTTTGGTATCAGGATGATGTTGGCCTGATAAAATGAGTCAGGGAAGATTCCCTCTTTTTTATTGAGAGGAATAATTTCATAAGGAATGGTATCAACTCCTCTTTGTACCTCTGGTAGAATTCAGCTGTGAATCCATGTTGTCCTGGACTTTTTTTGGTTGGTAGGCTATTAATTATTTCCTCAATTTCAGAGCCTGTTACTGGTCTATTCAGAGATTCAACTTCTTTCTGCTTTAGTTTTGGGAGGGTGTATGTGACCAGAAACTTATCCATTTCTTCTAGATTTTCTAGCTTATTTGTGTAGAGGTGCTTATAGTATTCTCTGATGATAGTTTGTATTTCTGTGGGATCGGTGGTGATATTCCCTTTATCATTTTGTATTGCGTCTATTTTATTCTTTTCTCTTTTCTTCTCTGTTAGTCTTGCTAGCAGTCTATCAATTTTGTTGATCTTGTCAAAAAAACAGTTCCTGGATTCATTGAAGGGTTTGTTGTGTCTCTATCTCTTTCCATTCTGCTCTGATCTCAGTTATTATTTGTCTTCTGCTAGCTTTTTGTTTGCTCTTGCTTTTCTAGTTCATTTAATTGTGATGTTACAGTGTCAATTTTAGATCTTTCCTGCTTTCTCTTGTGGACATTTAGTGCTATAAATTTCCCTCTACATGATGCTTTAAATGTGTCCCAAAGATTCTGGAACGTTGTATCTTTGTTCTCATTGGTTTCAAAGAACGTCTTTATTTCTACCTTCATTTCATTATTTACCCAGCAGTCATTCAGGAGCAAATTGTTCTGTTTCCATGTAGTTGTGAGGTTTTGAGTGAGTTTCCTAATCCTGAATTCTAACTTGATTGCACTGTGGTCTGTAAAACAGTTTGCTGTGATTTACGTTCTTTTACATTTGCTGAGGAGTGCTTTACTTCTAATTATGTGGTCTATTTTTGAATAAGTGTGATGTGCTGAGAAGAATGTATGTGCTGTTGATTTGGGGTGGAGATTTCTGTAAATGTTTATTAGGTCTCTTTGTTGCAGAGCTGAGGTTCAGTCCTGGATATCCTTGTTAACCTTCTGTCTCATTGATCTGCTAATATTTACAGTGGGGTGTTAAAGTCTCCCATTATTATTGTGTGGGAGTCTACGTCTCTTTGTAGGTCTCTAAGGACTTGCTTTATGAATCTGGTTGCTTATGTATTGGGTGCATATATTTTTAGGATAGTTAGCACTTCTTGGTGAATTGATCCCTTACCGTTACATAATGGCTTTCTTTTTCTCTTTTGTTCTTTGTTGATTAGAAGTCTGTTTTATCAGCAACTAGGATTGCAACTCCTGCTTTTTCTTTTTTCTGTTTTTTTTTTTTTTTTTTTTTTTTTTTTTGGCTTGGTAGATCTTCTTTCATCTATATTTTGAGCCTATGTGCATTTTTGCATGTGAGATGAGTCTCCTGAATACAGTACACTGATGGGTTTTGACTGTTTATCCAATTTATCAGTCTGTGCCTTTTAATTGGGGCATTTAGCCCATTTCCATTTAAGGTTCATATTATTAAGTTGTCTGTTGCCTTTTTTTCAGTTGTGCCCTGCCCACAGAGGTGTAGTCTAGAGGCAGTAGGCCTTGTTGACCTGTGGTGGGCTCCACCCAGTTAGAGCTTCCTGGCTGCTTTGTTTACCTACTCAAGGCTTTGTACTGGCGGACACCCCTACCCCAGCCAGGCTGCCACCTGGGATATTGATCTCAGACTGCTGTGCTAGGAGTGAGCAAGGTTCCATGGGCATGGGACCCACTGAGACAGGCATGGGATAAAATCACCTTGTCTGCTGGTTGCTAAGACATTGGGAATAGTGCAGTATTTGGGTGGGCATGCCCTGTTTTTCCAGGTAGACTGTCATGGCTTCCCTTGGCTAGGAAAGGGAAATCCTCCAACCAACGTCACATCCCAGGAGGGACAACGTCCTGCCCTACTGCAGCTTGCTCTCTGTGGACTGCACTCACTGTCCAACCAGTCCCAATGAGATGAACCATGTACCTCAGATGGAAATGCACAAATCAACCATCTTCTGCATCAATCAAACTGGGAGCTGCAGACTGGAGCTGTTACTATTCAGCATATCTTGGAACATCCCAGAAAAAGATAGGATGCATTTTTAAAGGTTTTTGTTTGTTTGTTTGTTTGTTTGTTTGTTTTTTTATGAGATGGAGTCTTGTCCCGTTACCCAGGGTGGAGTGCAGTGGTGTGACTTTGGCTCACTACAAGCTCCACCTCCCAGGTTCAGGCCATTCTCCTGCCTCAGCCTCCTGGGTAAGTGGAACAACAGGTGTGTGCCACCATGCCCAGCTATTTTTTTTGTATTTTTACTAGAGACAGGGTTTCACCATGTTAACCATGATAGTCTCAATTTCTTGACATCGTGATCCACCCGCCTTGGCCTCCAAAAGTGCTGGGATTACAGGCATGAGCCACTACACCTGGCTGAAGGTAAATTTTCTATTTAAGTGCTCATACATCTAGTTTTATTAAATGCGTAATTAAATCTGTATTTCAGAAAAACGTGAATTGCGGGGTTTTCTTACTTCCTCCACCCATTTCCCTGTCCCTTTCAATCAGCTGGCTGTGAGATCACTGAAACCAGACGTTCAAGACTCAGGACTGGCCCAAGTGGAGCTGTGTCTGCCCCTCTGCATTTCAAGGTCACTGTGTGGCAGGGTCAGGTCTTTGGCTGGAAAGAATGACATTATGTTACCAGAGGAGGGTTTGGTGAGTTGATTTGAGAGACAACACAGTCACCAAGATTTGGAACATCTCAGGTTAGAAATTGTGGGTTGTTGTTTCAGACCAAAGGAAGGAGGAGAAATAAACAAAGAATATTGGGGTGGCCCTGTGGTGGCAGCATTTTCTGGACTGCCAGCCTGCTTTACCTGCTGGGAAGAAGGCTGGGCCTCAGAGTCCCACAAAACCTCCCGTCCCGCCCATTCTTCTTTAGAAGGACATGAATAAAATGGGCCTCCACAGTCCCAAGAAACCACTCAAGGAGCATGGGAGCCACTGAGGTTGGCATTGGACATTCCCAGAGACAAGATCATTCGAAAGCCATTGACAGCCAGGTCCTGTCATCCCAAGGGCCATGGGACCATATCACAATTTCAGTTACCCTTTACCCTCTAGTGGGGACTAGGACATGGAATGGCTTTAGGGATGACAGGGCCCTGTCACTGGGATAAGTTCAGACCCCATGGAGTGGGAAACCACCAGCCAGGAACCCACGTCAGGGGCCAGATTTGGAGAGGAACTTCATCTGACCATACACGTGCTCTTGCAGCCTGAGTCATCACCTGAATTTATGTCTAATTTGGAGAATGGAGACAACAGACTTAGAAAAAGACACACAGGCCTGCCACCTAAAGAGAAACCCAGCTGTGATTGTAGTGTGTTTATTTTTAGTATTTTCTTTGTTTTGCTTTCTCATGTTTTTGCTACATATTATTGCTTGTTTGAGCACCCTCCCTGCCACTCTGTGATCTTCCTTTGATGGGGAGGATCTTGAAGGATAATAAAAGTGCAGGCTGGCCAGCTTTGGATCTGTCTACATGTGGGGCTGGCATACTTCTTATCTGGTCTTCACACCATATGCACATTTGCTCCTCCTTTCCATGTACCATGATGACATTAGCTTCTTTCTTGACACCTCTGGTGCCTTCTTATATTTAGATTCTGCACTGCCCAGGTGTGTAACCCTAGGAACGTTCATGTGACCTCTCACCTGTAAAACAGAGATGGTGCTAGGACCTTCCATGGGGATTGTTGCAAAGGTTAAGTAGGGTTGCTTATCCAAAGACGAAGAGTAACATTGAGACACAGCGAGCATTCATGAAATGCCAATTCTTTATTATCAAGTGCTGCCTAATAGTTCTTTAGGATCAACCATCATTTATTCACATAACTATTATGCTCTTTTAATTGTTTCCCAATTTTCAATACTGGAGAACAATACTTCATTGAAGGTCGTGGTAAATAAAGTGCTAACTTTTTATGAGTTTCCAGTAATAGGCTTTACTAAGTGCCTCAAGGGGGCCAGGTCAATCATAGCCTGCCCCAAGTCTTTGAAACCACAGGGAAAGTGGTAAAGGCATTGCAATTTGTGATATTCTGGGGCCCATACCAGTGACCAAGTTGAAACAGGAACCCACATTCCTGAGCTTGGCTTCAGTTTCTTTCCAAGTCCTACTGCTCTGGCCTGAGAGAGCCTCTGTCCACAAAATATGGTGTTTTCTGTGTCCCCCAGGTCACTGCAGGGTGGCAAGATGTACCAGTAGGGGCCCAAACATGATGTTGCCACCCTCATCCTCATCTTTCCTGGCCCTTTCCTCTGCCTTCTGACTGCTTGCAGTACCATGCTGGGCCTCTCTATGGCTGCACCTGAATCATGGCTGATGTATCTAACACTGGCATCCTCCAAAGAAGTTTCCTTCCAGACTAGGCAGTTGGTCCACAGGTAAAGGCTGAACCATGATCCACACTGCAGATACTTTTATGGCTGTGTCTATTGATAACCTTTGCGATGCCTACATGTGGATCTGCTTTGGTCAGATCTTGAGTTTCTGAGCTGGATGTAGTGATTCCTTGGGTCTTGTTTGAGGGAGTGTAAGTATAGGTAGAACCAGGATTTTCTGCTGGAATCTGTGGTGTTTAATTAGACTTGAAACCAATACAGCTGGAACAGAGACTCTTCCTAGAGTCTCTGACACCACAGATAATTTCTCATATAATTTATTTTGAAAATAAAATACATGCACATGACTGAAAAATAGAGAAGTGAGGCAAGAGTTACAGAGAAAGAGCTGCCACCATGTGCACCTCACCCTAGTCCCCTCAACCACTTGTTAACAACAGATACAACAGAGGAAGGCTGACTTTCTTTGACTCCTAACCTTTCCTCCACCCTCAGCCAAAGGTAGGAATATAATTATTTTAGTTTCTTTCTTAGTTATCACTGAAACTGTAAGTAACTCTAGACTACATATATTTAGATATTTATATTGTCGATCCAATACAGCAGAATCTTGTGATTCTCCTCTTGTAGGGAATATATTGGCACTGTGAATTCACCTATATTTCTTAGTATTCTATGGGTGTGTGTGTGTGTGTGTATATATATATATTCTATGTGTTCTACCCATAGAATACTAAGAAACATATAGATATATATTTTATAAAAATATTTTTTCCTTTAGCTTTCTCTTTTCTTGGAGCTTCTAATTGCCTTTTCTTGTTTCTTTCTATTTAAAAATAATTGTCTCTTTTTATCACATTCTTAATATCTTCCAGCATTTCTAACTTCCCCTCTGAAAAGTCACTGCTGGATACCTTCCTTTTTCCTGTTCCCATCCAACCAACATCTTTCTAGGCCTGGGATGGAGCTCTCATTCCCAGAGCTTTTATAACTGCCTCCATGGGTTTTTACATGGCAAATGCTATTTTGTTACTGCAACACTGGGAGCAGTCTCCGAGAGAGCTAACCACTTTCCTTATGGTTTATTTTTTAATTGTATGTGATTTTGAAATATTTTTTGGATACTGTCTTCCATTTTTTTTCTTTGAGAGTCGTACAGTTTAAGAGAATTTCGAGCTTTCTTTCCTAATCTCAATTTTCCTATCATCTTCCTAAATTTTGTTACTTTCTATGATTGTAATATTTTATACTTTTCTGAGACTATAGGGAGCATGGGTTCTGAAGTTTCCTTGAACAGATATCATGGGGCAAGAAGGAGGAAGGAACTTAAAGACTCATTTCTCTTGAAGATCAAACAGACTCACTCTCTGTTTGATCATATTTTTCTCTTATATCGTACATTTTTCTAAACTGTTGGAAAATCATGTTTGCCTGTGCAATTAGTAATAAGGTTACAATGTGGATGGTCACAGACTCAGTTCACATTGGGAGAAGAGGAAATGGACTTCAAACCAGGGGCCTACACATGGGAAGGGTGATTTCCTCTGGGAATCCCTAAGCTTCCTTGTTTCCTCTGCAGAAACCTTCACCTTCAGGTGCCCTTCTGCTGTCTTGGCATGACAGTTCTCTTCTTCCACTTGCAACCTGACTGCACAGCTGTGGACATTGCGCTTATGGCTTTTCCCTTCTCTTTGTCTTGAAGAGAGAAGATGCAACCCATTTCTCCCCTATGATGGAACAAGAATTTCCATATTAGAGCTTGAATATTATTTACTCAACATCAGAGGGTGAGTAAGCATGAAAGAGGAAATAGCAGAAAACATACATGGACAGGAAGTCACTTTTTTTTCTTTTTTTTATTATTATTATACTTTAAGTCTAGGGTACATGTGCATAACGTGCAGGTTTGTTACATATGTATACTGGTGCCATGTTGCTGTGCTGCACCCATCAACTCGTCATTTACATCAGGTATAACTCCCAATGCAATGCCTCTCCCCTCCCTTCTCCCCCCTCCCCATGATAGGCCCCGGTGTGTGATGTTCCCCTTCCTGAGTCCAAGTGATCTCATTGTTCATTTCCCACCTATGAGTGAGAACATGCGGTGTTTGGTTTTCTGTTCTTGTGATAGTTTGCTCAGAATGATGGTTTCCAGCTGCATCCATGTCTCTACAAAGGACACAAACTCATCCTTTTTGATGGCTGCATAGTATTCCATGGTGTATATGTGCCACATTTTCTTAATCCAGTCTGTCACTGATGGACATTTGGGTTGACTCCAAGTCTTTGCTATTGTGAATAGTGACTCAATAAACATACGTGTGCATGTGTCTTTATAGCAGTATGATTTATAATCTTTTCGGTACATACCCAGGAATGGGATGGCTGGGTCATATGGTACATCTAGTTCTAGATCCTTGAGGAATCGCCATACTGTTTTCCATAATGGTTGAACTAGTTTACAATCCCACCAACAGTGTAAAAATGTTCCTATTTCTCCACATCCTCTCCAGCACCTGTTGTTTCCTGACTTTTGAATGATCGCCATTCTAACTGGTGTGAGATGGTATCTCATTGTGGTTTTGATTTGCATTTCTCTGATGGCCAGTGATGATGAGCATTTTTTCATGTGTCTGTTGGCTGTATGGATGTCTTCTTTTGAGAAATGTCTGTTCATATTCTTTGCCCACTTTTTGATGGGGTTGTTTGTTTTTTTCTTGTAAATTTGTTTGAGTTCTTTGTAGGTTCTGGATATTAGCCCTTTGTCAGATGAGTAGATTGCAAAAATTTTCTCCCATTCTGTAGGTTGCCTGTTCACTCTGATGGTGGTTGCTTTTGCTGTGCAGAAGCTCTTTAGTTTAATTAGATACCATTTGTCAATTTTGGCTTTTGCTGCCATTGCTTTTGGTGTTTTAGACGTGAAGTCTTTGCCCATGCCTATGTCCTGAATGGTACTATCTAGGTTTTCCTCTAGGGTTTTTATGGTATTAGGTCTAACATTTAAGTCTCTAATCCATCTTGAATTAATTTTCATATAAGGAATAAGGAAAGGATCCAGTTTCAGCTTTCTACTTATGGCTAGCCAATTTTCCCAGCACCATTTATTAAATAGGGAATCCTTTCCCCATTTCTTGTTTCTCTCAGGTTTGTCAAAGATCAAATAGCTGTAGATGTGTGATATTATTTCTGAGGACTCTGTTCTGTTCCATTGGTCTATATCTCTGTTTTGGTACCAGTACCATGCTGTTTTGGTTACTGAAGCCTTGTAGTATACTTTGAAGTCTGGTAGCGTGATGCCTCCAGCTTTGTTCTTTTGACTTAGTATTGTCTTGGAGATGCGGGCTCCTTTTTGGTTGCATGTGAACTTTAAAGCAGTTTTTTTCAATTCTGTGAAGAAACTCATTGGTAGCTTGATGGGGATGGCATTGAATCTATAAATTATCTTGGGCAGTATGGCCATTTTCACGATATTGATTCTTCCTATCCATGAGCATGGTATGTTCTTCCATTTGTTTGTGTCCTCTTTTATTTCACTGAGCAGTGGTTTGTAGTTCTCCTTGAAGAGGTCCTTCACATCCCTTGTAAGTTAGATTCCTAGGTATTTTATTCTCTTTGAAGCAATTGTGAATGGAAGTTCATTCATGATTTGGCTCTCTGTTTGTCTGTTACTGGTGTATAAGAATGCTTGTGATTTTTGCACATTAATTTTGTATCCTGAGACTTTGCTGAAGTTGCTTATCAGCTTAAGGAGATTTTGGGTTGAGACAATGGGGTTTTCTAAATATATAATCATGTCATCTGCAAAAAGGGACAATTTGACTTCTTTTCCTAACTGAATACCCTTGATTTCTTTCTCTTTCCTGATTGCCCTAGCCAGAACTTCCAACGCTATGTTGAATAGGAGTGGTGAGAGAGGGCATCCCTGTCTTGTGCCAGTTTTCAAAGGGAATTTTTCCAGTTTTTGCCCATTCAATATGATATTGGCTGTGGGTTTGTCATAAATAGCTCTTATTGTTTTGAGGTACGTTCCTTCAATACTGAATTTATTGAGCGTTTTTAGCATGAAGGGCTTTTGAATTTTGTCAAAAGCTTTTTCTGCATCTATTGAGATAATCATGTGGTTCTCGTCTTTGGTTCTGTTTATATGCTGGATTATGTTTATTGATTTGCGAATGTTGAACCAGCTTTGCATCCCAGGGATGAAGACCACTTGATCATGGTGGATAAGCTTTTTGATGTGCTGTTGAATCCGTTTTGCCAGTATTTTATTGAGGATTTTTACATCGATGTTCATCAGGGATATTGGTCTAAAATTCTCTTTTTTGTTGTGTCTCTGCCAGGCTTTGGTATCAGGATGATGTTGCCTCATAAAATGAGTTAGGGAGGATTCCCTCTTTTTCTATTGTTTGGAATAGTTTCAGAAGGAATGGTACCAGCTCCTCCTTGTACCTCTGGTGGAATTCAGCTGTGAATCCATCTGGTCCTGCACTTTTTTTCATTGGTAGGCTATTAATTATTGCCTCAATTTCAGAGCCTGCTATTGGTCTATTCAGGGATTCAACTTCTTCCTGGTTTAGTCTTGGAAGAGTGTAAGTGTCCAGGAAATTATCAATTTCTTCTAGATTTTCTAGTTTATTTACGTAGAGGTGTTTATAGTATTCTCTGATTCTGGTATGTTGTATCTTGGTTCTCATTGGTTTCAAAGAACATCTTTATTTCTGCCTTCATTTCGTTATGTACCCAGTAGTCATTCAGGAGCAGGTTGTTCAGTTTCCATGTAGTTGAGCGGTTTTGATTGACTTTCTTAGTCCTGAGTTCTAGTTTGATTGCACTGTGGTCTGAGAGACAGTTTGTTATAATTTCTGTTCTTGTACATTTGCTGGGGAGTGCTTTACTTCCAATTATGGAGTCAATTTTGGAATAAGTGCGATGTGGTGCTGAGAAGAATGTATATTGTGTTGATTTGGGGTGGAGAGTTCTATAAATGTCTATTATGTCTGCTTGCTGCAGAGATGAGTTCAATTCCTGGATATCCTTGTTAACTTTCTGTCTCGTTGATCTGTCTAATGTTGACAGTGGAGTGTTGAAGTCTCCCATTACTATTGTATGGGAGTCTAAGTCTCTTTGTAAGTCTCTAAGGACTTGCTTTATGAATCTGGGTGCTCCTGTATTGGGTGCATATATATCTAGGATAGTTAGCTCTTCCTGTTGAATTGATCCCTTTACCATTATGTAATGGCCTTCTTTGTCTCTCTTGATCTTTGATGGTTTAAAGTCTGTTTTATCCGAGACTAGTATTGCAACCCCTGCTTTTTTTTGTTCTCCATTTGCTTAGTAGATCTTCCTCCATCCCTTTATTTTGAGCCTATGTATGTCTCTGCATGTGAGATGGGTCTCCTGAATACAGCAGACTGATGGGTCTTGACTATCCAGTTTGCCAGTCTGTGTCTTTTAATTGGACCATTTAGTCCATTTACATTTAAGGTTAATATTGTTATGTGTGAACTTGATCCTGCCATTATGATATTAACTGGTTATTTTGCTTGTTAGTTGATGCAGTTTCTTCCTAGCCTCGATGATCTTTACATTTTGGCATGTTTTTGCAATGGCTGGTACTGGTTGTTCCTTTCCATGTTTAGTGCTTCCTTCAGGGTCTCTTGTAAGGCAGGCCTAGTGGTGATAAAATCTCTAAGCATTTGCTTATCTGTAAAGGATTTTATTTCTCCTTCACTTATGAAACTTGGTTTGGCTAGATATGAAATTCTGGGTTTAAAATTCTTTTCTTAAAAATGTTGAATATTGGACCCCACTCTCTTCTGGCTTGTAGAGTTTCTGCCGAGAGATCTGCTGTTAGTCTGATGGGTTTCCCTTTGTGGGTAACCCGACCTTTCTCTCTGGCTGCCCTTAAGGTTTTTTCCTTCATTTCAACTTGGGTAAATCTGGCAATTATGTGTCTTGGAGTTGCTCTTCTTAAGGAGTATCTTTGTGGCGTTCTGTGTATTTCCTGGATTTGAATGTTGGCCTGCCCTACTATGTGGGGGAAGTTCTCCTGGATGATATCCTGAAGAGTGTTTTCCAACTTGGTTACATTTTCCCCCTCACTTTCAGGCACCCCAATCATACGTAGATTTGGTCTTTTTACATAATCCCATACTTCTTGCAGGTTTTGTTCATTTCTTTTTTTGTTTTTTCTTTTGGTTTTTCTTCTCACTTCATTTCATTCATTTGATCCTCAATCACTGATAGTCTTTCTTCCAGTTGATTGAGTCGGTTACTGAAGCTTGTGCATTTGTCACGTATTTCTTGTGTCATGGTTTTCATCTCTTTCATTTCATTTATGACCTTCTCTGCATTAATTACTCTAGCCATCAATTCTTCCACTTTTTTTCAAGATTTTCAGTTTATTTGCACTGGGCATGTAATTCCTGCTTTAGCTCTGAGACGTTTGATGGACTGAAGCCTTCTTCTCTCATCTCATGAAAGTCATTCTCCGTCAAGCTTTGATCCGTTGCTGGCGATGAGCTGCGCTCCTTTGCCGGGGGAGATGCGCTCTTATTTTTTGAATTTCCAGCTTTTCAGCCCTGCTTTTTCCCCATCTTTCTGGTTTTATCTGCCTCTGGTCTTTGATAATGATGGTGATGTACTGATGGGGTTCTGGTGTAGGTGTCCATCCTGTTTGATAGTTTTCCTTCTAACAGTCAGGATCCTCAGCTGTAGGTCTGTTGGAGATTGCTTGAGGTCCACTCCAGACCCTGTTTGCCTGGGTGTCAGCAGCAGAGGCTGCAGAAGATAGAATATTGCTGAACAGCAACTGTACCTATCTGATTCTTGCTTTGGAGGCTTCCTCTCAGGGGTGTACTCCACTCTGTGAGGTGTGGGGTGTCAGACTGCCCCTAGTGGGGGATGTCTCCCAGTTAGGCTACTCAGGGGTCAGGGACCCACTTAAGCAGGCAGTCTGTCCCTTCTCAGATTTCAACCTCCCTGTTGGGAGATCCACTGCTCTCTTCAAAGCTGTCAAACAGAGTCGTTTGCATCTGCAGAGGTTTCTGCTGCTTTTGTTGTTGTTTAACTGTGCCCTATCCCCAGAGGTGGAGTCTACAGGGACAGGCAAGTTTACTTGAGCTGCTGTGAGCTCCACCCAGTTCGAGCTTCCCAGCGGCTTTGTTTACCTACTTAAGCCTCAGCAATGGCGGGCGCCCCTCCCCTAGTCTCGCTGCTGCCTTTGGTTAGATGGCAGACTGCTGTGCTAGCAATGAAGGAGGCTCCGTGGGTGTGGGACCCTCCCGGCCAGGTGTGGGATATAATCTCCTGGTGTGCCTGTTTGCTTAAAATGCAGTATTGGGGTGGGAGTTACCTGATTTTCCAGGTGTTGTGTGTCTCAGTTCCCCTGGCTAGGAAAAGGGTCTCCCTTTCCCCTTGCACTTCCCAGGTGAGGCAATGCCTCGCCCTGCTTCAGCTCTCACTGGTCGGGCTGCAGCAGCTGACCAGCATCGATTGTCCAGCACCCCTTAGTGAGATGAACCTCCTTTTTTAATTGCCAAGGGCCAGTGAGACTAGGATCTCCTGTAAGGATAGAAAATAGATTACTCACGGCATAGGTAGAAATGTCTAGAGCAGGTCATATGTAACTAATGTCCACTAGTATTGGGGGATCCTGCCCCCAATATTTCAACATAGGTTCTTCTTGTTTTCCATAAGTGTTGGTTGGCTGAGATATAAAGAGAAATAATGCAAAGGAAGGAGTTCTACAGCTTGGCAGCCAGGGATGGCATCACATATCAGCAGGACTGTGATGCCCACCTGAGGCTCAAAATTAGCAAGTTTTTATCAAGGATTTCAAAAGGGAAGGGTGTTTACAAACAGGGAGTAGGTACAAAGATCACATACCTCAAAGGGCAAAAAGCAGAACAAAGATCAAATACTTCTGACGGAACAGGAGAAGGGCAAAAGCAGAACTCCTGATAAGGGTCTATGTTCAGTGGTATATGTATTGTCTTGATGAAGCTCTTAAACCACAGAAAACAGGGTTCAAGAGCAGAGAACCAGTCTCACCAAAAAATTTAACAGGGTGGTGTTTCCCAACCCTAGTAAGACTGAGGGTACTGCAGGAGACCAGGGCTTACCTCAGTCCTTGTCTCAAATACATAGGACAGACATTCTCAGAGCAGACATTTATTGACCTCCCCCCAGGAATGTATTCCTCTCCTAGAGTATTAATATTAGTGTTCCTTGCTAGGAAAAGAATTAACTATATCTTCCCTACTTGCACATCTGTTTATAGGCTCTCTACAAGAAGAAAAATATGGTTATTTTTGCCTGACCCTGCAGGCAGTCAAACCTTATGGTTGTCTTCCCTTGTTCCCTAAAAATTGCTGTTATTCTGTTCTTTTTCAAGGTACACTGATTTCATATTGTTCAAACACATATGTTTTACAATCAACTTGTACAGGTAACGCAGTTATCACAGTGTTTCTGAGGTGATGTACATTTTCAGGTTACAAAGGTAACCAGATTAAGAGATTAAAGAAAAGACAGGCAAAAGAAATTATAAAAGTATTATTTGGGAACTGATAAATGTCCATAAAATCTTCAGAATTCGTGTTCCTCTGCCATGACTCCAGTTGGTTCCTCTGTTCTGGGTCCCTGACTTCCCGCAACACCCTAGTAATTTTTGAACGTCACTTGATGTTTTCATTTGATCCCTACATATCGTTACTTTCTGTGTCAATATTGTAGTGTCATTTACTAAGGTCGCAAAGTAGGAACAAGGAGTAGTAGTCTGAATTTTGTCAGGAGCTATAATGAAACCAGCATGAGAAATAAAATTTTGCAAGTGATCATAACATTGGAGTAATATTTCTTAAGTAGGGACAGCACAAAGAATATCATCTATATAATTCCATATGAACTTTAAAGCAGTTTTTTCCAATTCTGTGAAGAAACTCATTGGTAGCTTGATGGGGATGGCATTGAATCTATCAAAATTGACAAATGAGATCTCATTAAACTAAAGAGCTTCTGCACAGCAAAAGCAACTACCATCTGAGTGAACAGGCAACCTACAGAATGGGAGAAAATTTTTGCAATCTACTCATCTGACAAAGGGCTAATATCCAGAACCTACAAAGAACTCAAACAAATTTACAAGAAAAAAACAAACAACCCCATCAAAAAGTGGGCAAAGGATATGAACAGACATTTCTCAAAAGAAGACATTCATACAGCCAACAGACACATGAAAAAATGCTCATCATCACTGACCATCAGAGAAATGCAAATCAAAACCACAATGAGATACCATCTCACACCAGTTAGAATGGCAATCATTCAAAAGTCAGGAAACAACAGGTGCTGGAGAGGATGTGGAGAAATAGGAACACTTTTGCACTGTTGGTGGGATTGTAAACTAGTTCAACCATTATGGAAAACAGTATGGCGATTCCTCAAGGATCTAGAACTAGATGTACCATATGACCCAGCCATCCCATTACTGGGGATATACCCAAAGGATTATAAATCATGCTGCTATAGACACATGCACACGTATGTTTATTGCGGCACTATTCACAATAGCAAAGACTTGGAATCAACCCAAATGTCCATCAGTGACAGACTGGATTAAGAAAATGTGGCGCATATACACCATGGAATACTATGCAGCCATCAAAAAGGATGAGTTCGTGTCCTTTGTAGGGACATGGATGCAGCTGGAAACCATCATTCTTAGCAAACTATCACAAGAACAGAAAACCAAACACCGCATGTTCTCACTCATAGGTGGGAACTGAATAATGAGATCAGTTGGACTCGGGAAGGGGAACACCACACACCGGGGCCTATCATGGGGGTGGGGGGGAGGGAGGGATTGCATTAGGAGTTATACCTGATGTAAATGATGAGTTGATGGGTGCAGCACAGCAACATGACACAAGTATTCATATGTAACAAACATGCATGTTATGCACATGTACCCTAGAACTTAAAGTATAATAATAAAAAATAAAAAATAAAATAAAATAAAAATAAAAAATAAAAAAAAGAATATCATCTATATAATGAATAATGTAACAATGTGAAAATTTTGTATGAGTAGGTTCAATTGCTTGTCCTACATAAGTCTGGCAAATTGTTGGACTGTTTAACATTCCTTATGTCAATACTTTCCAATGAAAATGCTTAGCAGTCTGCAGGCTGTTTACCTCAGGAACTGTAAATACAAACCGTCCACAGTCTTGCTCAGCTAAAGGGATAGTAAAGAAACAGTCTTTTAAATCTATGACTATTAAAGGTCAACTTTTTGGAATCATAGCAGGAGAAGGCAATCCTGGTTGTAATGTCCCCATAGTTTGAAATAAGGGCTCTAAGATTTGTCAACATTTCCATTTACCTCATTTTTTCTTAATTATAAAGACTTGAGAGTTCCAGGGGGAAGATGTTGGATCCGTGTGTCCTTTTTCTAATTGTCCAGCAACTAAGTTCTCTAAAGCCTCCTGTTTCTCTTTACTTAGTGGCCATTGTTCTATCCAAATTGGCTTATCTGCTAACCATTTTAAAGGTATAAGTTCTGGAGACCTAACAATGGCCACCATCAAAACTGATATCCTAGACCTTGAGAGAAACTTTATCTTTCCACATGAAGCAGTTCCTTCAAATCTTGCACATTTTTTCCTAGTTGCGTATCAGGGACATACCCCATTTCATGCATCATATATTGATTTTGAGGGCTATATAATTGTTCTGGAATTAGAACTTGGGCTCCCCATTGTTGTAGAAATCCCTTCCCCATAAATTTATAATTACAGAAGTTATAATTGGTTGAATTATCCCAGATAGTCCATCAGGCCCTTCACAATGCAAAATAGAATTATTTGGATATGCTTCAGGGGCTTTACTAACTCCAACTATGTTAAATTGAGTGGGTTGAATTGGCCACACTAATGGCCAGTGCTGTAGAGAAATGATTGAAATATCTGCTCCTGTCTCTATCAAACCTTTAAATTTCTTTGCCTGAATAGTTGTTTCTATTGATGTTTATCAGTCATTTGATTCACCCAATAAGCTGCTTTGCCTTGTTGATTTGTGCTTCCAAATCTTCCTGTTTGTTTAGTTTTACTTTTCCCCATTCCCACATATGGCACAATCAGGAACTGTGCTATACACTCTCCTGACTCTGCTTTCCAGGGGACAGAAGTAGATATAACAAGTTGAATTTCTCCTTTGTAATCTGAAACTGTTACTCCTTTATGTACTCTTATTCCTTTTAAATTTAAACTAGATCTACCTCGAAGTAATTCTACCATTCCCACTGGCAAGGGTTCACCATCTCCTGTTGGCACTTTTTGTGAGTGTTACCCAGACAGAAGCCTCATAGCTTTTGTGCAGCATAAATCTACTGCAGCACTACCGGCTGTGGCAGGGGACAGGCATTGTACAGGAGTGAGAGAATGGCCTGAGCTGGAAATAGCCTGTGTTGGAATGGGCCCAGAATGGGTCCCCCATGGCATTTCCTCAAATCAGATTTCATCTTTATCAAACTTAGAGTAACACTAATTAGCCCAATATTTTCCTTTTCTGCATTTTGGACATATTTCAGGCTCAGCAGTTTTCTTTTTTCCCTCAACTGGTGGTCTGATTTCCTGATTTTTTTCTACATTCTTTTTTAATATGATCATGCTTCCCACAGTTAAACAAACTCCAAGAAATGGAGTATTTACTTTACCCACTTTCAATCTTGCCATAACTTGCATCAAAAAAGTAGCTTTATGCAGATTACCTCCAATACCGTCACAGGCCTTGATATAATCAACTAAATGTGCTTCTTCTCTAATAAGTCATAGAGCAGCCTGGCAATAGCAATTGGCATTCACAAAAACTAGTGACCTAACTTTATATCCTGAGCAGCCATATCTGCAATCACCTTTTTAAGAGACCCCTGTAACTGAGCTATAAAATCTGCATATGGTTCTTTTGGTCCCTGTTTTATGTCACTAAAGGAAGGAAGAGTATTGTTCTTTTCCTGAAGTGATTTTTCCCCAAGCTCTAATGCACACTACTCTAAGCTGTTCTATGGCATCATCCTGCATGACCACTTGTGCATCCAAACAAGCCCAACCGCTGACCCCCAGAAGTTGGTCTGCAATTATGTTAATTTGAGGTTGGGCCTGGGCATTGTGAGAAGCCTGAGCATAAACTTCATCTCCTCACCAAGTTTTAAATTGTAAGAACTGAGCAGGAGTCAGCCAAGTTCGAGTAAGAGCATCCCATTCAGTAGGAATCATGTGACTGGAGACAGCAACATTCTTTAACACATTACAAAAGAAGAACCTGGTACATATTGATTAATATTGTGTTGAAATTCTTTGAGGAAGTCAAAATGAACAGTATCAAAAGTTTCTATACTATTTCCCTGTTGACCCTAATGTTCCCTAACAGGGAACTGCCAAGCCTCTATATCACCCTTTCATATAGCTTGCTGAATTCTTGCCTGAATAGAACTGGAAGCAGTAGCTCGAGGCACTGCTTGAACAGTCCTGGGTGCAACTACTTTTCAGCCAGCGTGCTCTGAAAAAGAAAGATCTGGAGGATCAGGCCACTCTTTTTCTTCAGAATAATGAGTTGGTGCAGAAGTGGACGAATCTCTCTCTCCTTTGCCACGTTAGCTTCAGTTGGCAGACAAACCTGCTCTGTCACCTCTTCTATTACTTCTATATCTTCTATTACTTCTATTACTCTTCTTCCTCCTCATGATCAATGTGAAAATGTTCCAAGGTAGAGGGAACCAGAGCCCACACTTGTCCCATCTTTATCCTGATGCTTCGGAGCTCCCCTTCTTACTATGGGGATTGCTTAAGAGTACCCAGGAGTCCTCTAGTGTAGTTCCACATTCTCCAACCATCATTCTGGTGATCCTTTGACCCGGGTTTGAGCCTCCCCATATGGACACCACTTGCTGCAACCAGCTTGGTTGTGGAGATCATAACCCAGTGACGTTAATGGCATTAAAGAAACACAAACAGAAATACCGAGTGTGAAGTGGGAATCAGGAGGCTGACAAGCTTCAAGCTGAGAGTCACAGAGTTTTACTTACTTATTTATTGACAGCAAGCCAGTGATAAGCATTGTTTCTATAGATTATTGATTAACTAAAATGGGAGACAAAGAATGGGCTCTGGTTAGTTACCTGGAGTAGGGCGTGTCCTGGAGGCGTAGATTGCTCATGCTATTGTTTGTGGTTCAGGAACTCCTTAAATGATTTTCTGCCCTGGGTTTGCCAGATATTCCTTGACCTCATTCCAGTAAACCAACAATCTTCAGTGAGGGTATCACAGCAATCATGAGCATGTCACAGTGCTGCAGAGATATTGTTTATGGCCAGTTTTGGAGCCAGTCTATGGCCAGATTTGGGGACCTGCTCTCAAAAAAGTCTTTATAATATATGTAAAATAGCTAATGATTTATAACATATTAATAATATAGATCAAGGAAGAGTGATAAAATACCTGGCCTACACCTGGAAATAAAACAAATTTGGCAAATCTTCCAGAAAATATAAGCAAAAATATGTTCTTCCTTAACTGCAGAAGGGTTATAGTAAAAATACCTTTGTCTGAGGTTTTATTTGTTAAATGACAAATGATTTAATAGAAATCAAGCACTTATTTATAATTCACTGGAGCAAAGTTAAAAGTTGCAAAAGCAACTCTCATGAAAGCCAGAGATTATAAGTGTAAGATAAAATAAAAAAAAAAAGTCACACTGACTATTAAGAAAAGAAACATCTCTGTGGTTTCAACTTCAACAATATTAGCTTGAGATTAAACTTGTTAATTCATTGAAATAGTCAACTGAGGAGTAAATTTAGATATATTAGCAGGAAAGAGACCGTTTCTGTGTTTGATGGGGTTGGGCTCCCTGCCTAAATAATTGGTGAAAGAAAGTGTGGGTCAGACATTTTGGTAAAATATTTAAGTCAGTAGAGAAAGTCATGCCCCACAGATACTAGGAACTAACACAGAATGAGGTTTTTATTCAAATCCATGAGAGGAAAGATTTATATCTCAACCTCTATCCTGTGGGATATTCAAGGCCGATGTTAGATTTTTGATCATGCCTACAAAATATAACTACGCCCAAAGAAGAAACTGGTATAAAATGCTAGAATAAACAATTAAGTTCTTAAACACCTGGAAAAATTAACATAAAACGGCCACTGTGAGAATCACTTTAAGCTTAAGAACTGAAGATTGTTTTACCACTTCACAGACAACATTAATAATTAACTGACAGATGGTCCACGTCCTAACAGGTAGCTAAGGAAGACACACTTAAGGAATATTCTCAAGGATATAAAGTTGAATCAAAAAAGTCTTTATCATGAGTAGGTTTAGGTGTCCTCTGAGACGAAGAAATGGAATCTAAAGGAAAAACAGGTGGGTAGAAGGACAAAAATACATTTTTAAATAGACGATTATACATTATTGAAAAATGAATCACATATTAAAGGAACTCAAATATTTTGTTTGTTTGTTTGTTTGTTTGTTGCTTATGCAGTAGATTCCACACAAATATAACATGAATAAGTACTTTCCTAAGTAAATCTGTAAGTAAATTTGCCAGGTGCAGGGGAATAATGAAGTTGAAATGTCACATTTCAATTTAAAATTTGATAACTTGTTGACAACAAAGAATTTATTGTCAGTATGACCCTGTCCCATGTGATATTGAGAATATTATTAAATTACTAGAATATTGAGAATTATTCTAAAATGTTATTAGTTGCTTATTTAAAATGAAAATGTAACTGGGAATCCTGTATTATATCTGGTGACCGTAGATGAAACAGAAGTTAGGAAAGTTGAACTCACTGGTGGAAGCTTTTACACACATTTACGAGAAACAGCAGAAGACAAAAATATATAGAAAGAGAAACAGATTATGCAAATAATCTCTACATAAAATATCCACATAAGTTACCATTTACTAAAAACACATTTTTGACTCACAAAGATCATGCCGAGAAACAGATTATGCAAATAATCTCTACATAAAATATCCACATAAGTTACCATTTACTAAAAACACATTTTTGACTCACAAAGATCATGCCAATATTAAAGACTTATCAAAAGACAAAGGAAAATAAATATAAAGGCTATTTTATTTTAGCAAAGAGAAATATAAATCTCAAAATAAAAGAGGTATGCAGGAAATTTTTCTTTGTTTCTTTTTTTGTTTTTTTGAACAGGGCTGGACATACGTTTTACTTTGTTTAAAAAAATTTCAACAAATTGGGTCCTTCTGACTAACTACAGAAAGTGTAGAAATATGGTGACTAATGTCAAAAGCAGGAAAATAAAAAATATGAGTAAGTAAAGTAGATGAATACAATTAGAAAAACAGGTGGTCGGTGGGGAGAGAGAGAGAAGCACAAAGGTAGATAGGAGGCAAAGGCAGAGAAAAATAAAATTTAGGGTAAATAAAAAACTGTCTAAGGAAGTATTAATTATGTAGCTAGGAGAGTAACCAAATTAGATGTAAGCTGTTACATAAACCCATGTGTTAAAATATAAAATACTCTAACATTAGATTGATAAAAATTTGCTTTCACCCGGGAATAATCACACTGAAATATTGAACATAAAGGTTTATTAAAAAATTAACAAGTATTTATCAAAAAAGTTAACCTACTGTTATTATGTAAGGTTAAAGACAATTTTAGAAAAAATTCAAAGAATAAAGAAGGAAATTATAGATAACTTAAAAGGTGACAGACAAAATATGAGATAAAATACTAAAAAATTATTTAAAAATTATTAAAAAATATAAAAAAATTATAAAAACATAATATAAGGTGACAGAGAAAATAAGAAATATCAAAATATGAAAAAACTTTTAAAGATAATATAACAGTCAGAAATGTAAAGTCATCAGTAGCATTGTCTCAATAGACACCTGAGGCAAATTTTATGAATATCTATTTATGTAGACAAGTCTCAATTGTAGTGAGAGGTGATATATGTATATACACACACACACACACACACAATGTAATATATATAATATATATTCATCTAGACTGATGAGTATATAGATATTTAGAAGGAATAGAAACAATTTGCAATGCTTGTGTACTTATTTTTCTTCAGTTTTTTAATGTGAACCAAAGTAGTGGAGCATGTTTCCAGGATTTCAGAACTCTACCAGTAGAGCAAGTATTAATACAGAATAACACTTGTCTGCTCTAATGTCAGGTACATCTCATCTAACTAGCACCATGCTTTGCCTTCTCACATGCTCTCTAGACATCATACTCACCCTTCTCTTCCAGATCCACTTTCTCATGACACTGTCTTCTAGCAGGGCTTACTTGAATGCCAGCATAATGCAGGCTTACCAGGGTATCCAAGCAAAGAAAGAACAGAAAATGCAAGACATCCAGTTGTAGTAAACTGAATAATTCATTTCTTACACATAAATATTTGCCAGGGTGTTTCATCTGAAGCATTTATAGCTCTGAAAAATAATCACACAGCTGCTTTTCACTACAGAGGCGTATTCCACTAAACTAATGTAGACTTTCAAATACCTCATTTTCTGTCTCAAACTGCTGGGATGTATCTTCAAGGAAAACTTTCCAGTGGTTAAATCTTTTTCCTTAGAACAAATATTGGAGGTTATAAATTAGCAGTTTTAAAAGACAACACTTTGTCGAAATGGTTGCTCATACCTTTTAAGTTTGTGGCATGTACACATTCATTACTGGAGCAGTTCTACCAAGACACTCATTAGAATATGTGATACTCCTTGATAGGGACCTGTGACACACCAGCATCAAGGGATGAGACCACAAATTCATAGATATGCCATCTATCCTCAAATAAGTGCTATTTATATAGGAAATAAAATGGAATTGGTGTTAAGTTTTAATTCTGACTTTAATAAATGTTTGCCTCAAAAATAATGTGATTTTTATGACTGACTTTTCAAATTAGATTTTCTTCCCAAGTCCAGGCCCCATTAATTTACTCATCCAAATAAGAACATATTTTGGAAAAATACTAAAATTAGCTACAATTATGCTGATTCTATCACTAAAGAATTTGGATTCCCACTAATTGATAAGTTTTCCAGAACAATTTTATCATCTACTACTAAAGGGTCTGGATTCTGACTCATTGACAAGCTTTCCAAAAGCAATTTTGTAATAGGTTATATTTCAATAACATTCTCATTCATTTTTCATTATCCTTGGGAAATAAACATCAGCTCCACCTTAAGGAGTATTTGTTTAAATTTCTAAGAATTTATCTCACAATCACAGACCCAAGTATCTTTCACAGAATTTTGTTCCATAAATATTTTTCTTAATTAAAAAGTGTCACCTTCTTAAAACGACCACCATTTTTAACCATTTCTAAGTGGTCTGGGTAAAGAGTTTCATACCAACTCTCTAAAACCTAATTTCAAACTGACCACAGACCACTAATCTCTTATGTTTATTGACTTGAAGACATAATTTAAATTAGGGTTAGTATTAATTTCTTTTTATCAAAATATTAGTTTCCTGGAATAATAAAGTTTGATGTTGAGCAAGAAAACTACTTGAGTTTAAGCCATTTCAAAACAGGCTTGCTTTCTGCATTATTATTGTGTTACAGACATTAAGTGACTATAGGTACTGGGTATTAGTGATGGTAAACTTTGTGTTTTTCATTATGAAATAATCTATGTAACAGTTGGGTACAGCAGTACTTTTAAATGGGCTGCTAAATATAGGATTAACTATGTATATTCATATTAAGAATTAGCTTGTGATTTTCACTGTTTCCTGGATATTAAAATATACAGGTGCAGAAAACTATTCAAAATTGAGGAAGGAAGCACAGATTTATTAGGGTGCTACTAAACTTGAACATCAAGTATCATATATCTGTTGATGAGGAAACCAGCCCCACACCAGCCAGCGTGTACCCCGAGTTCAGCAGAGACAAGGGAGTTAGAAAGAGACAGAATAAGCATTTAAAGGCAGGTCCAGGGGACCGGAATGTTGGAGGCTTGATCATGGCCCAGAGCTCCTTGGCTCCACCTAATTTAATGGTTTACAAGATCTTGGTTCTTAGGGCAAATGGGAGGGTTTAGGAAGGGATGAGGAAAAGGATTAATCAGTGAAAGAGAACTCATGAGTCATTCTATAAGATGTATAGGAGTGGCAGTTTCTGTGAATTTCCTTGAGCAAAGGTGTGGGTCTATACTACTTAAGATCTTTAGCTTATCATTACTGAAATAGGTGAGAGTGGGTTTCAGGAGGAGTGTATGATTACACTCCACAGCTTCAAAGGAGTGTTACACTCCTGAATCACCCATGGAATGCCACTGAGTGGAATGCTATTGGGGCATAAAGACCCGAAGGCAATAATGAAACTTTTCTCCTCAGAGGCCGCCCATGGCTCCACATGGGTGTCTCACACAGGGAAGACAAACCCATCTGGAACCCCAGAAACTCTCTTTCCCACATGTCCCCTTTGGTCATCTCCATGAATTATGTTTGATTAATAACTGCCATTGCTATCATGGCTCGTTCTTGGTGTCTGGCTTCTCTCCCAAGGCACCGTCTGCATCTGTACACTAAAAACAAATAGCAAAAACAGACACAACCCAAAATAAAATTTGCAATTTTTGATCCACCTATGGTTTTAATCCG
This sequence comes from Macaca thibetana thibetana, assembly GCF_024542745.1. NCBI lineage: Eukaryota > Metazoa > Chordata > Mammalia > Primates > Cercopithecidae > Macaca > Macaca thibetana. The sequence continues at coordinate 2,266,192 of NC_065599.1, read as the reverse complement.
CTTTAAAGGATTGATATTAGAAAGGCCATGAGCGACTCCAGCAACAATATTAGCTCCAGGAAATGGGCTGACATGAGCCTGATATGTGCCCAAAATTTGTTGTTTTTTCTTTTTTTTTTCAGTTTAGCAATATCTAATGTTAAATTATCTTCTTGTGATGTCTAATCATCTGCCAGTGGTGTTCAGTGGTATTATAAGTGCTAGGAGTAATACAAAGATCAGAAGTATTCCAACCACATTGCATTTGAATTCTATGCTCCAAGCACATAATCCGATCTCCCATCCAAATTACTGTTTGACAGAGATCATTAATTTGATTTGCCAGCTTTTTATCTATTTGGCTTTGGGAATTCAAAAACTTAAAACTTTTCTTCCAACTATCCACAAAACCCACAGTTTGATTAGAAGAGTGCAAAGCAACACTAGCAGCAACAGCAGTAGGTGTGACAGCTATAAGGCCCATGATCACAGCTATTAAAGTAAATATGGATCTCTTTGATCTATTAAGTATTCATTTTAGTACTTCATTGATAATATGTATGGAGGGAGAGGTCTCCCAAATCTACTGAGGGAAACAGGTATCCAATTTTTTCTCAGGCCTTAACCAGTAAAATGCTATTATCTTGTTAAAGGTAGAATTAATGTAGGTAAAAAGATGAGAGTTGAGGCATGATATGGTTTGAGAGTCAGGTAGGATATTAATTTTTTCCACTGCCAATAAAAAAAAGATGTTTAGCACAACTCTGAAATGAGACCTTCCTATTAGAGGTTATGACTATCAAAGTTTTTTTACACTGGGCCTCTGTTTTATATTCTCCTTTCCAAATCTGAATTGGGGGTAGAGCCATCATTAATATCCACAGTTCTGGATGTTCTGGACTTATAATTGGATCAATCATTTTTGGGCATGGAGGAGCCATACCATTCTCCTCCCACTAAGTAGGGTAACTTTTTTCAATTTGTCTACATAATTTTGGTGCATTATCTGGGTAGTCATTTGCAAAAGGAGCCTTCCTACAATTTTTGCTCTGTCCAGTACAAGTTAAGGCAAAGTGTCCCCTAGGGGCCCAATCAATGATGGTTCCATAGGAATGATTTTGTAGTACAGCAGTGCTCTTTGCAAGACAATCTCCCCAGGTTAGCACCTCTAGCTTTTCAGACTATTTACTGGCCTGCCTATGGCAGGGATTCTTATTAGGTTTAAATTTATTAATCTGGCGCTGTGTCATAACATAGACTGCTCAAGTTATTTAATGGTGTCCTAGGATTGAAATGTTTTTCACCTGATTACATGAATAGAGGCTTTTGATCCATTATGTGCAGGGACAATTACCATACAACTTTAATTATAATTTAAACATCTAGCTGTGGGACCCAGGCAGATGGGAGAAAAGTAATAACCATTGTGGTTTTGATTTGCATTTCTCTGATGGCCAGTGATGATGAGTATTTTTTCATGTGTCTGTTGGCTGCATAAATGTCTTCTTTTGAGAAGTGTCTATTAATGTCTTTCACCTACTTTTTGATGGGATTGTACTTTTTTTCTTGTAAATTTGTTAGAGTTCTTTGTAGATTTGGATATTAGTCCTTTGTCAGATGAGTAGATTGCAAAAATTCTCTCCCATTCTGTAGGTTGCCTGTTCACTCTGATGGTAGTTTCTTTTGCTGTGCAGAAGCTCTTTAGTTTAATTAGATCTCATTTGTCAATTTTGGTTTTTTGTTGCCATTGCTTTTCCTGTTTTAGACATAAAGTCTTTGCCCATGCCAATGTCCTGAATGGTATTGCCTAGCTTTTCTTCTGGGGTTTTTATTGTTTTAGGTCTAACATTTAAGTATTTAATCCATCTTGAATTAATTTTTATATAAGGTGTAAGGAAGGGATCCAGTTATAGCTTTCTACATATAACTAGCCAGTGTTCCCAGAACTATTTGTTAAATAGGGAATGCTTTCCCTATTTCTTGTTTTTGTCAGGTTTGTCAAAGATCAGGTGGTTGTAGATGTATGGCATTATCTCGGAGGGCTCTGTTCGGTTCCATTGGTCTATACCTCTGTTTTGGTACCAGTACCATACTGTTTTGGTTACTGTAACCTTCTAGTATAGTTTGAAGTAGGGTAGCGTGATCCCTCCAGCTTTGTTCTTTTGACTTAGGATTTTCTTGGCAATGTGGGCTCTTTTTTGGTTCCGTATGAACTTTAAAGTACCATCTCACACCAGTTAGAATGGCAATCATTAAAAAGTCAGGAAACGGCCGGGCGCGGTGGCTCAAGCCTGTAATCCCAGCACTTTGGGAGGCCGAGACGGGCGGATCACGAGGTCAGGAGATCGAGACCATCCTGGCTAACACGGTGAAATCCCGTCTCTACTAAAAAATACAAAAAAAAACTAGCTGGGCGAGGTGGCGGGCGCCTGTAGTCCCAGCTACTCGGGAGGCTGAGGCAGGAGAATGGTCTAAACCCGGGAGGCGGAGCTTGCAGTGAGCTGAGATCCGGCCACTGCACCCCAGCCTGGGCGACAGAGCAAGACTCTGTCTCAAAAAAAAAAAAAAAAAAAAAAAAAAGTCAGGAAACAACAGGTGCTGGAGAGGATGTGGAGAAATAGGAACACTTTTACACTGTTAGTGGGATTGTAAACTAGTTCAACCATTGTAGAAGACAGTGTGGTGATTCCTTAATAATCTAGAACTAGAAATGCCATTTGACCCAGTCATCCCATTACTGGGTATATACTCAAAAATTTATAAATCATGCTGCTATAAAGACACATGCACACGTATGTTCATTGCAGCACTATTCACAATAGTGAAGACTTGGAGTCATCCCAAATGTCCATCAGTGACAGACTGGATTAAGAAAATGTGGCACATATACATCATGGAATACTATGCAGCCATAAAAAAGGATGAGTTTGTGTCCTTTGTATGTACATGGATGTCCTTTGTATGTACATTCTCAGCAAACTATTGCAAGGACAAAAAACCAAACACCACATGTTCTAACTCAGAGGTGGGAATTGAACAATGAGAATACTTGGACACAGGACAGGGAGGATCACAAACTGGGGACTGTTGTGGGGTGGGGCAAGGGGGGAGGGATAGCATTGGCAGATATACCTAATGTAAATGATGAGTTAATGGGTGCAGCACACCAACATGGCACATGTGTACATATGTAACAAATTTGCACATTGTGCCCATGTATGTACCCTATAATTTAAAGTATAATAAAAAATAAAAAGTGATAACCAATGGAAACATTCATTAACTTTCTTTCCTCCCCTGGATGAATAGGACCTTGGTTATCTGTTGGTCTGGGCAACCAGACACTATCATTAGCATAAACCTCCACCGGGGTGTCTAACCTTGTAACAGGCCTAATCAGTGGTGGGGATGAATGTAGCCCCAATAAGTATAATTTTGATCTGCCTCAGCTATAGGGAGACACACCACCAGGGAGATTACTGCCATCATAGCTATTATTAGATTACTGGTGGTCAGCGGTTTGTTCTGAGACCTCAGGTTCTCTTCTGCAATGTAAGCTAGTCTCTTCCTATCTGCCCCAAGGTCAGTGGAGTTGCTTGGTGAGTTTTACTGGTTTTCATCTCAGCCATCTGATGAACTGGGGGCTCAGGGACATTGCGAGGTCTTTTTCTCTTCCTTGGATTCTGGCTCATGGCACAGCTTAAGATGTCTTTTGTGTACCCAGACAGAAAGCTGATTCTCTGCTCTTAAGATACAAGCAAACCCTTGACCCCAACAAGACCCACTGAGGCTTTTGTTTCGGCCAGTTTTTTTGCCATTGATAAAGAGCTATGATTGACACATCTGCTCCTGTGTTAACCAGATTTTTTTCCTTCAATAGTGACCATACAAACAGGTCTATTGTCAGATACTTGATTTACCCAATAGATAGCCTTGCCTGCTGAATTTGTGTTTCCAAATCCTCTGCTCTTTTTTCTGAGCTTTCTCCTAAGTTACCATATGGTAAAAGCAACAGTTGAGCTATTCTGTCACCTGGATTAGCACTCCAGGGAACAGTGGAGGAGATAACAATCTGAATTTATCCCTGGCAATTAGTGTCCACTGCTCCAGTATGTACTTGGAAAGGATACAGCTTCAGTACAGCATCAATCTACTGCCCACCTTTAGCTGTGGAGGGGGACAATTGCTGTACATTTGCAGAGGTATAGACTGGGCTGGGAACACTCCATTTGGAGTCGGGGACATCCCATCCTGAATTGGGAATGCTCCCTTTTGAATTGGGGCCCAGTCCTGAGTTTTACCTTTTTTTGACTCTTTGTACACTCTCTTTTTGTATGTCCTATGTGTCTACAATTATAGCAAGATCCAGGTAACACTCATGTGTTTTTTGTTACCCTTAGTCCAGCCATTGCCTGAGCAAGAAGACTGGCCTTATATAAGTGTCCCCTAATGCCATCACAGGCTTTAATGTATTCACTTTCACCTAAAGATTTTTCCTCATTTAGATCTGTCTTTCCCTTAATAGGTCTAATTGCTGCCTGTCATTCTGTATTAGCATTTTCATAAGCAAGCTGCTGAAGAATCCTGGCATGAGAATCTGAATTAGTCTTTTGAGCCCCATCTGCAAACAGGTGATAAAATCTGGATAACTCTCCCTTGGACCTTGTCAAAATGAGTTAACAGAAGGATAAGTAGTCATGCATTTTTTCCCAGGCTCTTAGGCATATAGTTTTCAGCTGATCAACAGCCTCATCCATTAGCATCTGTTGATTTAGAGTACCCCAATGTCTGTCCAATTCAAAGCAATTGATCAGATGTGATATTTACAGGAGTTTGGGCTTCAGCATTTCTGTGTGCCTGATTTGTTGCTTTATCTGCCCACCAGGTTTCAAATTGAAGAAATTCAGAGGGTGACAGGGTGAATTGGGCTAATGCTTCCCAATCCATACGTATTAAACACCTGTTAAAAGCCACAGATTGTAACAAGGAATGAAGAATTTGGCCCATATTGTCCAATTGCTTGCTTTAAGTATTTTAATATTTGAAAAGGAAATACCTCCCAGGGTGCTTGAGCAGGTTCTCTGGGATCCTCAGCTGGAGAAATAATTACTGGAAACTGCCAGGCATCCAAATCCCCCATTTCTCCACCTGGTGAATAGATGCCTGGATTGTCCCTGTGACATAATTTGTATTTGGGATGGCTCACAGTATTCCTCTACCATAACTAACAGGCAGACAAGCCTGGATCATTCCGTCACCATAATTGGCTGTTGGGCAAGCCTGAAGCTTACCTTCACCAAAGTTGATGGTGGGATGTGCAACAATGGGATCAGCAAGCTGCCTCTCACCCTTCCTTTCCAAAAATTTATAAGGCTGAGGCAGGGATGGCCATTCTGGACCTTCCCCTAAAGGCACAGGAGTTGGCACTGTTTCTGTAATAAGTGGAACTGTTTCTTTCATAAGTTTTTGAAAGTTAGCATATATAGCTTCCCATTTCTCCCCTTTTTTTAAACTAGACTGTGATGATTATCAGATTTACTTTGCTGATTATCAGACTCCTGATTATTAAACTTTTCTATGTCATCCGGAAACTTCTCCTCCTCAATGTGGAAAGGCTCCAGTGCTGTTTTAATTGCTGACCACACAGACCAAGCGGAGAAGGGAATATCCCAAGTTCAGCAGATACAAAGAGGTAGAAGGAGACAGAAAAAGTGTTTAAAAGGCAGATCCAGGGGATTGGACTGTCAGATACTTGCTCATGGCCCAGAGCTCTTTGATTCCACCTAAGTTGTTGGTTTACAAACTCTTTGTTCTTAGGGCAGGTGGAAGGGGTAGGAAGGGAAGAGAAAAAGGATTAATCAGTGAAGGAGAACTCATGAGTCATGTATAGCAGTGGCAGTTTCTATGAATTTCCTTGAGCAAAGGTGTGTGTCTATACTACTTAAGATTTTTAACTTATAGGGACTGAAAGTAGTGGGAGTCGGTTTCAGGAAAAGCCAAGATATTTGAATATACTGCACTGCTTCAAGGGAATGTTATCTCCCTGAGCAACCTGTGTAATGCCACTGAGTGGTTATACTCTGGGGGCATAAATACGTGAAGACAATAAGGAGACTTTTCCTACCCCTTCCACCTGCCCTAAGAACAAAGAGTTTGTAAACCAACAACTTAGGTGGAATCAAAGAGCTCTGGGCCATGAGCAAGTATCTGACAGTCCGATCCCCTGGACCTGCTTTTTAAACACTTTTTCTGTCTCCTTCTACAATCAATTGTGGGTTTTGTTGTTTTATTGTCGTTGTTTGTTTGTTTGTTTTTGGTTACTTCATAAACATGCCTATTTGGGATTTTTTTTTTTAATTGGGAGAAGCTCTCTTCTGTGTAGAACAGCTCTTTCAAAATATCTCAGTGTTTTGTTATACTGTTACACAACAGATTTAACTATATTTTCCAGCAGTGCTGGTGTGTCAGATTCCATTGTTCTAGAAGAGGCAATGTCTCAACCCTAATTTTACTTTTCTAATTCTAGTAGCTATAGGAACTTTTGAAAGTTTTGTTTAAGTAGTCTAATACTTTTTATGTAAAGAGCATTAAATTTTGCTATGTATAAACTTTCACAATCTAAAAATGAATCAACATTTCAGTCCTTGAATCCCAGCACTTTTGGGAAGCTGAGTCAAGTAGATCATGAGGTCAGGAGATTGAGACCATCCAGGCTAAAATGGTAAAACCCCATCTCTACTAAAAACACAAAAAATTAGCTAGGTGTGATGGCAGGCACCTGTAGTCCTAGCTACTCAAGAGGCTGAGACCAGAGAATGGCATGAATCTGGGAGGTAGAGCATGCAGTGAGACAAGATCACACCAATGCACTCCAGCCTTGGCAACAGAGTGAGACTACATCTAAAAAAAAAAAAAAAAAAAATTCAGTCACACCCAATGGCTTCCTAAAGTTCTAATGAAGTGTTATAACAAATATTTGTAGATAATAGTCAATATTTGTGCATACTTATTGTAAAGATCTATTTAGGTGGAAATAATTGTGGATGCACTAAGAGTAATAAAATAAAATTATAGCTTCATTTACTTGTTACCATATATAAATCCTCTCTTCCTTTGTTCTCAATATAGTGTCACTTTTGAATACGTGCATAGTAAAGATTTCACATTGTTATAAAATCAAGTCTGTGAGTGCTACTTGTTTTATTTCTGGCAAAAATCTCTTTAGCAATTTAAGAACATAGTATAATCCATTGGCTGTATTGGACATAAAAGTGCCACTAACAGTTCTGAAGTTCTGTGTATAAAGTTATAACTTTTCTGACTAGTTTTGCAACAAATGCAATCAACCTACCCATAAGATTAACAAGGCATAAACTTGGGCAAAGCACAATAAGAGCCCCTGTGTATTTGGTTGTTTTTTCAAATCAGTTGTACAAAAGTCTATGGAAAGATTTACTCAGGAATATAAAGAAACCTAGTTCTAAAAGTTACCCTCTAGAGTAGCAGTGTTTGAACTCCTTATCTGTCAATATGATTCAAAATTTGGATTCTCTGCATCTGATGTATCTTAGTGAGTCCTAGTCTTTGTCAATATTGTCACATGATCATTCATAATTGAGGTGCTGACTCTGGATCATCACCCTTCATTCATACATGGCAGGAGAAGAGTCAGCAGTTCAATTGGTGTGCTATTTGTCACAATACTTGCTACCTTCTGTTTAAGTAGCATTTTTGTGAAATTATTTAATTCACATTAACCAAATTGGAAACTGTAAATAACAGATAAGATCATCAGCACTCTCTCAACTGTCAAAAGTGATCTTGCTGCAAAAGCAAGGACTCCTACAGGTTTAAGTAGAGTTTTTTTCTCTAGGTCTGCCTTGTAAAACTTGATTTTCAAGAGATGAAAATGAAGTCAATTATAGGGGAAGAACTCTATATTTATAAACTGATGAAATACTTGAAGCCCATTCATTAAGTATGAAGACCAAAGGTTTCACAATAAAGATGCTATCTCAGTATGTTCCTGCTGCTATAACACAATACCTTAGACTAGGTAAGTTACAAAGGCAGATAGGTATTTCTTACAGTTTTAGAGGCTGGGAAGTCCAAGATCAAAGCACTGGCAGTTTCAAAGTCTGGTAAAGGCCTGGTCCTCTGCTTCTAAGATGGCACCTTCTTGCTGTGTTCTCCAGAGAGGACAAATACAGTATCCTCAGATGACAGAAGGATAAAAAAGCATAGTTAGTTAGTTCCATTGAGTTGTTTTATAATGTCACTAATTGCACTCTTAATTTCCTTCAAAAGTCCCCACATTTTAATTCTATCACATTGGAGGGTTTAAATTCCAACATATGAATTCTGGAAGGACTCACACATTCAAAGTTCAGGTATCAAATGTAAAGACCACAGGCAATATTGTACAATTCATAATGCCTAGGAAAATCTGTGTTTTTATGTTCAGAGAGAAAACAGAAAAGCACTGGGATAAATGACCTCATGTTTTACAGATGGCAGCCCTTCACTGGAGAGGAAAAAATAGCTTAACCTTCAAATAGTAGGCCTGGAGTTAATCAATAATATAGGTTATACTCCTTTAAAAATTTAGGAACAAAATAATGTTTAAAAAAAATGTTCTTTTTAATGTAATTAAATTTTGCTCTGACTGGAGAAGGTGTTTGACTAGATTATTCTTGGTTCATACTCTATAGTATGAAATAAAATTGTGGGCAAAAAAACTCACTGGATTACACACAGATTTTTATTGAGTTTAATCTGATGACAGAGAAACATTTACAGAGGAGTAAATATTATATAACTTCTCATTGTATTTAAGTTAGAAGCTGGGCAGTAAATGTGGTCATGAAGAGTCATCTGAATCTTCTTTAGAAAAGTCTGTTGAATTATTAAAGGAAAGACAATGGTTATAATGTAAAAAAATTTAAAATTTATCTCAGATTTATTTGATATCTTCATAATGTTCTCAATTTCTTCCCTGGGGAGTTTGTGCCTTAGCTTACAAGTTATATTAGGATTAATTTCACAAGTTAAAAAACTCAATCAACTGTTTCTATAGTTGATAATTTTTAATAATTCAATAACTGCTTTCAGGCAAATTCCTAATCATTTCTCTTGGCTGACAAAATGAATGATTAGCAGTTTGTGTATGGAACATGGTGTGTTGGGAAACCAGGTACATTTTGACTTTGTCACTAGATTGAAGCATGTACATAGGGTGACTTCCTGAATGATCCTTCTTGAGCTCCACTTACATGGAAGAAAGGGAAGAATTTTGAAATTAGGTGTGAATTAATTTTATAAAATACTTTGTTCTAAGAACAATTGTCAGAACATATATGTAATTTAAAAGCCTTAAAATGTGATGACTCATAAAAATTAAATTTAGCAAGCACCTCAAAATAAACCATCAAATATGCATTTAACACCAAGATACTTCAGACTTATATAAAATGTTAATGCGGTACTCATGTACTTGCAGTATGATGATAGGTCTTTTTGTTATTCCTAAAACAATGAGCCATCCAAACCTTTACAAAGTTTGGCAAATCAAAATCTCTGAAATGTTTTACCTTAAGCAAAAGCTATACATTTTTGTCAAAAGAGTGAAACATTTAAAAGACTCAAGGATCCATATAAACTTTGGATTTTTAATTCTTTTTACCTACTTGCCTTCAATGGAGAAGAAATATTACCATTCCAAGAAGTTAAAATAAACCACAGAAGCCCTGGATGTCTTCCACCCACAGATTCCCCTGTCCATGGGCATTGGCAACTTATCTGCAGACTCCTGGCCTTGCTTATACTGGATGATTTTTATGTATTTCTCTAAAGGTATTTCTATTAATTCATTGTTTTAATTCATTTTTTTCAATCTTTACTGATTCCTGAATCATTCTCTCTAAAACAGATGGATGCCAAAGCAGAAAATACACAAATACATTTGTAAAATATTTTACCTGTTTAAAAATGCAATAATATAATACCAATTCTTCAATAACAGCATATATGCCAGTGAACTAATTTTTAAAATTTAAGTCATTGCAATCATCAATGGAAGAAAAATAGGTCATCTCAATGAAGGAAGCGATTAATTTCCCTCAAATGTCTTGTGCTTTAGATTTGAATTAACCAGGAACCTAGGGAATATTCACCTGTTGATGTAATTCAAGCAGGACTTAGCAGGTGTGTTAACTGGGCAGAGAAATTCATCTGCTAGACCAGAATCAGAACACAAAAGTAAATAAGAGAACCAGAAGAAAGAGGGAGGCAGTGTATGGCCCTGGAAGCAATCTTGGACTGGCAGCCACCTCCACCCTTTTGTTTTTTTATTGCCAGGTAGCTGACATTAACAGCCCTTCTTTAAACTCTGTTTTATTTGTTGTTTTTTGTTTTCTGTTTGTTTGCTTGGTTGGTTCATTGATTTTTTTTTTGTTTCTTTTGTTATTTTTGTCTTCTTTTGAAACGGAGTCCTGCAAATGGATGGCAGCCCTTCCAAGGGTTTCAGAGATAAATCTGATGTGGATCCTTTCCATATCTTACTCCACTCTTGATTTGTCTACCTAGCCTCACATCCACATTTCTGATAATTTGCTTCCATAAACATGTAGAAACTCCACAGCACCATCTTCATCCCAGGCATGATCATCCCAGTCCTTCAATCATGCTCTGTCTTCTATACACCCAGTAACCAGCGCTAGCACATTTGCACTCCCTGTCCTGTGGCTGCAACAGGGATCTTCCTCGTCATCTCCCTGGAATACTGAAACAGCCCTGTCAAGTTTCTCCCTGAATTCATTCTCTGCCTTGCAGCAACCTGTGGTCATCTGCACCAGGCATTCTCCAAGGGGAAGATGTGGACCTGATGTGCAGCATCTCTGCTCTGGTAGAGTCCAATGCCATAGTATTCTGGGCTCTGATAACCTGCCTTTTTCTTTCCAGATTGATTTCCTATAACACCACCAACATTGTACTAGAAATGTTTCATCTGTACCAACCCAGTTGCTAGGGCTTGGCTATTGTATTTTTCTTGCTTAGTATTTGCCTTCACTGTCTCCTCAGCCTGTCATAGAGGCTGATATGCTATTGGAGAGTCAACTAAAATTCCATATTCTCCTTATTTTAAAGTGAAAATTAACTACTCCAGCACCTTACTTGCACAGTATCTTGTACCTGTTTCTTGAAAACATACACATATGAGTTTCTTCTACTTCTATTTTTCCAGAGAAGGTCCATATTTCAACAAATTATCTGTTCCCTCTGTATCTTGGTATGGGTCCTTACATCTCAAATGTTTAAATAAACTTCATTCTCAGAGACAATTATGCTGAAATATCTCTTCCGGTTCTGACCCATGACCTATTTTTGTTTATAACCTAGCAATGAAAATAAGCAGAAAAATTTATAGGTTCACCAAAGGACTCTGAACCTATTTGCTCTGCCTTGTTCTAAAGTCGCCAACACGGGCTGAGTTAGTTTCAAAAATAGGAGAAAATAAGACAGTTTTTTCTCTATCTCCACACACCATCTCTTCTCAATCCTTGTCATGAAATTAAAGTACTTGAAGAGACAATTAATCATTCTGCAGGCAGAAATGCAACTTTCTCTGTGCTAGAAGAAGAAGAATAAAAATGTTACTCATAAATGAGATTTATTTCTTATGTGGAATAGTAATTTCAAGATAGGAATGTTGTTTATGTACTTCTTTATTAAGAAAGAAAGAGGAAGAAAAACTACTTCTTTCCTCTGGTGTATATTTTGTACCCACATAGTGGAATACTGAAAACTCTTTTGACACAACAGAATTAAATGAAGTATGTCTATTGGGCACCTCATGTCAGGGACAGCAAATTTCAGCCTTTTCAATTTTATTTGGGCCCAGAGGAAGAAGTAAAATGATGAATTAAAAAATTTCTCAATAACAACAATGTTATTCACTATGCTGCTTAATATTTATTATTAATAATAATTATTATTATTATTTGTGGTGGGGTCTCACTCTGTCTAAAAGGCTGGAGTGCAGTTGAGTGGTCAGCTCAATGCAACCTCCACCTCCAGGGTTCAAGTGATTCTCCTTCCTCAGCCTCCCAAGTAGCTGGGACTACAGGAGCCTGCCACCATACCTGGTTAATTTTTGTATTTTTAGTAGAGATGGTGTTTCACCATGTTAGCCAGGATGGTCTCGATCTCCCAACCTCATGATCTACTCGCCTCACCCTCCCAAAGTGCTAGAATTACAGACATGAGCCACTGCACCCAGGCAATAATTTTAAAAACCAGTATTATAATCTGCATTACCTCTCAGAGGCAGAACGCCAATTTACTCAGTTGAATTCTCTTACCTTGTTATGTTATTTTTACTCCCTTTCCCAGGTCTGTGACAAATGGCTGCCAATCAGAAACTCCCTCTTGTGGCCATGGCCCCTACCCAAGGCCCCTACTTCAGCACATCCCTGCTGCAGTCCTGGGTAATGGCTTGCTGGCCATCTGCCTCAGTGACTAGAAATTCAGAATGTCAAAATCAACTTGGTTTAATTCACTGTTGTATGGTCAGCCGCAAGGAAACTTCCCAGCAGAGACAGGCTCTAGATCAGGTCTTTCAGAGCACAGGCTCTAGATCACATCTCACAGAGTGCTTTCCAAAGCACATTTACTCTGGAATCAGCAAAATCAAACTTCTCAAAATCCCTTGCCTCTTTAAGTAATTCTGTATGTTCCTCAATGCCATGACTATAACCAAGAAACTGCTAACTAGATGTTTTGGAAATATTTTTAAGATGATGTATTTCCAATGTTTGGCAGGGACCAAGAGGTGGCTTTACCTGAGAAACTTTCTTTCGTATTTGAGGATTAAACACTTTGGTCCCAAAAGAAAAGGGTCTGGCTGTTTGCTTATCCCTGGAACAAAGGAGAAAGCTCCCACTGTTGTGGGAATTGAGGGACAGGAGAGACCATGGGGTGGAACAGGAGGATTTTATAGGGTGAACCTTGACTTAGTGGATGGGCAAGAAATCTTATAGAAGCATAACAAAGAGTCGTGTAACTGGGGTTGTAACTTTAACACCAAAAACTGGTGTTGTAACTCAGGCATGTCTCAGGACCTTTGTAATAATACATAGATGTATTGTTACAAATACATAATTGTATTTGTGCCTAATTGTTCCTAGCACACAGGCCCCTGACCATTTGGGTGGCAATGGCCATTATGCCCATGGCCCACAGATCCAGTAGAGGCCAGAGGGCACCTGACGGATATTGGTAGCATTAAGTTGGATTGAATAACAGGAATTTACAAAATTTTTGTAAACTTCCAGACGTTTTTATAAGAAAATAACTGTGAGAGCAGAACAAAGAATAATGGTAAGGGGTGAGAGTTCTAAAGAGGGGGAAATTGATAATAAGAACTTGTTTTCTCATTCCTGTTCCTGGAACCCATTCTTTACAAACCTTGTCTCTGCTGATAGTACTATCAGGACCCCAGCAGGGCCTGGCTTATCATGGGGTTTTGGAGTGAGTCAGCACAGTACAGGGAAAACTTTTTTTTCAACATTCTCTGCTTCATTTGCCCCTTTGATGCTTTTTATAAATGAGGTTTAATAGACAGCATCATCGCCATTTAATTCTTCAAGGAGGGGACACTTCCCTGTTTGGCAGGGGTTAATATTTATTTAGAGCCATTAGTTGAATGGTCATGTGTTTGTTCTCAAGAGCCTCTATGGCTGCTTCAATGTTTTGAATAAGGAGGGTAAGAGACAAAGGAGAACAAGGCAGAATCCTACTATGGCAAGAACTATTCTTCCTAAGGTCTTAAATTCTTCAAGGGATGAAAACCAGTCCCTGAAGAGGGAAACTGGAGACTAGTCTTTCCAGGTCTGGACTGTAACATGAGCCAATTTTGGGATGTTGGCAGTTATATTCTTGATGACCTTTCTGTTGGTATTGATTTCTAGGCAGCAATTAGTTAGATTGAACTTGCCACACATCTCTCCTTCCTGGACTAGGAGGTAGTTAAGGCCAGTCTATTTTGATGAATAGCATTCTTAATTTTTGTGGTTTGTTGAGCCAGCAGATTCAGGGCCTTTGTGGTGTCATTAGTAATGATTTTCAGCATTGCCTGTAACCTTATGATGTGGTAGAGCATGTAAAAATGGGTGCAGTATTCCCTTATTGCATTTTCTGCCCAGTTGACTGGGTCATGATATAGGATATTTTTAGGGGGCCATTATTGTTTTATCAGTTTCTTATGGCTATGTCCTTTGTTTGTTTGTTTGTTTGTTTTGTATTTGTTTTATCATAGGCCAGGTACCCTAAAGATTCTCCCTGTTTTAATGGGATTAGAAATAAGGACAGCCTAACTGTTCCTAGCACACAGGCCCCTGATCATTTGGGTGGCAATGGCCATTATGCCCATGGCCCACAGATCCAGTAGAGGCCAGAGGGCATCTGACAGATATTGGTAGCATTAAGTTGGAATGAATAAAAGGGAATCCAGAGAATGGGCCTGGTTGGGGCAGTTTGGAATTACTTTTACCCCAACATACCGTTTTCTCTAATGTTTTATTGTAATATTGTTGTTCTAGGCAAGCTGACTTTCCTACTGGGTCTGTAAACGTTTTCTCCAATGAGCAATACAGAATTTTCAGATATTCTGGCTTGTGAATGCAGGTTCAAGGGAAGAGACAGGGAGAGTGAAGTTATCTTGGAGCGTTAGCTTTCTTTCCTCCCATGGCCACTGTTGCCCCATGTTGGTCACCCCACAAACATAGCATAAGGAGATATGTAGCCTGCTGGCTATGTTTTCAGCCAGTTGAACAAACAGGATTCTGCTTAAGGTAGAGGGCTGAAAGAGTTTCTGGTTGATATTTTTACAGAATGTTTTAAAAACTTGGAGTTTTTGGGTGGAATGGATCTGAGTTTTTTGAAATATATAAATAGACTTTTGGATGTGACTTCTGGCCACTAACTTGTATTCCTAGCAGAGCCCTTAAACCTGTAGTATGTATGGGCAGATCCAGCTTTAAGATTATGAAATGTACAAAATTGCACATGCTTGTCTTACAATTTGTTTTTGCTAGTATTTTGGTAAGTATGACTGGCCCTGGTGCTTATAGGTTAGAGGACTGAATTATGCTGTTCTAGCAAGTTGTCTCTGATAAACTGGCAAAGCAAGCAAGGGGTGCACATATATTTTTGTGGGAACAATTATAGTGCTTTTCAGAATTGGAGACTACAGGAAAGGTTGAGCCCATGGATGTTAAAGACTACAGGAAATGTTAAGCCCATGGATGTTAACTGGCACATATTAAAGAATAAGGACATAACTCATTCATGAGAGGGTGAGAACTTGATTCAGTGTAGCAGGTTTCCTCCTGTTTTTCTTTTTTTTGGATAGAGTCTTGCTCTGCCACCCAGGCTGGAGTACAATGGGACAATCTTGGCTCACTGCAACCTCTGCCTCCTGGATTCAAGTGATTCTCCTGCCTCAGTCTCCCAAGTAGCTGGAATTAGAGGCACCTACCACCAGGCCCAGCTAATTTTTGTATTTTTAGTAGAGACAGGGTTTCAGTACATTGGCCAGACTGGTCTCAAACTCCTGACATCGTGATCCACCTGCTTCGGCCTCCAAAAGTGCTGGGATTACTGGTGTGAGCCACAGAACCAGGCCAGCAGGTTTTCTTCTTTTGACCCACGAATTTTAAAAGAGGTCCCAGGTAGGAATTTAGGGTTATAACATTCATAACACTAGCCATTTCCTGGGTCACAGACTAAGTAGGTTGTGTGGTTGTGAGTACAAGTTCCTAGGTGGATCCCTGTACAGTTTTAATGAGAGTGGTATAACAAGATTTTGGTTATGATGCTCCCTGAACAAGCATTGTGAGTGAAGTGGGGGCACTCTTCTATGGTCTTCTTTTCTGACATGAATAGGGGGATTATTATAATTAGGGGGAAAAGAATTGGGCTTAGTTTTCCTTGTGCCTAGAGTAGGAACGAGGTAAAGAGTAACTTGTGTATACCTAGAAGGAACAGGATAGGTCTTTACCTGGGGGAGGAGGTTGAGCAAAGTGACTGAACAATAGTAAAACAAAGATTGGATTTAAGATTTTTATCATTGTTTTATTACTATTTTACTCCAGCTTAGACCGTACATAGACCAGACAGCAGGGCTGTCAACTCCTCAAGTTTTAGCTGAGCAGAGACTGTTCAGCTTTCAGAGTAACCAGAGCAGGATTGTCATCATTTCCAATGGCAGCTTGGTCCTGTCATAGGATGAGCCAGCTCAGATGGTCTGGTTCTTGGTGGCTGGTCCACTTGTCTTGGGCTGCCAGTTTTAGCTGACTGTGGTAGATCCATTGCAGAATTTCTGTAACTTTAACAATATTGGGAGTGGACAAGGTTACAGTATGGGGCCCATCCCAACTGGGTCCTAGAGTGGGTGGATTTTATTTCTGACCTACACAGCGTCCCTGGGTCTAAAGTGGTGTGCTGGGTTTGTTTGACTTATGGACAATCTTTCTAATACCCAGCCATGGACCATTTGTATAGCTTTCTTTATTGCCTACATTTGCCTTCTTAAAGTTTATTCCCCTAGTTTGCAAAGGTCTCCCCTAATTTGACCTATGATTGTGGGGAGCCAGTGCAAGATTTCATTGGACAAATATCCAGTTTGTTTGTTGGGATGGGGGATGTACCTGACTCAGAGGAGGACCAGAAGCATGACTTGGTTCCATCTCAGACGGGTTTCTTGACAATATTATTATTATTATTATTATTATTATTATTATACTTTAAGTTCTAGGGTACATGTGCATAACGTGCAGGTTTGTTACATATGTATACTTGTGCCATGTTGCTGTGCTGCACCCATCAACTCGTCAGCACCCATCAACTCGTCATTTACATCAGGTATAACTCCCAATGCAATCCATGCCCCCTGCCCCCTCCCCATGATAGGCCCCAGTGTGTGGTGTTCTCCTTCCCGAGTCCAAGTGATCTCATTGTTCAGTTCCCACCTATGAGTGAGAACATGCGGTGTTTGGTTTTCTGTTCTTGTGATAGTTTGCTAAGAATGATGGTTTCCAGCTGCATCCATGTCCCTACAAAGGACACAAACTCATCCTATTTGATGGCTGCATAGTATTCCATGGTGTATATGTGCCACATTTTCTTAATCCACTTTGTCACTGATGGACATTTGGGTTGATTCCAAGTCTTTGCTATTGTGAATAGTGCCGCAATAAACATACGTGTGCATGTGTCTTTATAGCAGTATGATTTATAATCCTTTGGGTATATCCCCAGTAATGGGATGGCTGGGTCATATGGTACATCTAGTTCAAGATCCTTGAGGAATCGCCATACTGTTTTCCATAATGGTTGAACTAGTTTACAATCCCACCAACAGTGTAAAAGTGATCCTATTTCTCCACATCCTCTCCAGCACCTGTTGTTTCCTGACTTTTGAATGATCGCCATTCTAACTGGTGTGAGATGGTATCTCATTGTGGTTTTGATTTGCATTTCTCTGATGGTCAGTGATGATGAGCATTTTTTCATGTGTCTGTTGGCTGTATGAATGTCTTCTTTTGAGAAATGTCTGTTCATATCCTTTGCCCACTTTTTGATGGGGTTGTTTGTTTTTTTCTTGTAAATTTGTTTGAGTTCTTTGTAGGTTCTGGATATTAGCCCTTTGTCAGATGAGTAGATTGCAAAAATTTTCTCCCATTCTGTAGGTTGCCTGTTCACTCTGATGGTGATTGCTTTTGCTGTGTAGAAACTCTTTAGTTTAATTAGATCCCATTTGTCAATTCTGGCTTTTGCTGCCGTTGCTTTTGGTGTTTTAGACATGAAGTCTTTGCCCATGCCTATGTCCTGAATGGTACTACCTAGGTTTTCCTCTAGGGTTTTTATGGTATTAGGTGTAACATTTAAGTCTCTAATGCATCTTGAATTAATTTTCATACAAGGAGTAAGGAAAGGATCCAGTTTCAGCTTTCTACTTATGGCTAGCCAATTTTCCCAGCACCATTTATTAAATAGGGAATCCTTTCCCCATTTCTTGTTTCTCTCAGGTTTGTCAAAGATCAGATGGCTGTAGATGTGTGGTATTATTTCTGAGGACTCTGTTCTGTCCCATTGGTCTATATCTCTGTTTTGGTACCAGTACCATGCTATTTTGGTTACGGTAGCCTTGTAGTATAGTTTGAAGTCAGGTAGTGTGATGCCTCCAGCTTTGTTCTTTTGACTTAGGATTGTCTTGGAGATGCGGGCTCTTTTTTGGTTCCATATGAACTTTAAAGCAGTTTTTTCCAATTATGTGAAGAAACTCATTGGTAGCTTGATGGGGATGGCATTGAATCTATAAATTATCTTGGGCAGTAGGGCCATTTTCACGATATTGATTCTTCCTATCCATGAGCATGGTATGTTCTTCCATTTGTTTGTGTCCTCTTTTAATTCACTGAGCAGTGGTTTGTAGTTCTCCAACCCAAATGTCCATCAGTGACAGATTGGATTAAGAAAATGTGGCACATATACACCATGGAATACTATGCAGCCATCAAAAAGGATGAGTTTGTGTCCTTTGTAGGGACATGGATGCAGCTGGAAACCATCATTCTTAGCAAACTATCACAAGAATAGAAAACCAAACACCGTATGTTCTCACTCATAGGTGGGAACTGAACAATGAGATCACTTGGACTCAGGAAGGGGAACATCACACACCGGGGCCTATCATGGGGAGGGGGGAGGGGGGGAGGGATTGCATTGGGAGTTATACCTGATGTAAATGACGAGTTGATGGGTGCAACACACCAACATGGCACAAGTATACATATGTAACACACCTGCACGTTATGCACATGTACCCTACAACTTACAGTATAATAATAATAAATAAATTTAAAAAAAAAAAAAAAAAAAGAAAGCTGACACAAGACAGGCATGCCCTGTCTCACCACTCCTATTCAACATAGTGTTGGAAGTTCTGGTTAATGCAACCAGACAAGAGAAAGAAATAAAGGGTATTCAATTAGGAAAAGAAGAAGTCAAATTTTCCCTATTTGCAGATGACATGTTTGTATATTTAGAAAACCCCATCGTCTCACCTCAAAATCTCCTTAAGCTGATAAGCAACTTCAGCAAAGTCTCAGGATAGAAAATCAATGTGCAAAAATCACAAGCATTCTTATAAACCAACAACAGACAGAGAGCAAAATCATGAATGAACTCCCATTCACAATTGCTTCAAAGAGAGTAAAATACCTAGGAATCCAACTTAGAAGAGATGTGAAGGACCTCTTCAAGGAGAATCACAAACCACTGCTCAGTGAAATAAAAGAGGACACAAACAAATAGAAGAACATACCATGCTCATGGATAGGAAGAATCAATATTGTAAAAATGGCCATACTGCTCACGGTAATTTATAGATTCAATGCCATCCCCATTAAGTTATCAACGACTTTCTTCACAGAATTGGAAAAAAAAAAAAAAACTGCTTTAAAGTTCATATGGAACCAAAAAAGAGACCAGATTGCCAAGAGAATCCTAAGCCAAAAGAACAAAGCTGAAGGCATCACGCTTTCGACTTCAAACTATACTACAAGGCTACAGTAACCAAAACATCATGGTACTGGTACCAAAACAGAGATATAGACCAATGAAATGGAACAGAGCCTTCAAGAATAACATCACATATCTACAGCCATCTGATCTTTGACAAACCTGACAAAAACAAGAAATTGAAAAAGGATTCCCTAATTAATTGTTGGTGCTGGGAAAACTGTCCAGCCATAAGTAGAAAACTAAAACTGGATCCTTTCCTTACTCCTTATATGAAAATTAATTCAAGATGGATTAGAGACATAAATGTTAGACCTAATACCATAAAAACCCTAGAAGAAAGCCTAGGGAATACCATTCAGGACATAGGCATGAGCAAGGACTTCATGTCTAAAACACCAAAAACAATGGCAACAAAAGCCAAAATTGACAAATGGGATCTCATTAAACTAAAGAGCTTCTGCACAGCAAAAGAAACTACCATCAGAGTGAACAGGCAACCTAAAGAAGGGGAGAAAATTTTTGCAATCTACTCATCTGACAAAGGGCTAATATCCATCATCTACAAAGAACTCTAACAAATTTACAAGAAAAAACAAACATTCCCATCAAGAAGTGGAAAAAGGATATGAACAGACACTTCTCAAAAGAAGACATTCATACAGCCAACAGACACATGAAAAAATGCTCATCATCACTCGTCATCAGAGAAATGCAAATCAAAACCACAATGAGATACCATCTCACATCAATTAGAATGGCAATTATTAAAAAGTCATGAAACAACAGGTTCCGGGGAGGATGTGGAGAAATAGGAACACTTTTACACTGTTGGTGGGATTGTAAACTAGTTCAACTATTGTGGAAAACAGTGTGGCGATTCCTCAAGGATATAGAACTAGAAATAGCATTTGACCCGGCCTCCTATTACTGGGTATATACCCAAAGGATTATAAATCATGCTGTTATAAAGACACATGCACTCATATGTTTATTGCGGCACTATTCACAATAGCAAAGACTTGGAATCAACCCAAATGTCCATCAGTGACAGAGTGGATTAAGAAAATGTGGCACATATACACCATGGAATACTATGCAGCCATAAAAAAGGATGAGTTTGTGTCTTTTGTAGGGATATGGATGCAGCTGGAAACCATCATTCTCAGCAAACTATCACAAGAACAGAAAACCAAACACTGCATGTTCTCACTCATAGGTGGGAATTGAACAATGAGGTCACTTGGACACAGGAAGGGAATATCACACATCGGGGACTATTGTGGGGAAGGGGGACGGGGCAGGGATAGCATTAGGAGATATACCTAATGTAAATGACAAGTTAAGGGGTGCAGCACACCAATGTGGCACACTTATACATATGTAACAAATCTGCTTGTTGTGCACACGTACCCTAGAATAATAATAATAATAATAATAATAAAAGAAAACACTTTTAAGCACTTCACCTGGGAAGCCTAAATGAGAAGTCCTTCATGTAATGTGTCCTTTCCTCAGCAGGGTCTTTACATGTTATCACAGAAATTACTTCAGAAATGTCATTAACAACAAAATGACACTGTAACTCCCAAACCAATGCTTTGACTAATTTATACCTACAAAAAGACCTTCAGTGATACATGAAATAATTCACAGAGTACACAAACTGCTATTCAGTAGGTGAACCTGCTGCAGTCAAAATACAGAACTCACTTGAGTGCTGATACGAGATGGGCACAGCACCTACAGCAGCACCCACATGAGGCATATCTCCAGAAGAGAACTAATTCATTTAAAGATGCCTGGGCACATTTCCTGCATCTGCATGAAGCATAAATGGTTTTCCCATGAGTCTTTCCTTAACAATAATAGCAAGACCAAAAAGAGTGGTGCCGTGTGGGGGCAATGGGCTGGAGCATGGGAACTTCAGTCAAAATAACTAGGTGCACTTTTTCTCAAGAGAATGTTGTGAAATTCCAAACATAACCACTTGCCAATGTATTTGCCTGTCAGAGTGTTCTTATATTTAAAATAATTAACTTTGCTTACAAAATTGTATTTCCCAGCAGGAAAATTAACTCAGTGACAGTGAAGAATTCAAATGGCTTGTTGATAATCATTTGAATTCTATTAAATTTCAATGATTTAACACAAATATCTTAACAAATATTCACAAAATTTACTAAGCCCTTCATTTAACTTTTCAAAATACTATACTTCCTGATTTGAAGATGACTTTCATAAGACTAACCAATTGGTTACATACAAATATAAAGATTTCTTAAGCTGGAAAGAATTTTAGAGATGATAGGCTCTACATGCTTATTTTACACTTACAAAGTGACTACAAAGTGAGACAGTCTAAGTCAGGGCCATAGTCAGGGCACCAGTTTCTGGACTCTTAATATTCTTTTATCTCCACCCTTTCACTAAAAGTGAGGTTTTCTAAATTTGAGGAAATCAACAGAATCAGCAAATTTAAAGAAAAATAACATCCTTGTATGCCATATAAAGGAAGAAATACATTTTTAAATCACTTATTTTAAATCTGACAAGTTAATAATGTATTTATGAGCTTAGCTCAAACTCTGAAATTATTAGTCATGATGAAAATTTTAAAAAGTAAAAACACCCAATTATATAAAGCTTCATGATATGAAAATTAGGTGACATAGCTGTACCTGTAGTTTTGTCAAAGAATAAAAATGTTCCAATATGTAACTACTGTTTTTTTGCCTCTTTGGTTTGTTTATTTTTTATACCAATAGATATGTTTCACCAAAACTAAGCTTTCTAGATCCTTAACTTATAAAAACTGGTATTCACATTGGAACTTACATTTAAAAGATTACTTATTATCCTTAAAAGTTAGCTTGTCCACATCTGAAAATTCACTTTTGTCTTGAAGTTCAGTCTGTCTCTGGGAAAGACTACATTGGAAGAATAAAATTCATGAATATGAAGTTTTAATAATGGAAAACCCAAGAGCATCAGCTGACAAAAAGCCTTGTTACTCAATAAAATGTTCTGAAAAATTCCTTTTCTCTTTGTGTTGTAAAGAATAGCTCCGCCTCACCATAACCACGAGGAATTGTTCTCAGCAAGTAGTACCTGCTTACTCAGTTACTCCTTGTAACTATGTTCTGCTGTGAAGTACGTACTGCAGTTGTTAAAAAAAATAATGTTGGAGTCCGAATGCTATTCCTAGGAGTTTAGTTTTTCAATAATGATAAAACATTTCCAAAAATAATTCCACATATTATCAGCATGAACCAGCTCAGGGGGCAATAGTACAAACTTGAGTGAGCAAAGTGCCCTACTCAGCATGTTTATGTGTTATCCTTCCTTTTGGCTTATCACAACTACCAAAAAAAAAAAAAAAAAAAAAAAAGCTGGCCACGTGTGGTGGATCATGCCTGTAATCCTAGCACTTTAGGATGCTGACACTGGCAGATAATGAGGTCAGGAGCTTGAGACCATCCTCGCCAACACGGCGAAAACCTGTCTCTACTACAAATACAAAAATTAGCCTAGCATGGTGGTGCATGTGGTGCATATCTGTAGTTCCAGCTATTCAGGAGTCTAAGGCAGGAGAATTGCTTGAACCCAGGAGGCAGAGGCTGCAGTACGGTGAGACTACTCTCCAGCCTGGGCGACAGAGTGAGACTCTGTCTCAAAGAAAGGAAAAGCTTTGGGAACATAACTGGTGTTGTGGGAAATAGGGGACCATAGAGGCTGACATGGGGAAACAGGAGAATTTATTTAGATGCACCAGATCAGCAAACTTATATCCAGAAAGGCTGAGTATTGAAGAATGACTGAGCAGGGTTTTTGTAAGCAAACTTACAGAAGCAGAACTAAAGCAGCTAATTATACAATGAAAGCTTATGCAACTTACAACATAATTGTTGACTTAGCATAACTTCTTGACTTGCATAGCTGGGTTTTGCAGCTGTGTTGAAAGAAAAACTGGAACCTACAAATTTTAATAAATACAATCATTGGTAAACATAGTCAAAATGAATGCTTCAGAGAAGGAGAGACAGTAAAGCAATTTGCTTTTCTTTCAACTTTCCTCCAGTCAGGGGTATCTGCAACCTCCTCCTTTGGCCTCAACTTTTTAGACAGTGTTGTTTTATAACTGTCCTTGGAGTGAACTAGCTAAGCAGATAAAAGCTTGTTTTTCTTTCCTTTTTAACCCTTGTCTTGCCACATTTTTTCTCTTTTTTGATACCTTTAAAGGAGAAATTTAATAGAAGTCATTAGGATTATTTTATGCTTTATGGGAAAGCATGTTTCTTCTTTGGGCGAAGGTTGATATTTAGTTAGAGCTATTAACTGAGTAGCAGTGTGGCTGGTTATATTGTTTCAGACTATGTATTATGTGTAGAGGGTGGGCACCATTTTATGGGTGCTTTATTTTTATCATGGTTTAGTGGGGAAATAACAGTAAAGCAATGAATAGCATATTTATATTTAGCATGGTTATAAGAGATTCATACCAAGGGAAGGAGGTTGAGCATAGCGACAGAATAGCAATAAAATTATTAGTATTACAGTGCAAGTTATTAGACTTAAGATTTTTAACTATATTTACTTGCTTGGTGAATTTTAAAGTTTTTGCTGTGCATAGACTAGCTATTTTCTGGAGTGTGACTATAGTAGGGCTTGTCGTCTTCTTATTAATCTTTAGTCTTGCATAGACTGGTCAGTTTTTGGAGTGACAACAGCAGGGCCGTTGTTCCCAGTGACAACTCAGTCTTGTTCCATGATTAGCTGGGTTCATGGTTTGGGTCCTGCTGGCTCATTTACTTGTCTTGTACTGCCAGTTTCAACCCACCATAAAGAATCTAAAGCATGACTCCTGCAATTTTAACAGCAGTGGGTGTGGATAACATTACAGTATGGGGTCCACCGCACATGGGTTCTAGAGAAGTTGGGTTTCATTTTTTAACTCAAATAGAGTCTTTAGGTTTAAAGAAGCATGTCTATTCTCTCAGGCATAAAGGCATTTTTTTATGTACATTAAAAAATGTACATACTTTTTAATGTATATTCATACTCATACCTAAGTATGAATATTTTGTATGGCTATTTTTAAAGACTGCATTTGCTTTTTGATGGATAATTTCTTTAGTTTACAGAAATTACTTTTAATTTGACTTTTGATTGAGTGTGGCTGATCGAACAAAATTTTATAGGGTGAATACCTAGTTTATTTAGTGGGGGTGCACCTGACCTGGATGAGCACCATGGGCAGGATTTGATTCTATCATAATTGAGTTTTTTGATAATTTTTCAATTAACTGCTTGAGTGTTTGGTTTATGTGTTTTATTTTCTTTTTTTAAAATTTGTGGTTTGTAGGCTGTGTGTAACTTTTATTTTGTTTTACACAACTTTGCTAGATTTTAAATTATTTCAACTATAATTGCTGAACTATTGTTTGACTTAAAGTTAGAGGCAGTTTAAACCTGAGGAGAATGTTTTTTAAACAGTATTTTAATCACTTGTGTTTGCTTTTTCTGTCCTGGTGGGAAAGCCTTAACTTGTTTTAAAGGTGTAAATAAGTGCTAGTATATAACAATAAACCCTGTCATGAGACAGTTTGGTGAAGTTTACAAGTAAGTTTTTACAAGGCATAGCTTTTATTTTTTGGATTCCTGGGGGCCGGATAGGACTTGCCTTGGGTTGTTTTAAGCATAAGTTACGCATTGTTCACAAACTATTTGAGTGACAGCAGTGAGTCCTGGTACTTAGAAGTAGCATTTCAGGAATTTTTAGTGCCGTTTTTCTTATATGAGTTTTTTTATAAATTAGCTTTACAAATTTAGGGGCTATGATTTCTGGAATGGCTAATTTT
Source organism: Macaca thibetana thibetana (assembly GCF_024542745.1). Lineage (NCBI taxonomy): Eukaryota > Metazoa > Chordata > Mammalia > Primates > Cercopithecidae > Macaca > Macaca thibetana. The sequence goes on along the minus strand of NC_065599.1, from coordinate 2,240,771 downwards.
CTATTATAGAATTTTTACCATTTTTTCATAATGTATTTTCTAGTTTTGGGGTAAGCCAGGCCCTCTTATTTGGAGTGTAACTTAGGATCTTCTGGAATGGAGGTTCTAGGATGAGAAGCATATTCAAGGTTTTTTAAAAACAAAATGCAGCAAAATTATTTTTTCCTGTTTTGCCTTCTTATTAGCTTTCCTGTTTCTTTTGGCTTTTGATGTCCCTGCCTTTTGGTACAACCAATAACGCATTATTGCTGCTTTTTCTGGAGTCTATAGAGCTGTTAAGGGCTATAGATTTTTTTCTTTGTACTTTATTTATTTGCCTCCAGCTGTTAAGAGATTTTCTTTTTATATACAGTTCTATGAACATGTAGTGTGGTAAAAGTGTATTTAGAGTCTGTATAAATATTGACCTTTTTGTCTTTTGGTAGCAAAAGGGCTCTTGTTAGGGCTATTAATTTTGCCTTTTGTGCTCACACTCCAGTAGGCAGAGATTGAGCTTCTACTAGAGATTTTAATGTTACCACTGCATTTCTGGCTTGTTGGATTCTTTCTAGCACAAAATACTTCCATTTACGAAGTATTTGATATCTGAGTTTTTGAGAGGTTGATTGGTAAGATCTCCCTGTTCAGAAAAATACCTCTCCCACTGTTTAGATACAGCTGTGGAGGGGAGCTTTAGGTTTGACTGGAAGCAGGGTGGTCGGATTTAAGGTGTTTACTGTTTTCTAAGTAATGTAATGGTTTTTGTATCCAAGCCCTTGGTACTGCATTATTCTCAAATTTGAGAAACAGTGGTTCTTTCTTTGGCTCATCAGAGTTTTGACTGAGTGTGGCACCTGGACACTTAACTGTCGTCTCAAAGTCAGTTAGCCTCTTCCATTAGCAAGGCAGTAGTGGCTAATGCCTTAAGGCAAGGAGGCCATCCTAGTGCCACAGAGTCTGTTTAGATACATATGCCACTGGACAATGCTGTAATTTTATAATTTAAGGACCCTATAGCCATTTCTTTTCATTTATGGATATATAGAAAGAAAGGCTTAGTTACATTTGGCAGTTCGAACCCTAGGACTTGAGTGAAGGCTTTATTGATTTGTTTAAATGCTTTTTGCTGTTTAGGTTTCCAGAGGAGGGTTTAATTCTTACCCATTTTGTAATTTTATATAATGGCTTAGGCATCAGTTAAAAATTTGGATTTAGATATGGTGGAATTTTGTTGTTTCTAAGAATATTTCTTGTTTGACAACTAGTGGTTGTGGTTGGCAGTGTACAAACGGCTTGCTTCTGCTTATGGCCAAGCTGGCACTCTACATGACTTACTATGAAACCTACATATTTGAGCAGTTTATGAAAAAAAGGGTCATTTGTAACCTGCTTTTCACAGGAGATGAGGAGGTCTGGGTTTTTGATCAAACAGTCATCCTGGGTTGGGGCTGCTAAAGGAAGGTCATCCACGTACTGCATCAAGGCATATTTATGGTTTGGCAAGTTGTAGGGTTTTTTTTTTTTTTTTTTTTTTTTTTTTTTTTTTGAGACGGAGTCTGGCTCTGTCGCCCAGGCTGGAGTGCAATGTCGGGATCTCGGCTCACTGCAAGCTCCGCCTTCCGGGTTCACGCCATTCTCCTGCCTCCGCCACCCGAGTGGCTGGGACTACAGGCGCCCGCCAACTCGCCTGGCTCGTTTTTTTGTTTTTTGTTTTTTTTTTTTTAGTAGAGACGGGGTTTCACCGTGTTAGCCAGATGGTCTCGTTGTAGGTTTTAAGGTTAGTTAGTGCTTACCTAAAGATTGTGGGACAGGAGGCCAACTCCACCTCCAAGTAAGGGAGGGGGGCGGGGGCAGGGGGAGGCAGTCAGAGCGCGGCTGCAGCAGCAGCTACAGAGGCGCCCTGGCAGCTACCAGCCCAGAGAGACCGTCCAGCCTGCGGCACAGGCGACGGCGGCGCTGAGCGGGCGCTACCAGCCGAGCGAGCCGGGGCCGCGGCTCCTCCTCGTCCGGCGCCAGCGGCCAGCGGCCGGCGCCCCGCGCACGCAGTGGGCCAGCCGAGATCCGCCTTCCGCTCGCTAGCCTGCCTCTTGAGGGAAGCGCCGAGCCAGGCGGCCGAGTGCGGCCGCGGCTGGGAGTGCGTTGGCCCGGACGGAAAGCGCCTGCAGGGGGCGCGCGAGCGCGCGAGAGCGCGGTGCCAGCTGCCCGGGGGCCAGGTGCGGGAGTCAGAGCGTGAGCCGGCGCGGAGGCGGCCTGCGGCCCGGGCTGGTCCCCGCCCCTCTCTCTTCTTCGGCGGGCGGAGTGAGCTGCGGAGAGGGGAATATGGTCGGGGAAGTGGAAACCAAGGAGAAGCGGAAGCCCTAGAAGGTCATAAGCAGCCTGCCTAACTTCGGGGACATATTCAACTACCTCGAGCGGTTGCTGGAGGAAGAAATTAGCAGAGTACGGAAAGACATGTACAATGGCAAATTAAATGCCAGTACAGAGATAAGGAGTGCAGAATTGCCTGATGCTGTGGGACCTGTTGTTCATTTACAAGACAAACTTTATGTGCCTGTAAAAGAATACCCAGATTTTTATTTTGTTGGGAGAATCCTTGGACCTAGAGGACTTATGGCCAAACAACTTGAAGCACAAACCGGATGTAAAATCATGGTCGGAGGCAAACGCTCAATGAGGGATTAAAAAAAGGAGGAGCAAAATAGAGGCAAGCCCAATTGGGAGTATCTAAATGAAGATTTACATGTACTAATCACTGTGGAAGATGCTCAGAACAGAACAGAAATCAAATTGAAGACAGAGTTGAAGAAGTGAAGAAATTATTGGTACCTGCAGCAGAAGGAGAAGACAGCCTGAAGATGATGCAGCTGTGATGGACCTTGTGATTTTGAATGGCACCTACAGAGATGCCAACATTAAATCACGAGCCATTGCGTTTTCTCTTGCAGCAATAGCCCAGGCTGCTCCAAGGATCATTACTGAGCCTGAGTCGGTTCTCCCTCCAGCTGCCCTGCCTACTCCTACTCCAGCTAGCCCTACCATAATCAGACAAATACAGACCGCTGTCATGCCAAACGGAACTCCTCACCCAACTGCTGCGATAGTTCCTCCAGGGCCTGAAGCTGGTTTAATCTATACACCCTATGAGTACCCCTACACATTGGCACCAGCTACATCAATCCTTGAGTGTCCTGTTGAACCTAGTGGTGTATTAGGTGCGGTGGCTATCCAACGCGCAATATGCGTGTCCATCCTTACCACAGGATTGTGACCACAGACCGAGCTGCCACCGGCAACTAACTTATGACCTTCTAACCTCTGAACTTTTAGCCTAATGATGACCTGACCATGCCTGCCTGGGATCAGTTAACTGGTAATTGCCTTTGCTTGCCTGTCATCAGTGCAGCGAGCTGAGGCACTTGTTCATTCGTCTTACCATCTAACCAAACAAAAGACAAAGAAATTGTCCTCCAACTCAGCTTTTTTTTTTTTTTTTTTTCCTGGTTGGATGAAAGTGATTCTAGAACCTGCACTGAATAGTAGTAAAGCAATAAGGCCCAATTTATCCCACAGCACTGATCATCTTTTAATATCCCATCCTAAGAGAACGGTAAGAAGGCCTCTCTTAAGAAGGGGAGACAGGTGGCCCTTAACTACTCAATGACAGAGGTAGTTACTGTAAGAGACTTCTAGGAATCTTTTTCTTCTCATAGTGAAGTCAAAGCTCTCTGAATGTACTGTGTGATGCTGCATCATGCATGAACCTTCGGTCAGGGATATCATTGGTGAAGTGATTTCAAAAGTATTCAAAATTTGATGTGCTGTTTAGTCACTACAGTGCCCTCAGCAGAAGTTGCAGCCTTTTTTATATTGCCTGCCAAAATTTGAAATATTAGAAGAAAGTGTGCCATGAGAGAAAAACGTAAGGAGTTTTGAAAAGTAATGCAAATAACAGAACTGCAACACTGTTTTGAAAAAGATAAACACCTGAGTTAAAATTACTGAATCTTCATTTTACACCTTCTAAAAAAGTGTGAGAACAAGGTACATGCATTATGTGTCACGTTGCTGGGCAAACTGTTCAAGTATTTTTTTTTAAACCTCCCTGTATGGAAAACAATCATTAAGGATGTAGAAACCATGCTTGCCTATTTGCTGTATATATGTAATGAAATTGTAGATACAGTGTAGTGCATTGAAACAAACGTACAAAAAGTAGATACGTTTACTATGCAAGGGTGCTGGTGCAGAAAAAAAATATATATTTTTGGAAATGTAGCATTTTATACTTTCAAGTATTATTAAAAAAAGAACAAGGAAACCCTTTATTTCATTAAATGATTTTTTTCTGGTGGCTGTCAAGAAACAAAAGACCAGAAGAGCCTTTTTGTCTTTTTTTTATTATTATTTTTTAAGTATTGGAATAAGTCTAAAGAAAAGAAAGTGCCTTATTTTCCTTCATGGTCATTTAGTCAAGTGTCTCATAAAGATCAACTCCTCCCTCAGAATACAAGTTAATGCATGTTACTCAATCATCTAGTATGTGAAAAAAGATATGAGGGAGACAAATGAGTTGATGGTTTGAATTATGTGATTTTTGCCACATTACCTTGATGCAAATTTGCCAAATCTAATACTGTGAAAAGATTTGATAACTTTTCTAATGCCTGACTAGTAAGTTTTAAAACATCATTCTTTAAAAAATAATTTAATACTTTTGGTTATTCCAATATTCAATGTTAAGCCAAAGGATTCTGAGATAAAAATGATGTGTCATCCGAACTTCAGTTTACAGACAAAATTAGAGCTTTGTTTTATTTGGATAAGGGGGATGCATTCATTTGGTTTTGATTTTTATTTTATTTTTAAATAATTTGAGATAATAGGATACCTAGCAAATGTTTTCAGAAAAGTGAATCTTTGTGATTTTCATTCTGGAAAACAATGTTTTAAATCACCCAGATTTAATCACATGTCTTTATATCATACCAGATAACTGGTGTAGTGTATCCTTTTACTGTTTTAGTAACTTCTGCCTCCCTCACCCGTTAACTTTAAAAGAATGTTGAAAACTAACATCATAGTGTATATAAATACTCAACCCCATTTCAGCTTAAACTTCTAATTTCTCAAGAAGCTGAAACAGCTAGTTATATAGTTGAAGCAATTTGTATACAAAGCCTACATCTAAACACTTGAGTGAATAATCATTAACTGCTCAGTACCAGATGTGGCAAATCTCAAGTGACAGTGGACTCCCCCCCAGCTTAGCAACTCATCCCCTCTTCCACACCTTCCCAGCATCACAGTCAGAGGTCAGCAGGAAGTTGAGTCATTACCTTCTTGGTGACCTCCCGTACCATCTTGTCTCACTTGGAAACCGTTGTCAGTTTATTTATACTTTGCAATAGACATTCATTGTTTTGTATCCAGCTAGCTTTGGTTTAATATGCCATTGCTTTGTCTTTCTGTTGCAGACACAGTTTTGATTTATTTACAATATATGCTGTGCCATTTTGATTTTTATATTGTTTGATTGCTTTAATAAGTTTGCAACACTCAAACACTTGAGGTGATAATTTTTAAAAACAATACCAGTATTTGATCCAGTTTCATCTCAACTATGTTATACCTGGACATTTTAGATGTTTATAAAAGGTCTTTTATGCGGAAGAAAGTAAATATATGAAATAATAAATGTGTGACGTTTATGGATAATGTTGGCTCTGAACAACCTTTTGAAAACTTGGTTGACAAAATTTTGGATCAACTGAAAAAAGCATGACTTTTGAAATCTCTGAATGCCTTGGTTCTCAGTATTATCATTCTTTCTTGAATTTATTTCTTATTAAAATATGTAGTTTTTAAGGCTTTTTTTCTGACAGTACTATGTAATTTTTTAGCCTGGGTAGATGGGAGTGTCGCTTGTATGTTATCGTACAGCTGACATGTATTTTTGTCTATTCTTTATTATCTTAGTTTCATGCTATGTATGTACCATAACCAACCTATTGCCTGTGAGAAACATGTAAGATAATGTATTTACAGCCATTGTTACAAGTTTATAATATATTTTTCTATCTTGTTTTATATGTATGTTATATAACATTCAAAAAATTTTTTTCTTGATTTCGAAAAGGATACAAAATGCAAAATCCACAATTTCGATAACTGAAAATTGCCAGTTGTTTTGCATACTTTATTATATTGTACTATATATAGTACAGACTATATATAGTCTTTTGAGGGGCTTTTAGTTAGCTAATGAATGAATACATTAGACACTTTTGAGTTTTAGTTGGGGTTTTACATAGCTTGCATTTTAATTATTTGGTTCTTTGCTGTTTCTATTAACCCACAGCATTATTTTACTAAATGTTATAATACCAATCTAAAAAAAAAAAAAAAGATTGTGGGAGAGTCTTTGAACTTGTGGGAGCCTCGTGTAGGTGAGTTGCATAGCTTTTTTGTTTTGTTGAAATGCAAATATAAGTTGACTAACTTGGGCTAAGCAGATATAAAAGAAGACACTGTTTAAGTTACAACTGTAAATCAGGTAGCACTTGCTGGAATGAGATTTATTAAAGTATAAGCATTTTGTACCACTTGTATCGCTGGTGCCTCCCAGTACTTCGCAGGTGCTGATGCTGGCTTGCATTATCTGGGTCCCAGTTGGGTCCTGCTTCTGGGAACTGGCCCTGAGTATACACCTGAGGATTTTCTGTGTTTCCTGGTGAATTGGCTTCTCGACAGTGAAGAGCTCCCTGTGTTATCCTGTGGCACTCCTCTGTGTTAAACAACATTAGGAGAAGTTGCCTGTAATTTTGCCGGTTTGGACTGTGTGTTATAAAGATGGACTGCATTCGACCTATGAAAGCTTGGGGCTTTTCTGTGTAGGAGGGAGTGTGGTAGTTTAAATTTAGTAGCTTAGTGGTTTAAAAGAGCTGATAGATGAAGGTGTGTTGCCCCCTTCCCCACTTGGATGTGGCACTGGTCATTTTAATAGATGAGTCCTCACATTTCCCTGAAAGGCATTTGCATAGCTTGCGCATGACCAGATTTGAGATGGCCTGGTTGACTATCCTGACTCCCTGGCCTCTCAAGGCTCTGATTCTTCCCTCTGGGGTGAAACTTGGGGTGTGCTAGCAATGGAACCTGACTCTTGGGGGACTGTTGGCCTCAGCAAAGTGGGGTAGGCTATGACATATGGAGGAGAATTTTTTTTCCTTTTGCAGTTTTTGTAAAACTAGTTTTACTTGCCATCCTTGGGACTTTCTCTTAACTCAGTGTTTGCTGGTGAAGTTGCTTTTATTTTCACTTTTGTCTCAGCCTGTGCTACAAGTGTTTTGCAGTAAGCTGCTAAACAGGGCTGGATTCATGCTGTTCTTGTTTGTATTATATTTAATTATGAGTTAATTTAAGAAAATTGGTCTGTGTGCCCTGACTCTCCTCAGACCCCTGTCATTACCTCAAACACATGACCAATTGTTTCCCTGTGTATAGTGTTTTTGGTCACCTATTTAACACCAAAAGAGGTCCAGTTTACTTTACAGAGAGGTTTTCACCTTTTAGGGGTTAGCTTAATTTTATAGTCCCCTGCAAAGTTTTTCTTAAAGTTTTGTTTAGCATATATTTGAATGGTGTATGCTTTGATGACTCTTTCCATTTCCTTCCAGTTATGATGCAGTCTTGCTGACATTTTACTTTTGTTTGGGACCAGCTATACCTTCTCCTATTGTGGGGGCTTTTAGATATTACTTAGCTTTGGAGAGTCTCTTAATCCCACCACAACTGCTGCAGTTGTGGGGTAGTTTCTATTAGCCATGTGCAGATTGCCACTTGTCTTGTTTGGCTGCACACTTGGCTTGGAGCACAGTCTTTGCTAAGAGACTTGTGGTTCCTCACTTTGTTGCTGATTAACCTAGTTAGGCCTCTCCATTCACACACTTTCACACACCACCCCACTCCTAGTTCCCATGTTCCCAGTTGGGGAGGTGAGCCACTTTCACTACCTTCAGTTTTCTTCTGAGCTGACTTAGCCAGCCACTCTCACATGCTGTGTTGGTTGGGGTGTAAATTTCTTCTGAATTAGTGAGCCACTCTCACTGCCTGTACCCCCTCTGGGTTGGATTACCGGTTACACCCTAGGAGGTTATTTGGCTCCCCTTTGGTCCTTATGGAATCGGTCCTGCCTTCAATCCCAATATCTTACTGTGATTTCTGAAGCTGGCTGTTCTGGAGTCATCCTGTAACCCCTTATGTACCATTGCAACACTGGGTAGGGGCGCCAGGTCGCAAAAGGCCTGATCTCCCCTCCAGACTAAAGTTCTCTCAATGGTGCTTCTGGGCTCACAGGACTCCTGAGACCCAGGGCTTAAGACCCTAGAGGCAAAGGAGACAGTAAACTTGTCATCTCCACTCCTGGCTGTCTCACCAATAATGTTGCAGGAAGCAGAGGACCAGAGAGACTGATAGGGGGAAAGAGAAGGATTTATTTAGGTACCCTGGCTCAGCACACTTACATCCAAAAAGGTTGAGCATTGAACAAAGACTGAGTGGAGTATTTATAAGCAAAATTACAAAAGCAGAACTAAAGCTGCTAATTATACTATGACAGGTTACATAATTTATAGTGTAACTGTTGACTTAGCATAACTTGTAGCCTTGCATAACTTGTGACCTTGCTGCTGAATTGAAAGAAAAACAGAAACCTTCAAGTCTTACTAAATACAGGCATTGGGAAACATTGTCATAATTAATGGTTCAGAGAAGGAGAGAGTATAGGTATTCATTTTTCTTTTCAACTTTGCTCCAGTGTTGGATGTTTGGAAACCTATCCTTTGGCCTCGACTTTTCAGGCAGTGTTATCTTGTAACCGTCCTTGGAATGAGCTGGTTAAGCAGAGGAAAACATGTTTTTCTTTCCTGTTTAACCCTTGTCTTGCCACACTGGCACTTGTGGAAGAGAACTATATTAAACATGCAGACACTGAAGCTCCAGCCCAGAAATATGGAGTCAGTTTGGTCTGCTTTGGGGACCAGGTATTGGTAGAAGTCTGCTAGTGACTCAAATCACAGCCTGTGTAACCCACTGGTGTGGTTACTTACAACACCCACTCATCACTGTTACAACAATCATGCTCCAGAGCCCACTGCCACATTTGAATTTGCTGCAATCATATGGACGTGAGACCCTTATCCACACAAATCACTGTGGCTTACAGCTGTAATCTCAGCATTTTGAGAGGCAGAGGTGGGCAGATTAACTGAGGTCTGGAGTTTGAGACTGCCTGGCCAACATAGTGAAGTCCATTTCTACTAAATATACAAAAAATTTGCCAGGTGTGGTGACCCATGGCTGTAGTCCAGGCTACTTGGGAGGCTGAGGGAGGAGAAACACTTGAACTTGGGAGGCAGAGGTTGCAGTGAGTGGAGATCATGCCACTACACTCCAGTCTGGGAGACAGAGTAAGACTGCCCTCACTCACCCAAACAAAACAAAACAAAACAAAAAAAACCTGTTTGTATTTCAATACCAAAATATTTTAAAAGATGTGTATGATTTTTCCACCTTTATAAATCATCTCCATTTTTTTGCTTTAACAGATTTTTGTACATTTATTGTTTATCTTAGTAAACGGAATCTATTCACAGAACTATAAAGATGCTTATTAATACCATATTGCGTGGTCTATATGTCAAGTTTAGCAAATATGAATTATCCATTTATTTGCTAAAAGCCATCCTTTTTTCTCCTCATAATTTAGATGATTCTCAAAGATGACACATTATTTTGCAATCTGATTCTAACTTCTATACTCCCACATGGTCTGCAAAATTTATCTTAAAAAGTTTCTAGAGTAAGCCTTTGCAAAGTTGAAACTGCAAAGACTGGCAGAGTAAGTAATATGATTCAGCTGAAGCCAGTCAGTCAGAAAGTTGTACTTACCACAGCTTCTGCTGTGGAGGAATGGAGAGTCTGTGCTTTGTCTCAGTGGGTAACTGATGGGGCATTCTGTCAGAACAAGGACTGGGAGAAGCACCATGTGATCTGCCAAGGCCTAAGGTTCAGAAGGAACCAAGGCAAGAATATTACCAATTGCATGAAGATGCCAAGAGGTTTCTAAAGAGCTCTGTTAGTTTGAAAATAAATTGTTATCATTGAAAATAGCAAATTGTGATGCATAAGATCCACAAAACTAATGATTCAACCACTTAATTGTAGTGGCAATAATAAAATGCTTGAAAGCAACAGGCAGCAAAGGAAAGGGAACTGTTAGTATCTAAACATATCTGTGTGTTGAGGAAACATTAGGCCTTGCCAGTCTTTCCTGCTGACGCTCCCAGGAACCCTGTATCATTGGTAGGGGCAGGAGAGGGTAGCTACCAAACTGCAGAGCAGCACACAATGCTTTTTCCAGATAGCTAACCTTCCAGATACATTTCACTTTTAAGGCTTCTTTTTTTGCTTTTGGAAAGGGTGTGGAGAAGTGTTGTCTGGAGGAACTGTCCCTGTGTAGCTTCAAGGCTGCACTGCCTGTGAGTGCTTCCAAGACGTCATTTCTTTGTTTTTCAAATGTTTTCACCTGAGGCTTCTCAGAGACAACTGTGTCTTCTGCAAATATATATCTTCCTGGAGAACTGGAAGTAATGTTTTTGAAAGCTTTCAGCAAGTGCAGAGATGGTG